>NC_139645.1:38768647-39001147 GCF_964638095.1 Poromitra crassiceps
CGGTGTAAACAATCCAAAATTCTAAATGTTATTATTTTCCTTTGTTATTGTCATCTATAGTGGTTATTTGCACAAAAACACACAGTTTGATTAGGAAATGATTGTATCTTTTTTATTATGTGCTTTGATTTAATGAAATGTAACTCAATTTGTAACTTGAGTTACTTGACAAAATAACTGGTATAATATTACTTAAATCCTATAAGTAATAAGTTATATTACTGAGTTACTGCTAAAAGTAATATATTACATGTAATATGTTACTTTTGTAATGAGTTACCCCCAACACTGGTGGGGGCGGGGGACATCTTTATATAGAAGCAAAAGGGAATAAGGGACTGTTATGTGGATGTAGTTAGTTATCTGGAATCATAACATTAGCCGAAGACGCTGCATGTCTGTACTCATGAACACAGGGAGTCTATCAGGACCAGGAGAGACAGAGTTAAACGCTCCGTATGAGAGGAGTGAATAGAAGCTGGACAAAGAGGACTTGTTGGTAGCAGAGTACAGTGTGTCCTGGACACTGGCCTGTGTCAGTCAAGCCTGAGGAGAGCTTGTGGTAGTTGTCTGCACATCCTCATCGTCCTCCTGGAGACTGGCTTCCCGTTTCTCCTCCAGACCTTAAGCCAGAGCAGGATGGCAGCAGTAAAACATTGCTGTCAGGTGAAAACCTTGTATCTTCTAAATGTCAACTAAAGGACCAAAATCAGAGTTGCAAGATTTTCACTTATTGGCAGCGGGGCTATCAGCCTGCAGGTTCGGCTTGTTTCTGGAACAAACGGTCCACGTTGTGCTCTACAAGCTTCGCCATTAGACCATTAGATAGGCAGGAGAAAGTCTTACTTAAGTTACAGCCATACAGCATGGCAGAAATAGTGTGGTCTGTTCAGTTTCTATTCATCAGCGGATATCAGCTACATGATCCTGGCTGTCAAATCAAGGCATGTGTGTGAAAATGCAGTTTGTCAAAGAAAACTGCTGTGTAAATGATCTCAGATCAGAAAGACTAGCCCATGATCTCAGATCCCATCTAAATGAGCTCAGATCAGAAAGACTAGCCCATGATCTCAGATCTCATCTAAATGATCTCAGATCAGAAAGACTAGCCCATAGTGCTCTTTCATGTCTGAGGCATGCTTAAATGCTGCATTGTTGAAGCTCAGTGTGGAGGATGAGGCATCCAAACAGCTGGCCTGAGATCAGTCAGCCTGTCAGCCAGCCAGCCAATGTGTGTCCTGATGTCGTCTGAAAGCAGTTCTGACACAGCCAGGCAGAGGGTGGACCATGGCCCTCTCAGCTACCAGGCTTAGTTCTGCATCAAATCGGTTCCCAACTCAGAGGCAGCCACAGGGAGCCCCAAACCAAAAATCAAAGGCCATTTATTTTCCACAGGGGCCAGCTCCTGTCCTCACTCTGCTTTCCCCTGACGATGGCGCCGCTGAGCAGAACGAGGAACAAGCCACCTGGCAGGGACACTTTGCTGTTTGACCATCAGGGGCGCTCTTATAATCACCAGCAGCTTCCCTCAGGAAGTACAGGAATATATTGGACACCAGAAAGATAAGCATGATCCCATTCCACAAAATGGTTGATCCTACCAGAGCATATTTTGGGGGGGGGACTTAAGGCCATATAGCAAAGATAAGATTAGACTTTAATGATAAGACTATAAAAGAAGAGAGAAACAATACTTTAATGATAATGACAAGACCTGAATGATCCCCGTGGGGAAATTGGGTTGTTGCAGTAGCTAATAGTAATAGGATAGAGCAGGGGGGGAATAGAATAGCAAAATACAATTATATTGAATGTAATTACACTGTAAATAAAAACAATCCAGTTTACTATTAACAGTGGACTGAGTATGGCTGAGTTATCACAGAAGCTCAGTTGGTGGTTGTGATGCTTTCTGTTTGTCCAATTGAGTGCATAGAAATTACAACCAGTCACAAAGCTGTGTCCTAGTCTAGTGGACCATTTCCCAGAAAGTGACCATTTTGACTTGGCTGCCAGTCTCCTGGGTTGACTGCCCAGTCGACCACAGCCCAGTGATCTCCATTGAGGATGCCCCAGCCAGTCCTCCACTATAGAGAATCCATTGACTTTAGATGGACGCATCGTTTGGCCCAGATCAGACCTGTGAACATGCTGACCAGCTGTGCTGCAGGCCAACAACACTCACAGGGCAACGGTGAAAGCTTAACACAGCCACTCACAGAGGGAAGTATCCCTCAAGCTGACACACCTGGGCCAAAGTATCTATCAACCTGACACACCTGGGCCAAAGTATCTATCAACCTGACATACCTGGGCCAAAGTATCCCTCAACCTAACACCTGGGCCAAAGTATCCCTCAACCTAACACCTGGGCCAAAGTATCCCTCAACCTAACACCTGGGCCAAAGTATCCCTCAACCTGACACACCTGGGCCAAAGTATCCCTCAACCTGACACACCTGGGCCAAAGTATCCCTCAACCTGACACACCTGGGCCAAAGTATCCCTCAACCTGACACACCTGGGCCAAAGTATCCCTCAACCTGACACACCTGGGCCAAAGTATCCCTCAACCTGACACACCTGGGCCAAAGTATCTATCAACCTGACACACCTGGGCCAAAGTATCCCTCAACCTGACACACCTGGGCCAAAGTATCCCTCAACCTGACACACCTGGGCCAAAGTATCCCTCAACCTGACACACCTGGGCCAAAGTATCCCTCAACCTGACACACCTGGGCCAAAGTATCCCTCAACCTGACACACCTGGGCCAAAGTATCTATCAACCTGACACACCTGGGCCAAAGTATCCCTCAACCTGACACACCTGGGCCAAAGTATCTATCAACCTGACACACCTGGGCCAAAGTATCCCTCAACCTGACACACCTGGGCCAAAGTATCTATCAACCTGACACACCTGGGCCAAAGTATCCCTCAACCTGACACACCTGGGCCAAAGTATCCCTCAACCTAACACCTGGGCCAAAGGCTTTCTCCTCTTTAAAAGCCATTTGGGAGAAATGACAAGTGCTCGCCTGTCGTGTCTGTCATGCCTGACCTCTTTTGTGTGCGGAAATTAAATTCCTAAATGAAAGTTGGTGACGTGCCTCCAGCAGCTTCTCTGTGCTCGTGAAAACAACACGAACAAGGTACCTCAAGCCTTCTCTATTCTTCACTGAATACAAAACACCCTGTCATCTCCACACCTGCCTTGCTGCCTTCAGCTCAATTCCACTCACATTTGTCCATTCTAGAACAATTATCCTCAGGGCTGATCAAATATTTCTTGGGCATTTGGAGTCAGTGGACCATCAGATCATCTCTTGGATGGACTGATTTTTAGCAGAACGGAGTCCATCACAGCCGCGCACTCTCAGTCATGTTCATGTTCTTCTGGTGTGAATCCATCACGGTAACCTCAGGGTGACCCCGACAATGGCTGGCTGAGCTGATTCATAGCTTCACAATCACAGCACCATCACTGTTCTACTAAAAAGGAGGACATTTACATGGTGTCATCAGCAGACGCTTTTACCCAGATTGACTCACAATGTCTGCAACAACAGAGGACACTTTCATTAGAAGATTGGCCAATTTAACAGCAGCCAATAGCGAGGACCATAGGGAGGGAGTGGCGGTAAACAATGGGTTAAGACTTGAGAGGTGTCTAACCTTGAGGGCTGTGGAGACTGAGAATAAAACTGCACCAAGCAGAGTATTCCCCTGAGCCTCTTTTACCTAGCTCTGCTGCCGAGCTCCACCGTCTTTAGGATGCAGGCCCAGCATATTGACTAGCCCATCATGCCTGTAAGACTCTCTGGATTAGCTGGCCCGTTGAGCTCAGCCTCCCTCCGCCAACCCTGCACTCAGCATACGCTGTAATGAGGGCTTTAGGTTATAGCGCTCTGCTGAGGTAAACACCCACAAATTGTGCTCATTGTGCTCATTGATTTTTATCAACCAACACACACCTAATATGGGCTGGTTACAGATACAGGAAGTGACAATTATGCTTTGTATGTCTACATTAGGTTTAAGCACAAAACCCCTTTCCCTGCCACCCTGGGGAAGAATAATAGTCGGAGTGAGTGGGGCGGGGGGGGATATAGAGAGAGAGAGAGAGAGAGGACAGGACACACAGAGAGAGAGAGAGAGAGAGAGAGAGAGAGAGAGAGACAGATAATGTGTGCAAGAAAGAGACAGGGAGAGAGAGATGAAGAGTGGATGCAGATAATGGTTCCTCCTGCTGCACAGACTGGGTGGAACAGCTTAGATCAATTGTTGCAATTGTGCTGGTGGGCGTGTTTAGGATTGTTTGGCCTATCTCTGTGCTGTGAATAAAAGCAGTAGGTTGTAGTTAATGGTGTGAAAAATGGTGTCCGTCGAAGTGCACAAGCAGCCTCCAAGAACAGCGACATCATTTCATGCATACTGTACATAGAGGAGCGGCTTGCTCCCTATTAGGTCATCAGTGACATCATGGATCTTGAGGCTGTACGTCAGCGCTCCCTATTAGGTCATCAGTGACATCATGCATCTTAAGGCTGCACGTCAGCATCTTAAGGCTGCATGTCAGCGCTCTCTATTAGGTCATCAGTGACATGCATTTTGAGGCTGCACGTCAGCGCTCTCTATTAGGTCATCAGTGACATCATGCATTTTGAGGCTGCACGTCAGCATCTGAAATCGACGCCTCCAATGGGAGAGCAGCTGTAGAGCAGGGGGAGGGCTTATGCCAGAAGCCTGTTTCCCTGCAGCCAGACTCGTCTCACGGAAGGGAGGAGAGGCTGGCCAGCGAGACTAGCTCATCAGTCACATGCATCTTAAGGCTGCAGGTCAGCGCTCCCTATTAGGTCATCAGTGACATCATGCATCTTAAGGCTGCACGTCAGCATCTTAAGGCTGCACGTCAGCGCTCTCTATTAGGTCATCAATGACATCATGCATCTTGAGGCTGCACGTCAGCGCTCTCTATTAGGTCATCAGTGACATCATGCATCTTAAGGCTGCACGTCAGCGCTCCCTATTAGGTCATCAGTGACATCATGCATCTTAAGGCTGCACGTCAGCGCTCTCTATTAGGTCATCAGTGACATCATGCATCTTAAGGCTGCACGTCAGCGCTCCCTATTAGGTCATCAGTGACATCATGCATCTTGAGGCTGCACGTCAGCGCTCTCTATTAGGTCATCAGTGACATCATGCATCTTGAGGCTGCACGTCAGCGCTCCCTATTAGGTCATCAGTGACATCATGCATCTTGAGGCTGCACGTCAGCGCTCTCTATTAGGTCATCAGTGACATCATGCATCTTGAGGCTGCACGTCAGCGCTCTCTATTAGGTCATCAGTGACATCATGCATCTTGAGGCTGCACGTCAGCGCTCTCTATTAGGTCATCAGTGACATCATGCATCTTGAGGCTGCACGTCAGCGCTCCCTATTAGGTCATCAGTGACATCATGCATCCTGAGGCTGCACGTCACTGCTCTCTGTTAGGTCATCAGTAGTCTCCCTGGCCAGCCTCCCCTCCCTTCCGTGAAAGGAGTCTGGCGGCGCAGGTCTCCATAGTGGGATTGCGATGCGCAACGCTTAGCGGCAGTGCCCTTGGAAAATAGTTTCCAACAATCCAACTTGCCGTTTTCAGCGTGTAGCAACAAGCTTCTCGTCCCTGGCACCTCAATGGTGGAACGAGCTTCCACCTTCGGTCAGGACAGCTGAATCACTGCCGATCTTTCGGAAAAGACTAAAGACACACCTTTTCAGGCTCCATCTGGGCCCTTCTTGATCTAACTTCTTTCTCTATCTTTCAAAAAAAAAAAAAAAAAAAAAAAAAAACTTGTACCACTGTTCCTTCAGAGGTTGTAGTTGTCATAGACTGTGTTGCATAGTTGATTGCTCTATTGCTGACAAAAATGTGTTATTGTAAGTCGCTTTGGATAAAAGCGTCTGCCAAATGACGTAATGTAAATGTAAATGTAAACGTAATGTAATGTAAGCTAGCGTGTAGGTTTCTGACGTTAGCTTGCTAGCTAGTTAGCATTGTTGTTTTCGCTGGGGCGGCAGGGGACTATTTACAGCAACACACAGGGAGGAGGGAGCGGAAGCCGCTCTGAATGACATGGTCGGAGCCAATGACAGAGCTTCTTAACTCATTGAGTGCCAGCCACTTTTGGAGAACGGACGCTCCCAGTGCCAGAGTTTCAGAGCGTTTTCAGTGATTTCTCGAGGCCCACAGAATATTGTGTGATATTACTATGTAAACACAGAACACGCAAAAAGAACAAGGAGACTCTATTGTATCATCAGCAAAAAAAAGTTTATTGATACCATTTTCCGTTCTTTAGTTATCAGCCGGAGAAGATAGGTCAAAAACAGCAAAAACAGGCATTTCCATCTAGAAGCTGAGATATTCAGCCTTTTGTGAAATGAAGCATTTCAAGCACATTCACTGACTCTAGCTAATATTTTCTGATGTAGTGACGTGGTGTAGTTGTGTGCTGCCCTGCATGCCCCACCCCCCTCTCCCCCCCTCAGCTGCAAACTCCTCCCCACACTAGTAACACACAGCCTCACGCACCCAGCGTCTATTTTCGGAGTGCTTTTTGTGCGCCGCCTCCCAGGCAGCGCGACAAGGAAATGCCAACCCGGACTGCAGGGAAAGGTTTGGCACTTCGGCGTCGGGGGCTGCCTTTCTGGCGGCTAATCGTGTGAAGAAACTATGCAGACAGACAGACAGAGGCAGAGGAGCTCAGTTGTGTGCGCGGATTGACTGCTGTTGGCAGGCACCGTCAGCTCCAGACAGAGCAACGGGGCACGGGGCTTTTTCAGGCTGTATTCCGGACATTTCTCTAATCTGGAGAGCACTGTCGCCACCTGATGAGTCCGTAAAATAGGTTATACAGCTTCAATAGCTACAATATTTGTACAGGACATACATAAGGCTTTGATCCACGTCCCACCGTCAAAAAAGGCAATTGACGACAGCTATCGTCTTTGGCACTCTACGTTACTAATTACTTTGACGACAGGCGTCGTCATTGGCACTCAATGAGTTAAGCGGGGAGCGGAAATTCCGGCAGCGTCTGAAATCGACGCCTCCAATGGGAGAGCAGCTGTAGAGCAGATATAGATACTCAACTTTAACTGAGAGTACAGACGCATGCAAAGTTCCACCAGCAATTCACATTAATAGTGTGATCTGATTTTGAGGAGAACCTATTTTTTCCTCCATTGCCCAGCAGGCCAGTGATGATAACGCTCAGGACAGCGTGGACTGTCCCACTTGCCAGCGCAGCACTTTTATCCCCTTACAATCTTTGGAAGTTGGAACTCACCATGAAGCTTTTGGCCTTCCTTTTATTTTCATCCCTGTTCTTATGATGTCTCATAAATCGACCCAGTTTGGGTTGATGTTCCGTTTACCCAGCAGCAAAAGCAGAGGCTGAGCTGGCACACAGCCAGCCGAGCATCTGTAGCCCTCGGCCCTCAAAAATAAAATCACAAAAATAATCCAAAGAGCCTTTCAAGTTCAGCCATGTCAATCGTGACTGAGGAATCTCTGCTCCTGGATAGCATGCGTAAGTGGGTATATCTATAACATTTGAACTGCGAAAAGAATGATGCATCGATGTTGTGTGTGGTGAGGAAAGTTGCTAACGAGAATTTATGAAAAGCTGTAGCAACACATCAGGCATCCAAGTGGCAATATTAAAAACTGGGGATAAGCAGGGAAGAAAAGCTGCGGGGAAAGTGGGAAACTAGGACAACTGTAATCTCCTATCAGAAATGAACAGGTCTAAACTCTGTGCAGTCCCACGGTGCATTCGTGACCATGACATAAAGAGCTGATAGCTTCTCTTTCTATTTGAATGCGATTTCAGCTGTCTGACTCCCTAGTTGATCAGCTGGCTTCATCTCTTCTGGACAACAGAATGGTGTTTGGCTACTTTGCTCGCTGGTTAACATCAGGGACTGAACTGTTAGCACAGATGATGCTATAATTGCTATATAGCTACATTGAAGCACTGCTTATAATGTACTTTATTATAAACCTTAGAGCAGGGCGTGTCTTATGATGATAAAAATATTTCACTATTTCACACATCATCACTATATTGCAGCAAACTTATACAAAACCCCAAAGTACCACATTTCATTGAAGTAGGAAGGTGAACTCCCAGTTTCAGAGTGTTCCAGTTGTCCAGCTTGGAAAACCAGGAAAGAAACACAGATGCCACCAATGTGTCCATGTAAAATACTATTGCATGCAACAGCTAATAATATATCAATATTTGGTATTGAAGTTTGGTAGCATATAATGTTAGCATCGCTAACTTAGCGACTGTGCTTTGATTTACTTTTCAAATATATATGTTTTTCATACGGGGGGTGTTATGGTTTTAAGGCCATGCAACGCTGAAAATCAAATCAAACTTAAAGCCTATATGTGCAGGATAATAATATATATATACGCACATCGACTGTGGGTGCTGGGCTAGATGCAGTACACGCAATTTTAACACATTATATGCGGTCAGAGGGCGTGGTAATTTCACATACTGTTTTTCACATACTGTTCACATTTTGTGAGATCAGGTTGCTGCGGCGTAAGTGCGTTATGTATTTTGAGGATTTTAAATATGTTAAAAGTAATACTGTGTAGCATTTATTTACATTGTTTGCCGCCATATGCACCTTGGACAACTCAGGGCATCGCTTGCCTACATTAAAGTGTCCGACTTGGAAGTCTAACTTGAAGGGCCTTTTTGGCCATTTTTCTTTGTAGGAACTCAGAATTTCTGACTTTCAGAGATATCTGGAACGCAGCAAAGGTCCTCCTGTCATGACGTTGTTCAACTCATTTGCATATAAATAGGAATATGCAGCTAAGGTGTGAAGATGTATCCACACTATTCGCATGATGTCATTTCAGTCTAGGCGGTCATATTGCTGAGATTAGTAACAGCCAGGTGAGAGAAGCAGCTGGAGACAGAGAACCTTTATTGTGCCAAAATGAGTATTGCCTAAAACATGTTTCTGTGGCAGTGTGTCCTTGCTTTGTCCTGGGCGTGTTTTTGTTTTGCCTCGATCTGCACAAGGACACCATCACTTATATCACTTTCCTCAACTTTCTGTTCTTTTTAAAAATGACAAACCATCGCAACCCAATTCACAGGTTGTATCTAGAAATTGTGAGAAGTGTGAATTTTCGGAATAAATGAATATTCCGGACCATTTTTATTGCCATTTCCCAGCACCTTTTATTATCTTGAATAGCCATTTATACACACGTTTGGTAAATCACAACTTTGTACGTTATTGAAAACATACACGTCAAATACTTTATAAATGTGACCAAATAAAATGCATTTAGGCAGAGTTAACAGGCTGTCTCATTGTTTTTGATTTCCTCTCAGTACAACAATATAGGGTTAGGGTTACACATTTTAAATCAAAGACTGAAAGATATTCTGCAAATTTGGTGATCCAAAAAGAATCTCCTGCAACCCAGCGGGGTCATCCCTATGTTCCCCGGGTCCTATGTTCCCCGGGTCCTATGTTCCCCGTTTTTGTGGGACCGGGGAACATAGAACCCTTTCTTTGAACTTAGGTTTAGGCGTGAGGGTGGGAGAGGTTAGGTTTTGGGTTAGGGTCTGGGGGAGGTTAGGTTTAGGCATGGGGGGAGGTTAGGTTAGGCGTGGGGGCTGGGAGAGGTTAGTGAAAAACGGAGAATATAGAACCCGGGGAACATAGAACCCGGGGAACATAGACATGATCCCAACCCAGCTGTGGGTTCCGACTCTTTGTGAAACACTGACTTATAATATAAGTCCACTATACTTCCACTGGTATATACACATTATATATAGTCCACTGGTCATAACTTTAGTCCACTGGTCATATAAAGTATAGCCTGACAACAGAAGGTACTTTTCATTATGAGGCATATGTATAGGTTACTTTCAGTAGGCTACTTTCATTATTTGAATCCTGTGAAATGTTTATAACATTGTTTTATTGTTAGAAACGGCTAAAATGCGTTTCCCTCGGTGGTGTCTTGGCATCAATTTCATGGCAAGGAACATGATTTCAATTTTGTGGATTGTTTCCACTGGCTTTTCAGGAAACACTTTCCAAACATTTCACAGCAGTACAAATAAGGAAAGTAGCCCTCCTGGTTGGCTCATAAAAATGAAGGGAATTTGTGCTTCCTGCTTAGATGCTCTTATTATCTCAAACCAAAAGCATCCATTGATTCTTTAAGGAAGTTATCAGGCTACATTTCCTCTTGTCATTTATTAAGCACTATAACTATACTATACTATACTATACTATACTATAACACTATAATGTTGTGCAGCGGCAACAGAAACACAGATGGGGCAAAACAAGAACACACTGCCAGGAAAACTATTTTTAGGGAATATATATGTTTGCACAGCACCTGTCTTGAGTTGTCCTGTCTTGACTCCGTCTAGATTTATCGATCATATGTCCAATTAAACCAAACTTTTAAATTGTATATCTCCTCTATAATTCATTCACTTAATTAGTCATAACTACAGCACATTGTCCATTTGTTTGACGATCTCAGCTCCGGTGTTGTCAAAGTGACGCATATCAACAATGGTGCCGCTTTTGTACTTCCAGCTTTGTAAATATCAATACAGTTAGTTACATTTTCACAATAATGCACATGACTTTGTTTTATGAATGATATACTGGAGCCTGCTCAACAAAGAACAGCGCCGAGTTTTACAAAATTACTTTTAGCACGATGACAGGAGAGTGAAGTGTCCCTTTGTTTTCCCTGTCTGAATTTGGCTCTTGAAAAGCATTTGCACTGAGGCAACTGTGCCATTAGATTTAAAAAGAAAAAACTTTGAATAATCACATCCCTGCAGATGATTCAACAAAAGCAGCACTGCTGATAGCGTAACTTTTCAGAATAATTAAGTGATTCTTCATTGAAACAAGTGGTGTGATTAGTCACTATATACCGTAAATTCCGGACTATAAGCCGCGGCTTTTTTCCCGTTTTTTGGCCCCTGCGGCTTATATAACGGTGCGTCTTATCTATGGATTTTTTCAGAAAAAAAAAAAAAAAAAAAAAAAATCTCTCTTTTTTAGCACTCTTTCTAACTATAAATCCACTTCTGTTTTAATTTCCTCTCTTGCCCTCTTTTCACCACACCGCGGACACTGTGTGCACTGTAAAAATAAACAACGGTGGTGTTGTGTTATGTTGTTTTGTTGAAATGTTACGGTAATACGGTAAATGGGAGCTTCCTCAAACAGCCATCTCTTTCCCGACAATCCCCTCTGTGCGTGACCACTTACATATGGTAATTACGGTAAGCAAACGGCCACAAGCCCATCAACTCCCTCCCCCGACTACCAGGAGAAAATCACAAACTTCGGCGAATTCACACAAAGGAAGATCAAGGAATATTCCATCGAACCGGAGCAGATCATAAATATGGATGAAGTGCCTTTGACGTTCGACCTGCCACTCACTCGGACTGTTAACAAGAAGCGCCCTGGAGGATTCTTTCACCAAAAAAAAGCTTTGCTCGTTCTCGACAGCATGAGAACGAGCAGTAGATGATCATGAGGTGGTTTTTCAGACGTGTCGATATAGCAGTTTATCGCAAAAGTGTAATGGAAACACATTTTTCGCATTTGCACGTCATGTGACCCATATTATCCCTTGGAAAAGGAGCGGAAAATAAGTTTGGTAAGTAAGGTTCGATAGCCGTGTCAAAACCTCCGCAGCAAGTGGAAAACTTTGAAGCAACGCTACCTAGCAGAAAGACGAGTGTTGTGCAAAAGCGTAGCCGGGCAAATTAGATAATGTTTAATGGCAGAAATCGGTCCATGGTGACAGCAGGCTGCCTGTGTGCGCGCATTTGGCACAGCGGCGAGATGAGAGGATGAAAAGCACACACTGGTGCGGTGGTGCTGTCTGAAGTGAATACAGTGACTGTGAGTAGGCTAATACATTGCACACGTTTCAGGTGCAATTATAGAACCAAATCAGCCTTTTCCCCCCTCCATCTCTAAATCGGACCAGTTGTAGGCTATTAGGCTACCTTTTTTCCTCTGCCTGTCGCGCTGACTGCATTCACGCAGCCAGCAACATTTTGCGACTCATTTTCTTTTGAATTGATAATCAGGCTCGTTTATATGCATTGTAACTTCATGTTGGGATTTCCATTGACCATTGGTTGGATTTGAGCATGCAGGGGACGGGATATGGGGCAGATCCCCGTGCGTAATCACTGTGGCAGCTGCTGCAACGGGGAATCACTCAAACGCAACTTCAATGGAAACGCCTACAAGTCGCAATTGTACATTGTCGAAGTTGTAGAAATATCGCAATTCTTTTGCGAAAAACTGTAATGGAAACACAGCTATAGATGAAGAGGAGTTCGTTGGTTTTGAGTGACAATGAAGGAGAGAGGAGAGTGGTTGACGAAGCCACCCTGAACCTGTTCGTTTCCGACACTGAAGATGAGGACTTTGGTGGTTTCAGTACGCAGGAAGAAGAGGAAGACGAGCATTAGTGACTTGACTTCTCTGGTTACAGGTTTGCTGCACATATAGCCTATTGTTGTGTGATTTTGTCTGGGGATTAGTGACCTGACTTTTGTTTTGTTTTGTTGAAATGTTAATAAATGGGAGCTTCCCCAAACAGCCATCGCTTTCCCGACATTCCTCTCTGTGCACGAACCCTTTCATATGGTAATTAAACATCAAAACACCCGCGGCTTATAGACCGGTGCGGCTTATAGAAGAAAAAAATAGTCAATTTTGGTCCCGCGGCTTATACACCGGTGCGTCTTATAGTCCGGAATTTACGGTAGACACTTTGTTGCTGTTTTGACCAGTATGAATGGGCGAGCTTTATTTCACTGGCACAAATCATCATCTTTTAATAGAGCAATGGAGCAGTAGTGTAGCGATAGCTGAGTGGGTGGATACATGTACAGTACTGTGCTGAGGCAGTAGGCATACTTTGATCTCACCCTCCTATACAGTATTCCACTGTGAACAAGGCGGCTAGATGGCTAAATGGGGATACTCTGTAGATCTGTATTCACTCTAGCACACCATTGTCAACCCAATCGCCAGGATAAAATGTCGCTATTGTACCTTTATAGAATCCACATAAATGTTCATATTTTACATTTCCTTCCACAGAAATGTTAAATATGGACATTTGGGTCCACCAGCACAGACGGCTCTTCCTGGTTGCTTCCCTGAGCTGAGCCACGTAACCGTCTCACTTGCTCACACCTCAGAGGATCCACCGCTACATCCTGGTTAGCTGGTGAGCTGTGCGAGCCTGGGCTACCGTGACTCGTGGCTACCGGCCCGGTAACAGAAGCAGAAGCAGAAGCCACGGCTCGAATCGCCGGTTAGGTTTGGGCAAGTAATACATCTTAGGCAACAAAAGCAACTTGGTTAAGGTTCGGGATCTTGGTTGGGGCGAGGAAAACAACAAGCAACAAAAGCAACTTGGTTGGGGTTAAGGTCGGGATTTGAACCAGCTCGCTCATGATGAGAAAGCTACAAGTCAGGAATGCTACAGGTTCACCATTCCCACTCCTACTCACACCTGTTTGAGCCAGTTACCACTGCAGTTAAGTCATTAACCTTATCTCTAACAAGCAAGGTGTCAAATCATGATCTGCAAGTTCCAAACCACATTTATATTCAATCAAATACAAGAAAGGATAGTATTCTGTGATGGATCACATTTTAGTTGGTGTTGATGACTGTCATTACATCATAGAGTCTGGAGGTCGTTAATTATTCACATATCTAGAAATGTAATTATGCTATGTATTTATGTTCAGAAATGTCATATGTACATGTACATGTACTAATACAGAAGTAACATGCCTTGCCATGTGAACAAAATAACTTTAGAAATGCCAAAACATTAGACTCTCAGAAAACATCTGGATTACTAGGATTCACCTCTAATCCACCTAATTAATGGCAACTAGACCGAGATCCATTTAACATTTAAATGTCATTAATTACTTGACTTTGTGAGGAGCCTGTCTGTCTGGATATCTAAGCAGGGTCTTAGCTTTGCATTGGGTGTCATAGCTAATCTCCGTCTGGGACCGACCCGTATTGCCTGGATCCAGACAATTGACCATTTGAATCAGATGGTTCATGGAAGTGGCAGTGGTTTCCCCTGTGGAGGTGATAGAGATGAGGCACTGAGCACTCTGACCATTTGTGTGATGATGGACCCCATCCTCTTGCATGAACACGTACTGGAGTAATGTCACTCTTTACAATCGATGCTGGGGATTGAGATAGCATTGGTCGAGGAAACAAACAATGAATGCAGGAGAACAGCCTCATAGACAGGTGTGCCAAACCCATTCATCACAACGTCTGAATGGTCACATGGAAACTGACCAAACAGGAAGTGAGACGAGAGTGAGTCACAGGACTGGAACCGAGCCCTGCCCTGTCCATTCAGAAATATCCAAGCTCCCTCTCTCTCTCCGCCTCTCTCTCTCTACCTCTGTCTCTCAGCCCCGCCATTGCTCTAACCTTGCGCTGGCAGGTCGCACTCCGCCACCTGGCGCGTCATGGATGGCTGCCACCACTGTCATTGTCAGTAGCGCGACGACGCAGCGTCTAATGCGGGGCAGGGCGAGATGAAAGAGGCGCGGCAGAAGAGGACAGGGTAATTATTCAGACACACAGCTAAGAGCAGACAGGGGACAGAACATGTCAACAAACTATTTGGGAGAAGAATATATTTTGTCACCTGTGCAGTCACCTGTGCAGTTGGCAGTTTAGGGCTCCACTCCGGAGCCCGAGATGATGAGGTGCAAGCTTTCCCACGTCAGGATACTAAGTAGGTGAGTGAGCTCGGTCTGCTACGGCTGCAGAACATGATTAGTCTCTTTTGCCTGCTGCTGGTCTCGTGGATTTGGGACTTCAGGTTGACGTGTTGTGATTTGAGCAAAACATTCTAATTGTATGACAAAAAGCAGTAATGCCCATTGAATTTACATATCATGGCTCTTCACATGCACAGACAGACACGCACTTCCAAACTACAAACGGAACTATTAAAAATAGCATATTCCAAAAGCTCTTAATCCCGAGGAATATCTCCTCTGTCTTCTTCATATTCTCTTTGGCATGGCCTATTATCACCATGATTGTACAGGGAATGACAACACCAAAATTGCTACTGTTTCAGCCAAAAGAGTCTTGCTGTCCTGGCACTTGACTGTGGATTATAAAAAAAAATCTAATTAAATCGAATTAATTTGATTTGATTGGTTGACTGTGTAAGTAGTGTTTCCAACACACTCATTGGCTTGCACACAAAAAACTATAACGGTTCATTATTCATTTCTTAATCGAATGCATTACGCAAGACAGGCTCATTTTCACACACACACACACACACACACACACACACACACACACACACACAGACACACAGCACAAGTCGTGCACACGCGTCCACACACACTTCACTAAGTTGTGCACACGCGTCCACACACACACTTCACTAAGTCGTGCACATGCGTCCACACACACACTTCACTAAGTCGTGCACACGCATCCACACACACACACACTTCACTAAGTCGTGCACATGCGTCCACACACACACACTTCACTAAGTCGTGCACATGCGTCCACACACACACACTTCACTAAGTCGTGCACATGCGTCCACACACACACTTCACTAAGTCGTGCACATGCGTCCACACACACACACACACTTCACTAAGTCGTGCACATGCGTCCACACACACACTTCACTAAGTCGTGCACACGCATCCACACACTTCACTAAGTCGTGCACACGCGTCCACACACACACTTCACTAAGTCGTGCACACGCATCCACACACTTCACTAAGTCGTGCACATGCGTCCACACACACACACGCACACACACATACACACACACACACACACACACACACACAAATGCGTCCACACACACACTTCACTTTCCTACAGTAGAATCTGTATTTGCATCCTGCGGATTGTGAGGAAAGTGAGAAAGGGCTGAAGAGTGACAGGAAAGTGGCTCCAGTGTCCTCAACTCAACTGTGTGACTCACTCAACTATGACTCAGTTTTGTGGCTCCCAGTGACTGAGCAGAGCAGCACACATGATCCAGTGACTGAGCAGAGCAGCACACATGATCCAGTGACTGAGCAGAGCAGCACACATGATCCAGTGACTGAGCAGAGCAGGACACATGATCCAGTGACTGAGCAGAGCAGCACACATGATCCAGTGACTGAGCAGAGCAGCACACATGATCCAGTGACTGAGCAGAGCAGCACACATGATCCAGTGACTGAGCAGAGCAGCACACATGATCCAGTGACTGAGCAGAGCAGGACACATGATCCAGTGACTGAGCAGAGCAGCACACATGATCCAGTGACTGAGCAGAGCAGGACACATGATCCAGTGACTGAGCAGAGCAGCACACATGATCCAGTGACTGAGCAGAGCAGGACACATGATCCAGTGACTGAGCAGAGCAGCACACATGATTCAGTGACTGAGCAGAGCAGGACACATGATTCAGTGACTGAGCAGAGCAGGACACATGATCCAGTGACTGAGCAGAGCAGCACACATGATTCAGTGGGAATGAGATTGTTGATAGAGATACTAACCACTTGATTTGGACGGGATAAGATGTGGAGTGATTTTGTGTGTGTGTGTGTGTGTGTGTGTGTGTGTGTGTGTGTGTGTGTGTGTGTGTGTGTGTGTGTGTGTGTGTGTGTGTTGCGGCTGTGTTAGCCAGTAAGGATGGATAGATTTCACTCCCTAGTCTGAAATATCATCATCATTCTCCTTCCCTTGTATGTGTGATCGTGTCCCTCCATGGGCAGGAGTCTATGGGGACTTAAGTTATTCACTAAGCCAATTCAGGCACTTTGCCAGGGTGTCCGCAACAAGTTTCCAAAAAATAAATCTGTGCAAATGCTTCATAGTTCACCGAAAATATGTTATGCTTTCAATCTAAAATGGTTCATGGATTATATTCTAATCTAACAAACCTATACATTTAAAAGTCAAGCACGTTACCGTGGAAACAATTAAGCTTACAATGAAAGAGGAGAGCCGGCACTCACGGGGACACCCCGGCATTCCGAAATGTCGGCACTCCGAAATACCGGCATTCCGACAAAATTGTCAGAATGGAGATCTGTCTCGCCATTGCGAAAGAACCCTAACCCTAACCCGGGGGACCGGCTGGAGCTAACCTCTCCCAGCCCCCACGCCTAAACCTAACCTCCTGCAGACCCTAAGGCTTAGTTCACACCAGCCACCCAAGCCTTGCCTTTACCCACGCTTTTAAATAGGCGTCCGTTTTAGTCAACGAGGCTGTGTACACCGGGCGCCTGAGCGTGAACCCTGCGTGTACCCACGCCTCGCCTGTGCCTTGGCGATTTTATCGTTTAGGCGTGAGTTCTATTTTCAAGCCGACTAGGCGCGTGCAGGCAGGCTTCTTCTGTCAAGCCATGAAAGAAAAACGCGACAATATCCATGGGAAATGGCAAAGTCAACTGAATTTCAAAATAAAATGGAGTTACTACAACAGTGTTGAGCAGAGAGAGAGAGAGAGATTGACGGGTGGCTATCACGTGGGGCTTTCTCCTCGTCGGCAAACAAATCTTCAGGAGAGAGAATAGCGACCGAAGAAGCAAGATGGACAATGTTGTTGTGCCAGCATATATTCTTGCAAGATTACCTCTCTAAAAAGTCTGACTATAGTCAGACCTGGTTATACATATCCAGCATCAATAGAACATTAAATATATCAGATTTATTTGACCTACACATGATAATTCGGGACCACACGTGAAAAAATACAGTCGGGAGAGAGGAGAGGCGCTTGTGACTCGGCTCCAGGTTCAGCGTGCAAAGGAGTGCGGTGTGATCGGTTCACGCCCAGCTCAAGGTCTGCAGGCGTAGGCGTGGGTTGAGGCAAGGCAAGGCGTAGGTTCCCTGTGTCTGTGTGAACCTAGCGTAACCCTAAACCTAACCTCTCCCACCCCCCACGCCTAAACCTAACCTCCCCCAGAACCTAACCTCTCCCACCCCTGTAGGCTAAATAACTCAAGATGCTATGTCGGAAAGGCGGGCCTAATATCTTTCGCAATGGTGAAACCTTTTTTGGAGATACAAAAGGGCCGCCTCTCCGAAAGCATAGAAGTCAATGATCGGAATGCAGACACTTCGGAATGGCGAGAGGACCCCGGCACTCACGGTAGGCTAATTTGAACAAAGCCTTTTATTGGGCAGAGAAAAATAGGACGTTTCGGCGTAAAGCTTTTTTTGTGCTGGCTCTCCTCTTTCATTGTTATCTATTATCCAGGTACCCGGTCTGTTGTTCATACTAAGGAGTTGTGCGTTTTACCTCAATTCAACAATTAACACCTTAAGTGCCATAGCCGAAATAATTCGTCTTACATAATCCAACGCTTAAGTGCCAGAGCCGAGTTTACTCGTCTTACATAAACATTTTTTTTTTTTTGACGCTGGGACATCAATCAACAACTTTTACATCTTCGAGATCACTATTGGAGCAAGATAATGTGTATAATCTATTTTACCGACCCACTAAGTGTTGACAGTGCTCCCCCAGACGACCGAAATCAAAGAAAAAACTGCCGCGGGACCAAGCCGTTCAAGGAAATGCCATGGCGATTTTACAGTAAATCCATTCAAGACTTGTCTTGCCTGAGAGCGGCCGCGCACCGGCAGCAGCACACAGAGAGCGGAGAGCGATTTGCAAAATAGATCATAGGTGAAACACACTTTGAAACACCTCAGAAAGGCCAGAATCAACATCTGCCCATCGGCCACGCATTCCCCGGCCCATCTTGACTCGCACAAGGAGCGTCTGCACGCAGGCAAGCAGGCAGGCAGGCACACAGGCAGGCAGCAGCAAAAGCGCTTCTGACACGCCCGCTGTACAGCCAGGAGGAAGGAGGACACGGAGGGAGGAGTTTGAATGAGAGGGGTGTTTCCTGTTGTTATGGAGGAAATTACTGTTCAAAACTATTGTTTAGAATGTCTGACGGTCTTACTGATGCCAAAAATGAATGGTTAAAGTGACTGTTTCACAAAAAGCCATTTATCTCTGAATAAATTTCCAGACGCTGAAAACCATGCTGTACTCAACGGCTAATATCTACATAACTACTAACTCTGCAAACTAACTCTTTTAGACAGAGAAAGCACACATTCTATTAGTTATTTTTAGATGATTGGTGTTCATGAATTCTTAACAGAACAGAATCCTCGGCTGTTTCTAAAATGAGCCAGAATCGTCAAAAACACCCCTGGCACAACTTACCTACAGGAATGAAAACATGGCTGGCATTCAATGTGTTAAGCTTTGCCCAAAATCACCAATCAGAATGAGTGGGTCCCCGGTATATCTTCTATCTTGTAAGAGGTCCTCATCTGAAAATCATTTGAGAACCTCTGACTTAATCTATATCATGACTACAGAGACCCTCACAGACTTAATCTATATCATGACTACAGAGACCCTCACAGAGTGAAATCATCTGCTGCTGCCACATATAAAGCACAGCGCATGCTTTATTATCAGTTATGTGTGCTGCTGACTAATTGGCCTTGTTGTCTATGAGCTGCCAGTGACTTGGATCAGGTGAAGGAGGGGGCATGGTGGCAGCATGGAGAAAGAGGGAGCAGGAGGAGCAGGTGAAGGAGGGGGCATGGTGACAGCATGGAGAAAGAGGGAGCAGGAGGAGCAGGTGAAGGAGGGGGCATGGTGACAGCATGGAGAAAGAGGGAGCAGGTGAAGGAGGTGAAGGAGGGGGCATGGTGACAGCATGGAGAAAGAGGGAGCAGGTGAAGGAGGGGGCATGGTGGCAGCATGGAGAAAGAGGGAGCAGGAGGAGCAGGTGAAGGAGGGGGCATGGTGGCAGCATGGAGAAAGAGGGAGCAGGTGAAGGAGGTGAAGGAGGGGGCATGGTGACAGCATGGAGAAAGAGGGAGCAGGTGAAGGAGGTGAAGGAGGGGGCATGGTGACAGCATGGAGAAAGAGGGAGCAGGTGAAGGAGGGGGCATGGTGGCAGCATGGAGAAAGAGGGAGCAGGAGGAGCAGGTGAAGGAGGGGGCATGGTGGCAGCATGGAGAAAGAGGGAGCAGGTGAAGGAGGTGAAGGAGGGGGCATGGTGACAGCATAGAGAAAGAGGGAGCAGGTGAAGGAGGTGAAGGAGGGGGCATGGTGGCAGCATGGAGAAAGAGGGAGCAGGTGAAGGAGGTGAAGGAGGGGGCATGGTGACAGCATGGAGAAAGAGGGAGCAGGTGAAGGAGGGGGCATGGTGGCAGCATGGAGAAAGAGGGAGCAGGTGAAGGAGGGGGCATGGTGGCAGCATAGAGAAAGAGGGAGCAGGAGGAGCAGGTGAAGGAGGGGGCATGGTGACAGCATGGAGAAAGAGGGAGCAGGTGAAGGAGGGGGCATGGTGGCAGCATAGAGAAAGAGGGAGCAGGAGGAGCAGGTGAAGGAGGGGGCATGGTGGCAGCATGGAGAAAGAGGGAGCAGGTGAAGGAGGGGGCATGGTGGCAGCATAGAGAAAGAGGGAGCAGGAGGAGCAGGTGAAGGAGGGGGCATGGTGGCAGCATGGAGGAAGAGGGAGCAGGTGAAGGAGGGGGCATGGTGGCAGCATAGAGAAAGAGGGAGCAGGAGGAGCAGGTGAAGGAGGGGGCATGGTGGCAGCATGGAGGAAGATCAGGTGAAGGAGGGGGCATGGTGGCAGCATAGAGAAAGAGGGAGCAGGAGGAGCAGGTGAAGGAGGGGGCATGGTGGCAGCATGGAGGAAGATCAGGTGAATGAGGGGGCATGGTGGCAGCATGGAGAAAGAGGGAGCAGGATGGAGCTGCAGTGGTGACCTCCAAAAGTGGCAAACAGAGGTCAAAGCCAGAGTTATAACCCCCGGAATCAGCTGTTCATGTTGGCAAAGAGGGCAGCGTGATGGAGTGGTTTTCCCACCGTCAGTGCTTTGGGAGTCAGGTGAGGGTGAAGACACACAGGACATCCATTGTTGTGTTGCGGTGGGGAGGCTTCTGTCAGCACAAAACAAATAGGACAAGGGGACGGCGCGGCGCGGCACGCGCATCCGGTGTCCGTCGCAACCTATATAGTGTGTAGTGTGTAGATGTATAGGGAAAACATGAAGAGACAGAAAAGAAAAGGCAAGAGAAGGGAGGGGGAGATGGAGCTGGGGAGAGAGAGTGGTGGGGGGAGGCAGAGAAAGATAGACAGAGAGAAAGATAGACAGACAGAGAGAGAGAGAGAGAGAGAGAGAGAGAGAGACAGAGAGAGAGAAAGACAGACCGAGAGAGAGAGAGCAGGCTTATCTCATTGCCTGCAGACAGCAGTTTTTTTCCCAGAGCAGGAGCCCGTGCACAGGGCCAGGGGGAAAGTGTGCTCCTCCTCTGGGTGCGCGAGCCACAGGGTCAGCAGTTCAGCTCATCATTCTATGACTGCGAGTCAGTGGCAGATGCATGACAATACAAACTGCACCTAGCTATTTAACACCTGTCATTCCTGCATCTGCAATGGGGAATTGACTAGGAGCGGCTGTCAGCCGGAGCATATTTGCAAAATGGTTCCACAAAGGAGGATGAGTGATGTCTGTGTGTCCATCTGTGCGCTTCTACTTTAGAGAAGTCTAACATGCTGCTGCTGCTGCTGCTGCTGCTGGAGCTCCACGAGCCCTGTGCCCCTCACAAGCATGCAAACCATCTGCCCTGCGTCACCATTGCTTTGCAGAGTCATTCATAATCATAACAGCCCAAAATAGCTTTGGTCTACATTTAGTCCGTGACGTCTGCTGTGACCTAAATTGAGGGAATGTTAATGTGGGTGAGTACTGTAGCTAAATTTGTGGTAGCGTATACGATGCTCTTAAAAAGAACGTGTCATTTTCAACACGTGTTGACATCGTGGAGGAAGAACCAAGGCACTCTTCCTCCTCTATCAAACATAAATACATAAAATGCTCTTTAATAGTGTTGCATGTATGTATCAACAAGGAACTCTAATCAGAGTGGGATCTAGTGGAGGGATCGATCGATTACCAACAGGTGTGAGTGGAGTGGATCTCAAGCAAAAACGGGATCATTTTGAAGAGAAAATACTGCTACTCCAACAACAAGCAACATAGTCACAATAGGGAGCATGTGTGTGTATAGTTGGGATTATAACAATGGTTTTACTGTACGTTTCAACAAATACAGTACAGTAACAAATACCCAAACATGTTGTTACAGTCGTTGAAAAGTAGCAAAGCAATAAAATTGTGTCTATTTTTGGGGGGCTGCCCTTCTTATTCAGATAAACATGACAAGAGAGCATGGACATAATAGTACAATAGTTAAGGAGAATTGTACATTTTGTGACACAATAACATTACCCAATCAATTAAGGTCATTCCTAACCAGTCTGTGAGTGATAACCCCCCCCCCCCCCTGCCCCACCCCCAATTTTTTATATTACAGACTCATTTTGCGACATCTCCGTGAAGTGAACAACAATCTCCCACAATTTTACTTTGGGTTTAGCTATTTTAACCCCAACCCCAACCCTAAACCGAACCCTAACCCTAAACCAACCCTAAACCGAACCCTAACCCTAAACCAACCTAACCCAAAAATTGTTGCTAGCTAAAATTGTTGCTAGCTTGATCCTGCCTTTTGCGACTTACTGTGTCATACAACACTGCTGGAATCAAGTCCCACAGCGCTTAGTATAAACAGCTAAGCTGCCATTTTGGTGCCCCACTTTGATTCCTCCAGAAAAAGAGATCTCCTCATTACAGCGTTTCATGTCTAAGCTAACGCTGCTCCTACTAATTGAGTGTGAACTTCAGACAAAGGCTTGAATAGGAACTCAATAACCTAAGATGGACCTTTTTTTAGCTGCAAAGCAACACTTTTAGTGCTATTTTGTGAATGGTATTTTTTAGTCATTGAAGTCCAGGATATTGGGGGCTCATCAGGTCAGTGGTGTGTCTCTAGAGAGATGAAATCAAAAGAGTGAGAGACATGTAAGGCCTTCTGGTTTAGAAGCCTTTTGACAGTACTCTACTTTGGCACAAACGGAGACAGTGACTCTGGGGCGTATCGTCCTGCAGGCGCTATCGCTTGCGCACCGGTTTGCACGCCTCTTATGCTACCTCTTCAGCAGGGATGATAGCAGTCCGCCTTGCGCAAGTGCCAATTTGCGTTCCAGGTGTTATGCCGAGTTTTCTACCCCCGCTGCCAAACGCATCCCCACCTCACGCGAGCATTGTAATGATTTATACAGAAACTTAACTGTTTTAAAATGATATAATTGTCTGCGTAGACGTGGCCTCCCTGTTTGGTGGGGATGCAATTCTCGGCTGGGGTACGGAACTCCGCACAGCACCGGCGCAGGGGCAAATTGGAGGCGTGCCAAGTCATCAGGAGCTGTAAAATAAAGGGTTACTACCAGCATCATCTGGTCCATTTCAGGAGCTTGTTGTTAATATTTTATTATTTGTGCATACATATTTATTTATTTATTTTACCTCGCAAGCATTTTGGACTTCCATGGGTGCCACTATCTCTTTCATTGGTTAGGCATGTTTCTCATCTCCTCCTCATCAGAAATGTGGGCTTTTCTTTTCGCATGCCAGAGATGATGGATTATATGATTATACGGTATATCGCCTCTTGTAGCACTTCTAGTTCTAGCACACATCAGCTGACCACAAACAGGCAAGATGCGTCGCAAAAACTGCAGTAAAAACCCAGATTTTTTACAGCGTATTCCGAATGCGCTGTATACATGATCAAAGAATCCTCCTAAAAGCCCGAATAATACTGGAAAATCACACGTCTTAATTGGAAAATGCTAAACTTTGAAAAAGGCCAAATTTGGAAAATGCAGCTGGAATATGCTGTTTACATGACCCTTATAAAATTCAGAATATTGTCATTTTCATAGTGGAATATTGTGTGCATGTAAACGTAGTCACTGTGACCTTTGCACATAACAGCTGTGAATGTGAATCTTACACAAAGCTCTCCAGCTCAACTAATTGCTGCCTGCAGCAAACAGTCAAAAATAAAATCATAACGTTGCAGCTTTGTCACGTCCATGTGAGGATTTTGTGGCACTCCCAGACATGTGCACCTGTGGGAATTTGCACGCTGTCAAGCGCCCTCTCCTCTGCTTGACCAGGTGCAGCCCATCCAGACACCTGGAGGAGGGTGACACCATTGCTCCCTAGTCTAATTGCGCGGACAGAACTTTGGCGGTTTGAAAACTGCTCTGAAGCCAAATCCTGCAGGGAAGGTAGCAGGCGCTCGATGCTCTGAAATTCACTCTGACAGCCCTGCGTGATTGACAGGTTGATAAAGAGGGCGGCGGCGGTGGGGGCCATGTGGCCCCGCCTCCACGCGGCTCCAGGGAGGTTGGCTTCGGGCTCGGGAAGTGGAGAACAGCTCAGGAAACATTTTGTGTTGGATTTGAATCTGGCCATAACTGTTGGTGGTCAGGCAATTAGATAGACACTGTGCAAAACACAACCTCATGCTGTTCTCAACCCACTGCTGCCTGCCTGCCTGCCTGCCTGCCTGCCTGCCTGCCTCAGCACAATACATATGTATGAGACTGAGATAGAGAGAAAGACCCCACAAACCAACTATTTCCATTTGTGCTTTTGAATGCAAGTTGTTTTAAAAATAGGTTCATGCAGAGCTGGAGCTGACCATAGCGGAAGTGCCCTCGCTCATTTTCATGCAAATGATGTACAGCTGCAGCATATTAATAATTATTAATTGCTTAATGCTTTAATCCCTTGCTTCCTCTTAAATTTGGACACACACACATACAAACTCACAAGGCTAAAGTGACTGACCTGCCCCCCTGCATTCTCTGCCCTTTGCCACAGCTGCAGCATTGTGAGTGATGAATTTAAACGTGACTCACTTTAACATAGAAAAGGGGAAAACAAGATCAATAAATCCTAGTTTTCAATTCACAAAGATGTTCTCTTTTTTTGATCCATGAGGCTAGTGGAAGCAGAAAATACATTATTGATCTTTGACTGTAGGACACCAGTGAATATCCTTGAGCAATAACAAACCTTCCAGAGCCAGAATTTACAAACCTTAAAGGATAATCTCGGTATTTTTCAACCTGAACCCTATTTTCCGAACTTTTTATTTCTAAGTAACTAATCTGATCAAGAATTTTTTAAATTGGTGCAGTATTAAGCGAGGTCGCATCAGCCGGCCGGCATGCTGCAATGTACTACTGTAACCACACGGGGCAACGCGCAGCGTCAACGTCCACTAGTGCTTGTTTTTGCAACTGACAGGCTCAGATTGTTATTATAGGACGAACAACAAATCCCCCAGAAATGTGGAAGCCCGCAGCAGTTAACTAGTATGAGTTGTGCCAAACAAATGTTAATATCTCAAAAAGTATACATGACATTATTTATATTTTTACATTCTGAGTGAGAGCAGAAGTAGCTCAAGAGTTTGATGTATAATAATATACATGTTGTGTTAAAGTTGAGCTGAACCCAAAAATGACTTTTCTTTTCTTTTAGTTCAAATACCTGGGTATGCAGTGCACCTATTTAATAATGTATGCAAACAAAATCACAATAATCTAATTTCTTTAGTTTTTCACACTTTTTCACATCAAAAGTTCATTTTTCAAGATTTCATTGATAACAGTAATGTACAGTTTGCTGACGTCACCCTGTGCTATCAAATTTCTACCCCATTTCAACCAATCATATCACGACATGCAGCTGTCAATCAAATCTTCATTTCAGGATAATTTTCTCTTCCAAATGAAGTCGAAAATGGCACCTAGTGCCTCTCATCTGGCAGAATTCCTATCCCATAAACTAACTACTAACTTGGCCAATTGTTAGAAACATGAACAAAAAACAAAAACTATAATCTCTAAGAATGCAAAGAAATGTAACTGGCTCGTTAAAACGCGCATTCCAGGGATATCGTATCGTTACAGCAACGATAATGGCGCGCGCATCCGAGAGCTTGGTTGTCAGGGGTTGCACCTCGGAGTTTCCAGGCCGACGTGCTGCACTCTCCGCTCGGCAACACGAAGGCAGCTGGCTGCCTGCGGGTCGCTGACATCCACTCCTCCCGTCAAAAGGCTCTTCCCGAGAGGAGCGCCACAACACGACTGAATCCCACTCGATTTGGAGGCGGAACACGCCAGGATTGGCCAAAGCCCAATCCAGTCCCCAGAATTGTCAAATAAAATCATCGACATGATACTATGACCCGCCTCTCAACCTGTCATCGTAGACAAACTATGTTTTCAGTCTGAAACGGATTCATTATGCACGTGACGAACAGGTTCAGTTCGACTTTAAAGTTGTGTGAACTGTCGCAGTTTTTAAAATGTACACCGCACAGCCGGGGCTAGAGCTGGCTCCATAGGGTCCCATTGCCATTTCCCCCCGGAAACGCGGTTTGTTTACCAAAAATGCTGCTGGGCTGATCCCTCGTATACTACGTGTCTGACAACATGGAAATGAGAGAAATGAAATGATTGTGTTTGCTGCTGTGTGTGTGACCACGTCTCACTCAGGAGAGCTCTTCAGGAGAACAGGAAGCTGTGTGTGTGACCACGTCTCACTCAGGAGAGCTCTTCAGGAGAACAGGAAGTTGTTGCAGGAAGAGAACGGTGGAAACGTAACGGAAAGATGTAGAGAGGAGTCCCAGGAGGAGTTTGTTGTGTTGGAGTACAGACAGCGTACCTTTAGCTTCTTTCTAGCTCTGATCTAACTGTGTACTTCCTGCAACAATCCAAGTCTCGCGAGCTAGACATCTCCTGAGCGAGACCTGGTCACACACGGCAACATACAAAGCAAAAGGTAAACAAATGTGTTTAATTTCTCTTGTTTCCATGTTGACATATATAATAATATATATAATAACAATCTGAGCCCGTCAGTTGCAAAAGCACTAGTTGAGTCAAAAAAATGCAGCCAACTCGTGACCCAAGACAAAACCTAGTAACCTCTATGGCTGGACCGTGTGTGATGTAGGGCTGTCACTTTTTCCCAAAATAAAGTTCGAACGAACTTTAATTGCCCGAAATTCGTTCGAATATATTCAAAGTTTTTTGGTTAATTAAAAAAAAAAAAAAAAAAAATTCAGTCCAGGCCACCGGGCATCAGCCCGACGTGTTAGCTTGGACGCTCACAGTCACAACACTGCCTCACAAACTTGGCTGCATCCAACTCGAGACAACTTTTCAGACCCTGGAGACAATCTTTCTCAGAAGAGACTAACGCGACAAATCTGGAGACTTTTTCTGACATGGGATTAACATTACCAGCAAGCAGCAGTTGGTTAATTTTGGTTCATAAAAAAATAATAATAATAATAATAATAATAATAATAAATAAAATAAAAAAATAAAATCGAACAGTCAATTTACATATCGAACATGAACCCCTCCCCCACATTCGAAGTTGCATTCGAATTTCGAATGAAAAGTGACAGCCCTAGTGTGATGTGTTTATACTAGGGATGTGAATCTATCTTTCCCTCTCAGACGATACGATATGCATCTTGATAACTGGATAAATGCAATACAAAAATGATACCTTTGTCAACTGGACATACATTGGACCAAAGGCTAGCTTGTCAGGAAGGCGTCCAAATAGCGCTTCAAACTTTGGTTACATTTTTGAGAGGGGAAAAAACCTGGCATGGCCATTTTCAAAGCTCACCTCAAGATATCTGGATGAGAATGGGTTATATGGGTTATATACGGTACACATGAGTCTTCCCTTTACAGACATGCCCACTTTTTTGCAAATCCCATGCGGTTTTTGACAAAAAACCATGCAGGTTTTTTGTGTGCATGTAGTACAATATAAATGTGTTATTTTCACCTATTGTATTTGAATATTTCTGCATACTGGAGTCCCTAAGCAGTCTGTGGAATTGCATAAATTGGGTATGAGTGAAAAGCTGAGATTCTTGTGTGTGAATGAATGATGTCCATCAAGTGCACTGGACACTCAAATGTCTAATCCATGGAGATGAATACATTGGATGTTATTTTCTACTCATGCAGATCTCTTATGTTTGTCCCTTTTGTTGGATTGACAAACAATTAAGGGACAGAAATAATTTCAGACTGATCATCAGTCAAAACAAAAAGACAATGGAAAGATTGGAACGTTGTCATGTTGAGTATACTGTATCACCTCTTATTAAAGGAGAAAATGAGCTGTAAGGAAGGAAGAAAACCTGCATCGTTACTCAGCTCCCCCATCCCCGTCTTACCCTCCCCCACTAAAGACTTGTCAACGTAAGTGACAGGAGTGTTTAATGCTTCTGAACTGCTGGTGAAAATGTGAGGACTTCTTGCTAGGTGCTGTGCACTCACAACAGTGACAACAATAAAGGAGCAAACAATCTGGCGCAGCAGTTCAATTTAGAAATCACATTGATCTGATGAAAGGCTAGCAAGCTGCCATATGTGCACTAAAGCAGCCCAAGCCTAAGCCTCTCTTTAGAGGGAGAGCGCTTTTGGAGCAGCGGAGAATTATTCTGATGACAAACCCGCTGTCAACGCTTCTGACAGCCACGGGCTGTATTTTCCAGCCATTTTATAGCTTATTGGATTTCCTTCCTTTATCTGCTATTGCTGTATTTAGTGTTGATGATTTCCAATGAGAGAGGAAGAATAGACTATCAGATTCTCTTAATTCACCACACACACACACACACACACACACACACACACACACACTCTCTGGCCCTGTCATTTCATTGATAGACTCACGCTATTTCTTTGTTGTCGTTGTCGTCATGCTGCGTTCCACAAAGCTATCCATTTCTCTCCACTCTCATTACATTGGGCAGGTGATCTTCTGAGAGCAGTGCTAGCTAGGTAAGCTATCTCCAGGCTAATGAATTGGGTGGACTGACTGAGAGTGGAGAGATGAAGGACTTGGCTATAGCGTGTCCTCGACATGTTATACGTCAGACACCAGGACTCGCATGCCTCTACCGACTCCCCACGGCTCCTTGTCTGCCAGAAGGCAGCCATTTTTTTTTTTTTTTACCCCTCTTATTTATTCCCCTTCATTTCCACCTCGCCAACTGTTCGTCCTCGCCATGGATGGTGGCGTGTTAATTAATATCATATTAAGAGTCTGCTTGTAATGGCTCTTGAGATAGATATTTGTTGTTGCCATGTTTATTTGCGCCACTGATTAAATTTCCATACGACTTGAGAGAGTAAGTGTCATTGATGTGTGTCCCTGAGTCGACAGTAATCGGCTATGTTGGAGTAAGTGTGGGCGGGGCCTATAGCTCCGTGCCAGCAGCACTGAGGCATGTCATTAGAAGCACCCAATCAAGCCCAGACACAGCAGCACTGCTGTTCAGGAGCCAGAAATGTGGCCAGAGGCAAACACACAAACATGATTCCCCAGCAGGTAGGGGCAGTTCAGGTCTGGTCAGCCCTTTTCTATCAGAGTTAGTTGGAAGAGTGAATGCAGGGTGCCGCGTCTATGTGCCGACAGTCCGCAGTGCCGACAGTCCACAAGCAGAACCAGCTGAGCGAGGCGGTGTGCAGCGTGTCGGGGGACCGGCTGGAGCTAACCTCTCCCACCCCCCATGCCTAAACCTAACCTCTCCCGCCCCCCACGCCTAAACCTAACCTCCCCCAGACCCTAACCCTAAACCTATCCTCTCCCACCCCCACGCCTAAACCTAACCTCCCCCAGACCCTAAGCCTAAACCTAACCTCCCCCACCCCCCACCCCCCACGCCTAAACCTAACCTCTCCCACCCCCCACACCTAAACCTAACCTCCCCCACCCCCACGCCTAAAACAAACCTCCCCCAGACCCTAAACCTAACCTCTCCCACCCCCCACGCCTAAAAATAACCTCCCCCAGACCCTAAACCTAACCTCTCCCACCCCCCACGCCTAAAACTAACCTCCCCCAGACCCTAAACCTAAACCTAACCTCTCCCACCCCCCACACCTAAACCTAACCTCCCCCAGACCCTAACCCTAAACCTATCCTCTCCCACCCCCCATGCCTAAACTTAACCTCCCACAGACCCTAAGCCTAAACCTAACCTCTCGCACCCCCCATGCCTAAACCTAACCTCCCGTAGACCCTAACCCTAAACCTATCCTCTCCCACCCCCCATTCCTAAAGCCTAAACCCTAAGCCTAAACCTAACCTCCCTCAGACCCTGACCCGGCCTAACCCTAACCTCTCCCACCCCCCATGCCTAAACCTAACATTGGCATTGCGGGCTGTCGGCACTGCGGGTGGTCGGCATAGCGGGTGGACACCGAACGCAGCTCCTTGTTTTTATTGGTTAAATTTAGACCATTCTCCAACGCCGCAGATAGAATACTAATCAGGCCAGTGCAAAACCAGAGAGAGGGCTGGAAGAGAATGGATGAAGAGACTTTCTGCGTGTAACACACTCTGCTCCTGTAACACACTCTGATCCTGTAACACACTCTGATCCTGTAACACACTCTGATCCTGTAACACACTCTGATCCTGTAACACACTCTGCTCCTGTAACACACTCTGCTCCTGTAACACACTCTGCTCCTGTAACACACTCTGCTCCTGTAACACACTCTGATCCTGTAACACACTCTGCTCCTGTAACACACTCCGCTCCTGTAACACACTCCGCTCCTGTAACACACTCTGATCCTGTAACACACTCTGCTCCTGTAACAGACTCCGCTCCTGTAACACACTCTGCTCCTGTAACACACTCTGCTCCTGTAACACACTCTGATCCTGTAACACACTCTGCTCCTGTAACACACTCCGCTCCTGTAACACACTCTGATCCTGTAACACACTCTGCTCCTGTAACACACTCCGCTCCTGTAACACACTCCGCTCCTGTAACACACTCTGATCCTGTAACACACTCTGCTCCTGTAACAGACTCCGCTCCTGTAACACACTCTGCTCCTGTAACACACTCTGCTCCTGTAACACACTCTGATCCTGTAACACACTCTGCTCCTGTAACACACTCCGCTCCTGTAACACACTCTGATCCTGTAACACACTCTGCTCCTGTAACACACTCTGATCCTGTAACACACTCTGCTCCTGTAACACACTCCGCTCCTGTAACACACTCCGCTCCTGTAACACACTCCGCTCCTCTAACACACTCCGCTCCTGTAACACACTCTGCTCCTGTAACACACTCTGCTCCTGTAACACACTCTGATCCTGTAACACACTCCGCTCCTGTAACACACTCCGCTCCTCTAACACACTCCGCTAACACACTCTGCTCCTGTAACACACTCTGCTCCTGTAACACACTCTGCTCCTGTAACACACTCCGCTCCTGTATTCCTCAGACACTTCTAACGTCTACTGCACTAAAGCTTTCAGGATGCCATACTATACGAGCAATCAGCATGACATTTGGGGGCGGCTTTAGCTCAGGAGGTAGAGCGGGTCGGCCAACGACGCAAGGGTTGGCGGTTCGATCCCCGCTCCCTCCCAGCTGCTGTCATTGTGTCCTTGGGCAAGACATTTAACCCTCCTTGCCTCGTATGATTGGTATGAACGTAGACATGAATGATGGTGGTCGGAGGGGCCGTTGAGCGCCGATGTGTGGCTGCCACGCTTTCGAACCACCGGTACGAATGGTGTGAACGAATAATGATTCTGCGAAGCGCTTTGAGCACTTGGAAAGGCGCTATATAAATCCAATCATTATTATTATTATTATTATGACGTCACGACTACAACACACCCGCCTTCTGAGTGTCTCTGAGGGGTGTTACGTGCAAATCCACCCCCATGCGCGTCCCCCCCTATGTAAATACATGCACCCACACTAGGCGCTGGAACATACTATAGCTGGCTGTTAGCTGTGGGCTGCTAACGTTGTGTGGCATGAAAATGCCACTGAACGAGCAGTTTGATATAACGGTCATGTTCGAGTCATGCTCTTTGATATCTGTTGGCTAATTGTTGATATTTATATAAGAATATTGTGGCTCTAAAATATTGTTTGCTCTCTATGCTGTGAGACTGTCATGGCCGCAACTTTTTTCCCCTACGTTTATTTCACCAGGCAAGTCATTAGGAACCAGGGTACGAAATTCACTTTTTTAAACGAGGGCTATTTTTGCCCCTATGAAATATATTTCAGGGGCATTTTGGATCATTTACAGGACAATTTTATCAAATGTTGGGAAATACTTTAGTTGCACCTATGTAGCACGACAGACCAATCAATGACTCTTATCCAAGCATATTTTATTTCTACAAGATCATAAACAATCAGTTAAAGATCCCCATTTCCTATTGTGCAGATGCCTGTTGGCCATTTTTAAGTCACGCTTTGCAAACGCAGAATAATGTTAAAATACAGAAAGTATTACACTTATTTTATGGGGGCATTTAAAAGCCCCCGTCACCCCAGTTCCAATGACAATTCTAGATTTTGTAGGGGCATTGGAAAGAGACAAGAGACACTCGAGGGAAGGGGAAGTGGGCTAGAAAATATCAAGTTAAAAGCACAAAATGCAACAATAATATCAACAAACAATAAAACACAATAAACAGGCACAATACAACACCGGCAAGCAAATCAACAGACGAGATGAGGGGAGACAGAGAAGTGTTATGGTGGAGAAACAGTTGCAGGTATCAGTGAGAATGCCTGAGATGGCGTCTTTGAAGGCAGAGATGGAAATGAATGTGTCCAGTTTGAGGATTTTTTGCAGAACATTCCAGTCACAGACAGCAGCAGACTGAGAAGATGCGAGTCCGAGGGAGGAGTTGTTTTTGGGGAATTTGTAACTGGATATGGAGTGAGGACCAGGGTGTTGTGTGCGACAGACATTGGGTGCAACAGGTGACACAGGTAAGGGGGGTGTGTTAGGCCGAGAAGTGTCTTGTAAATGAGAGTGAGCCAGTGAATCTTAGGACGGGTGTGAACGGAGGGCCAATTGACCAAAGTTTGTATGAGGGTGAGTTTGTATGAGGGTGAGTTTGTATGAGGGTGAGTTTGTATGAACAGACTGGTCTACATTGTATATGATTAACTATCAGAGCCACCACTTCAAAATGTTGATCCAGCTTAGATCATTTCTCTCCATTGCTTATAGTCAGTAAATACTTGAACAACGTACACACGGTCACGTGGGGAATCTTGCGTTGTAGTGGAATCTTCCATAGTTACAGTATCTATGGGGGGATATCTTGCGTAGTGGAATCTTCCATAGTTACAGTATCTATGGGGGGATATGTCAATGGGATCTTTAGTGCTGGTTTCTGTCCAACAGTTGTGTTCAACATCGATAACAGTTTTATTCTAAAGTTTACAGGAAAAGCGACAACATGGCTGACTGAGCGCACCAAACCCCCATCTTGCTCCTTCCCCCTCTTTTGCTCTGGAAATGAGACCACTAATATAAGCAGAGCAGTGCTGAAATAAGAACTAGGCTGCAGCCGGGACACACCAGCCAGGTACATATTTTACCAGCCAGGTACATCTTTTACCAGCCAGGTACATCTTTTACCAGCCAGGTACATATTTTACCAGCCAGGTACATCTTTTACCAGCCAGGTACATCTTTTTACCAGCCAGGTACATATTTTACCAGCCAGGTACATCTTTTATAGGGGTGGGGGAAAAAATCGATTCACCTAAGTATCGCGATTTTTAATGTCACGATTTTTTGGATCGATCTTTTATTCCAGAATCGATAATCGCAAATTTAAAAAAAAAAAGATTTTTTTTTTTTTTTTTTTTTTTTTTTTTGGTGCTTGCAGTCAGGCCACTCACTGAACAGCAGGCCAGGCGCCGCCTACTGGTTTACTAGTGGTTTTATTACTTTATTAGTTAGTCTGAAGTAATAATTACACTTCAGGGTTAAAGTGGGTGCATCTCATTGTAAAATTGGACTTCAAACGGCCCAAATCTGGCTTCAAACGGCCCAAATTTCACGCGCGTTGGCCCATATCGGCCTGGCCTGCTTGGTATCTAATGCCCGGCCTGAATTATGATCCCAGTCCGCCCCTGTTTTTAACTATATCGCCCAGCCCTACTCATGATATATAATATACAGTCTCTAGTGTATGATTCAACTTTTCCCATGTTCTAATCTAGTGTAAAAAAGCAAACAAACTGAAAAAAGAAAAGAAAAAATAAACAAAAATCGCAATAAATCGTAATATCGAATCACAATAATCGTAGAATCGCAATACTTAAGAATCGCAATATAAATCGAATCGGCCCCCAAGAATCGTGATAGTATCGAATCGGGAGATAAGTGAATCGCCACAGCCCTAATCTTTTACCAGCCAGGTACATCTTTTACCAGCCAGGTACATATTTTACCAGCCAGGTACATCTTTTACCAGCCAGGTACATCTTTTACCAGCCAGGTACACGTTTTACCAGCCAGGTACATCTTTTACCAGCCAGGTACATCTTTTACCAGCCAGGTACATATTTTACCAGCCAGGTACATCTTTTACCAGCCAGGTACATCTTTTACCAGCCAGGTACATCATTTACCAGCCAGGTACATCTTTTACCAGCCAGGTACATCTTTTACCAGCCAGGTACATCTTTTACCAGCCAGGTACATCTTTTACCAGCCAGGTACATCTTTTACCAGCCAGGTACACATCTTTTACCAGCCAGGTACATATTTTACCAGCCAGGTACATCTTTTACCCTACATCTTTTTACACATCTATCTCTCTCTTGCTCTCTCTATCTCTCTCTCTCTTGCTCTCTCGTTCTATCTCACTCTCTCTATCTCACTCTCTTGCTCTCTATCGCGCCCTCTTTCCATCTCACTCTCTCTCTATCTCACCCTCTCTTTCTCTATTTCTTCCCTGCTCTCTCTATCTCACTCTCTCTTTCTCTCTTTCTTCCCTGCTCTCTCTATCTCACTCTCTTTCTCTATTTCTTCCCTGCTCTCTCAGCCCTTGAATTCCCCTGACTCGATAGAGACACTCTCCTCCGGGGTGTAAAGTCGGGGGCAGAGAGGCTGAGATGCTGCCCACGCGTCAGCACTGCCGCGGGGGAGAGGAGGGTTAGACGGAGGGTTAGAATAAGGGCAAGCGAGGGGGAGCCGAAGCCAGAGAAGGAGGGAGTTTCAGGGTGCTTCATCATCCCCAGTGACAGCCGCGCGGCGAGAGGGAAGCGAGGCACATGTCCACGTACAATCTGCAGCCTCATCCAGCGCGCTGCCAGCTAGCGGTCACCTCGCTCGCAGACGTCTGGCCAAGCACATCTATTAACCCACAACAGCTGGCCACTCTCCAGCTCGGGCTACTGCTCTTCTAATTGTGCCCGTGTTCTGTGGGGAGGGGGAGGTAGGGGGAGGCTGGAGGGATGGGTTTGTGTTCTGGGGGGAGGGGGGCTGGAGGGAGGGGTTTGTGTTCTGGGAGGGGGGGGCTGGAGGGAGGGGTTTGTGTTCTGGGGGGAGGGGGGAGACTGGAGGGAGGGGTTTGTGTTCTGGGGGGAGGGGGGCTGGAGGGAGGGGTTTGTGTTCTGGGTGGAGGGAGGGTTTTGTGTTCTGGGAGGGGGGGGGGCTGGAGGGAGGGGTTTGTGTTCTGGAGGGAGGGGTTTGTGTTCTGGGGGGAGGGAGGGGTTTGTGTTCTGGGAGGGGGGGGGGCTGGAGGGAGGGGTTTGTGTTCTGGGGGGAGGCTGGAGGGAGGGGTTTGTGTTCTGGGGGGAGGCTGGAGGGAGGGGTTTGTGTTCTGGGGGGAGGGGGGCTGGAGGGAGGGGTTTGTGTTCTGGGGGGAGGCTGGAGGGAGGGGTTTGTGTTCTTGGGGGGAGGCTGGAGGGAGGGGTTTGTGTTCTGGGGGGGAGGCTGGAGGGAGGGGTTTGTGTTCTGGGGCGAGGGGGGTGGAGGAAGGGGTTTGTGTTCTGGGGGAGGGGGGAGACTGGAGGGAGGGGTTTGTGTTCTGGGGGAGACTGGAGGGAGGGGTTTGTGTTCTGGGCGGAGGGGAGGGTGGAGGGAGGGGTTTGTGTTCTGGGGGGGAGGCTGGAGGGAGGGGTTTGTGTTCTGGGGGGGGGGCTGGAGGGAGGGGTTTGCTTTGAATACATTTACATTTTGATCATGAGCGAAGAGCCTTGCCTCACAGTACCGCCGCTCAAGAGACTGTTGATGTACACAACAGCCCAACAACCTTGGACAGAACACCTGCGGCCGCTAAAATGTAGTAATTTCCACTGAAAGCATCTATTTGACACTTAAATGGATTGCTTTTGGAAAGGATAATGAAAAAAAGATATAAATATAAATTGATAGGACTTTTTTTTTTTTACATGAATAACATTTTACCCCCCCCCCTCCCTCACACACACACACGCACGCACGCACACACACACACACACACACAGACACACACACACACAAATGCTGAATCTTGACGATGCTGCAGAATGCGCCAACATCTGCATAATACAACAAAAGTAATTTCCTTGTCTCCCGCTGTTCTTGAGTCCTGAGAAGATGAAAATGTTTGTTGCTCTCTGAACACAGTGTAATCATCCAGGATTTATATGCTTCTAGCTTGTATCAAATTAATTGTGCGTGGCGCGAGGAGGGTCGAGAGAATATCTCATAGAAATGGATTTCACCTTGTCATCGCACAATCGCATAAACTAAAAATAAACCCCGTTCCGTTTTCTTCCCTTTCATCCCAGCAAAGTCCACACTCGTGCTGTCTCAAGTAGAATAGGGAACACACTGCACAAATACACACTGGTGCTGTCTCAAGTAGAATAGGGAACACACTGCACAAATACACACTGGTGCTGTCTCAAGTAGAATAGGGAACACACTGCACAAATACACACTGGTGCTGTCTCAAGTAGAATAGGGAACACACTGCACAAATACACACTGGTGCTGTCTCAAGTAGAATAGGGAACACACTGCACAAATACACACTGGTGCTGTCTCAAGTAGAATAGGGAACACACTGCACAAATACACACTGGTGCTGTCTCAAGTAGAATAGGGAACACACTGCACAAATACACACTGGTGCTGTCTCAAGTAGAATAGGGAACACACTGCACAAATACACACTGGTGCTGTCTCAAGTAGAATAGGGAACACACTGCACAAATACACACTGGTGCTGTCTCAAGTAGAATAGGGAACACACTGCACAAATACACACTGGTGCTGTCTCAAGTAGAATAGGGAACACACTGCACAAATACACACTGGTGCTGTCTCAAGTAGAATAGGGAACACACTGCACAAATACACACTGGTGCTGTCTCAAGTAGAATAGGGAACACACTGCACAAATACACACTGGTGCTGTCTCAAGTAGAATAGGGAACACACTGCACAAATACACACTGGTGCTGTCTCAAGTAGAATAGGGAACACACTGCACAAATACACACTGGTGCTGTCTCAAGTAGAATAGGGAACACACTGCACAAATACACACTGGTGCTGTCTCAAGTAGAATAGGGAACACACTGCACAAATACACACTGGTGCTGTCTCAAGTAGAATAGGGAACACACTGCACAAATACACACTGGTGCTGTCTCAAGTAGAATAGGGAACACACTGCACAAATACACACTCGTGCTGTCTCAAGTAGAATAGGGAACACACTGCACAAATACACACTGGTGCTGTCTCAAGTAGAATAGGGAACACACTGCACAAATACACACTCGTGCTGTCTCAAGTAGAATAGGGAACACACTGCACAAATACACACTCGTGCTGTCTCAAGTAGAATAGGGAACACACTGCACAAATACACACTGGTGCTGTCTCAAGTAGAATAGGGAACACACTGCACAAATACACACTGGTGCTGTCTCAAGTAGAATAGGGAACACACTGCACAAATACACACTGGTGCTGTCTCAAGTAGAATAGGGAACACACTGCACAAATACACACTGGTGCTGTCTCAAGTAGAATAGGGAACACAATGCACAAATACACACTCGTGCTGTCTCAAGTAGAAGAGGGAACACACTGCACAAATACACACTGGTGCTGTCTCAAGTAGAATAGGGAACACACTGCACAAATACACACTGGTGCTGTCTCAAGTAGAATAGGGAACACACTGCACAAATACACACTGGTGCTGTCTCAAGTAGAATAGGGAACACACTGCACAAATACACACTCGTGCTGTCTCAAGTAGAAGAGGGAACACACTGCACAAATACACACTGGTGCTGTCTCAAGTAGAATAGGGAACACACTGCACAAATACACACTGGTGCTGTCTCAAGTAGAATAGGGAACACACTGCACAAATACACACTGGTGCTGTCTCAAGTAGAATAGGGAACACACTGCACAAATACACACTCGTGCTGTCTCAAGTAGAAGAGGGAACACACTGCACAAATACACACTGGTGCTGTCTCAAGTAGAATAGGGAACACACTGCACAAATACACACTGGTGCTGTCTCAAGTAGAATAGGGAACACACTGCACAAATACACACTGGTGCTGTCTCAAGTAGAATAGGGAACACACTGCACAAATACACACTGGTGCTGTCTCAAGTAGAATAGGGAACACACTGCACAAATACACACTGGTGCTGTCTCAAGTAGAATAGGGAACACACTGCACAAATACACACTGGTGCTGTCTCAAGTAGAATAGGGAACACACTGCACAAATACACACTCGTGCTGTCTCAAGTAGAATAGGGAACACACTGCACAAATACACACTCGTGCTGTCTCAAGTAGAATAGGGAACACACTGCACAAATACACACTGGTGCTGTCTCAAGTAGAATAGGGAATACACTGCACAAATACACACTGGTGCTGTCTCAAGTAGAATAGGGAACACACTGCACAAATACACACTGGTGCTGTCTCAAGTAGAATAGGGAACACACTGCACAAATACACACTGGTGCTGTCTCAAGTAGAATAGGGAACACACTCCACAAATACACACTGGTGCTGTCTCAAGTAGAATAGGGAACACACTGCACAAATACACACTCGTGCTGTCTCAAGTAGAATAGGGAACACACTGCACAAATACACACTCGTGCTGTCTCAAGTAGAATAGGGAACACACTGCACAAATACACACTGGTGCTGTCTCAAGTAGAATAGGGAACACACTGCACAAATACACACTGGTGCTGTCTCAAGTAGAATAGGGAACACACTGCACAAATACACACTGGTGCTGTCTCAAGTAGAATAGGGAACACACTGCACAAATACACACTGGTGCTGTCTCAAGTAGAATAGGGAACACACTGCACAAATACACACTCGTGCTGTCTCAAGTAGAATAGGGAACACACTGCACAAATACACACTCGTGCTGTCTCAAGTAGAATAGGGAACACACTGCACAAATACACACTGGTGCTGTCTCAAGTAGAATAGGGAACACACTGCACAAATACACACTGGTGCTGTCTCAAGTAGAATAGGGAACACACTGCACAAATACACACTGGTGCTGTCTCAAGTAGAATAGGGAACACACTGCACAAATACACACTCGTGCTGTCTCAAGTAGAATAGGGAACACACTGCACAAATACACACTGGTGCTGTCTCAAGTAGAATAGGGAACACACTGCACAAATACACACTGGTGCTGTCTCAAGTAGAATAGGGAACACACTGCACAAATACACACTGGTGCTGTCTCAAGTAGAATAGGGAACACAATGCACAAATACACACTCGTGCTGTCTCAAGTAGAATAGGGAACACACTGCACAAATACACACTCGTGCTGTCTCAAGTAGAATAGGGAACACACTGCACAAATACACCCTGGTGCTGTCTCAAGTAGAATAGGGAACACACTGCACAAATACACACTGGTGCTGTCTCAAGTAGAATAGGGAACACACTGCACAAATACACACTGGTGCTGTCTCAAGTAGAATAGGGAACACACTGCACAAACACACACTGGTGCTGTCTCAAGTAGAATAGGGAACACACTGCACAAATACACACTCGTGCTGTCTCAAGTAGAAGAGGGAACACACTGCACAAATACACACTGGTGCTGTCTCAAGTAGAATAGGGAACACACTGCACAAATACACACTGGTGCTGTCTCAAGTAGAATAGGGAACACACTGCACAAATACACACTGGTGCTGTCTCAAGTAGAATAGGGAACACACTGCACAAATACACACTCGTGCTGTCTCAAGTAGAAGAGGGAACACACTGCACAAATACACACTGGTGCTGTCTCAAGTAGAATAGGGAACACACTGCACAAATACACACTGGTGCTGTCTCAAGTAGAATAGGGAACACACTGCACAAATACACACTGGTGCTGTCTCAAGTAGAATAGGGAACACACTGCACAAATACACACTGGTGCTGTCTCAAGTAGAATAGGGAACACACTGCACAAATACACACTGGTGCTGTCTCAAGTAGAATAGGGAACACACTGCACAAATACACACTGGTGCTGTCTCAAGTAGAATAGGGAACACACTGCACAAATACACACTCGTGCTGTCTCAAGTAGAATAGGGAACACACTGCACAAATACACACTCGTGCTGTCTCAAGTAGAATAGGGAACACACTGCACAAATACACACTGGTGCTGTCTCAAGTAGAATAGGGAATACACTGCACAAATACACACTGGTGCTGTCTCAAGTAGAATAGGGAACACACTGCACAAATACACACTGGTGCTGTCTCAAGTAGAATAGGGAACACACTGCACAAATACACACTGGTGCTGTCTCAAGTAGAATAGGGAACACACTGCACAAATACACACTGGTGCTGTCTCAAGTAGAATAGGGAACACACTGCACAAATACACACTGGTGCTGTCTCAAGTAGAATAGGGAACACACTGCACAAATACACACTCGTGCTGTCTCAAGTAGAATAGGGAACACACTGCACAAATACACACTCGTGCTGTCTCAAGTAGAATAGGGAACACACTGCACAAATACACACTGGTGCTGTCTCAAGTAGAATAGGGAACACACTGCACAAATACACACTGGTGCTGTCTCAAGTAGAATAGGGAACACACTGCACAAATACACACTGGTGCTGTCTCAAGTAGAATAGGGAACACACTGCACAAATACACACTGGTGCTGTCTCAAGTAGAATAGGGAACACACTGCACAAATACACACTCGTGCTGTCTCAAGTAGAATAGGGAACACACTGCACAAATACACACTCGTGCTGTCTCAAGTAGAATAGGGAACACACTGCACAAATACACACTGGTGCTGTCTCAAGTAGAATAGGGAACACACTGCACAAATACACACTGGTGCTGTCTCAAGTAGAATAGGGAACACACTGCACAAATACACACTGGTGCTGTCTCAAGTAGAATAGGGAACACACTGCACAAATACACACTGGTGCTGTCTCAAGTAGAATAGGGAACACACTGCACAAATACACACTCGTGCTGTCTCAAGTAGAATAGGGAACACACTGCACAAATACACACTGGTGCTGTCTCAAGTAGAATAGGGAACACACTGCACAAATACACACTGGTGCTGTCTCAAGTAGAATAGGGAACACACTGCACAAATACACACTGGTGCTGTCTCAAGTAGAATAGGGAACACACTGCACAAATACACACTCGTGCTGTCTCAAGTAGAATAGGGAACACACTGCACAAATACACACTGGTGCTGTCTCAAGTAGAATAGGGAACACACTGCACAAATACACACTGGTGCTGTCTCAAGTAGAATAGGGAACACACTGCACAAATACACACTCGTGCTGTCTCAAGTAGAATAGGGAACACACTGCACAAATACACACTCGTGCTGTCTCAAGTAGAATAGGGAACACACTGCACAAATACACACTGGTGCTGTCTCAAGTAGAATAGGGAATACACTGCACAAATACACACTGGTGCTGTCTCAAGTAGAATAGGGAACACACTGCACAAATACACACTGGTGCTGTCTCAAGTAGAATAGGGAACACACTGCACAAATACACACTGGTGCTGTCTCAAGTAGAATAGGGAACACACTCCACAAATACACACTGGTGCTGTCTCAAGTAGAATAGGGAACACACTGCACAAATACACACTGGTGCTGTCTCAAGTAGAATAGGGAACACACTGCACAAATACACACTGGTGCTGTCTCAAGTAGAATAGGGAACACACTGCACAAATACACACTGGTGCTGTCTCAAGTAGAATAGGGAACACACTGCACAAATACACACTCGTGCTGTCTCAAGTAGAATAGGGAACACACTGCACAAATACACACTGGTGCTGTCTCAAGTAGAATAGGGAACACACTGCACAAATACACACTCGTGCTGTCTCAAGTAGAATAGGGAACACACTGCACAAATACACACTCGTGCTGTCTCAAGTAGAATAGGGAACACACTGCACAAATACACACTGGTGCTGTCTCAAGTAGAATAGGGAACACACTGCACAAATACACACTGGTGCTGTCTCAAGTAGAATAGGGAACACACTGCACAAATACACACTGGTGCTGTCTCAAGTAGAATAGGGAACACACTGCACAAATACACACTGGTGCTGTCTCAAGTAGAATAGGGAACACACTGCACAAATACACACTCGTGCTGTCTCAAGTAGAATAGGGAACACACTGCACAAATACACACTCGTGCTGTCTCAAGTAGAATAGGGAACACACTGCACAAATACACACTGGTGCTGTCTCAAGTAGAATAGGGAACACACTGCACAAATACACACTGGTGCTGTCTCAAGTAGAATAGGGAACACACTGCACAAATACACACTGGTGCTGTCTCAAGTAGAATAGGGAACACACTGCACAAATACACACTGGTGCTGTCTCAAGTAGAATAGGGAACACACTGCACAAATACACACTCGTGCTGTCTCAAGTAGAAGAGGGAACACACTGCACAAATACACACTGGTGCTGTCTCAAGTAGAATAGGGAACACACTGCACAAATACACACTGGTGCTGTCTCAAGTAGAATAGGGAACACACTGCACAAATACACACTGGTGCTGTCTCAAGTAGAATAGGGAACACACTGCACAAATACACACTCGTGCTGTCTCAAGTAGAAGAGGGAACACACTGCACAAATACACACTGGTGCTGTCTCAAGTAGAATAGGGAACACACTGCACAAATACACACTGGTGCTGTCTCAAGTAGAATAGGGAACACACTGCACAAATACACACTGGTGCTGTCTCAAGTAGAATAGGGAACACACTGCACAAATACACACTCGTGCTGTCTCAAGTAGAATAGGGAACACACTGCACAAATACACACTCGTGCTGTCTCAAGTAGAATAGGGAACACACTGCACAAATACACACTGGTGCTGTCTCAAGTAGAATAGGGAATACACTGCACAAATACACACTGGTGCTGTCTCAAGTAGAACAGGGAACACACTGCACAAATACACACTGGTGCTGTCTCAAGTAGAATAGGGAACACACTGCACAAATACACACTGGTGCTGTCTCAAGTAGAATAGGGAACACACTCCACAAATACACACTGGTGCTGTCTCAAGTAGAATAGGGAACACACTGCACAAATACACACTGGTGCTGTCTCAAGTAGAATAGGGAACACACTCCACAAATACACACTGGTGCTGTCTCAAGTAGAATAGGGAACACACTGCACAAATACAGTGCAACGGTACACAGCAGCTTATTTCCACTTTTGCCAGAGTGGTGTGGAGCGAGAAGCTGTGCATGGCCAATTAGGACATTTACATTGAAATGGCAATTTAAGATTTTTATTTTTTTATTTACCTTTATTTATACAGGGAGGGCTCTTGAGAGCGGGCTCTCATTTACAAGGGCGCCCTGGTACAACAATACACATACAGGAAAACAAAATTGCAGACAGACAAGACAAGATTAAATACTGTACTGTACTTAAGTACATTAAATAAAACATGCGCACTCCTCGCGCTTGGTACTCTCGATGTGCGCTTTGAAGGACTCTAGGGGGATGAAGAGTTCCAGTTTCAAAATATCCTGGAGACTGTTCCATTTGTTAGGGGCAAAGAAAGAAAAAGCCGTCTTTCCGAGTTCAGTCCTCGCACGTGGAATGAGCAGTCTGATATGAGACTGTGAGCGGGTATGATGACAGGACAGACCGCCTTCACTGGACTGGACTTTGGAGTTTTCAACTGATGCTATAGTTACATCTATTTCAATGGGTGTGCTGTTACAATACATAGATCATGACCGGAGTGTGACAGATAACAAAAAAAGAGAAGGTGCGGACCTTCTCTCTTTGTTATAGTTGTGGTGACCACAACATAGTCTGCTAGCGATCTATAGCGGACTTGGGACAGAAACCTCAAGTGCAGTCATGTGACTCTGGTGGATTGAGCAGCTGGGCTATTTAAGCTAATCAAAGTCTGTGTTCTTCAGTCTAGGCCTCCTAGCACAGGAGGTAACTAGACCACTCTACACAGCCTGCAGCTACTAGCTAGCTTATCACTCAGCTATAGCTACCAACGTGCTGTAACATTTATGTACATAGCTAGGAACCTGTATAGTAATGCCAGCAACATGCTGGATCAACATTTACCTTCCTCATTTGTCATTCCCTACATAGTTACCTTTTGTCCAGCACCTGTAAGTTATTTCTTGGATGTGTGTATATTTGTCTTTTTCACAGACTGTGACAGATGACATTATTGCTGGAGTTGTAGTATGCTCTTATCCAATCCGCTTTTTTGGATATCAAAGTGAATACTCCAGTCCACATATTGGCAAATAGAATAGAATACTACAATCACAATCACAACCATCTCTGTGAATTTGACCAGTCTTCTTCTGTGATTGATGTATTTTGTAGTTGCATTCATATCTATTGTTATATAGTAGTGGGAACCCTCCATATCCAGAGAGAGGCTTGATGCGGCCAATAGTCGAACAATACATCCCTGGAGCTTGATTACTGTACCTGACTATGAAATATGATTCAACGCAATTGCTCTGTTTGACTTTGTGAGGTTGAGCAAACAGTTTATTGGCAAATAGATAACTGATTGTTTTGACATTGTGAGGGTTTTTTCAACGTTTATTCATCCAGGGAAGGCTTGCTGAGCGTGCACAAAGACGATGGGATATCAAAGCAAGACACCCCAACTTCAACTCACTTCCTGTAATTTTGGCACGTGAGTTTTGCCCATGGTTTTCCACGGACACGCCCACTTAGGAGACTTTCGGCAGGTCTGAGTCTGTTGGAGTCAATGGGAGGAGTAAACGTGATCTCAGATTATGACAGATTCTCCCCCCCCCCCTCCCATAGTCATCAAAGTAAATATTCAGCCCATTTTCCGAAGGCACATATTTTCTGAAAATTCTGACACTAAAATGGCATTTTTTTTTCAGCCCGGGAGAAAATTAAATTTGTCCATGACCTGTCTCTGTCTCAGCGACACTCTCGTGAGATTTGGCAACAGGAACTCATGTTAGCAGTGAGCGATTAGCTAAAGCTACATGTGCAGTTCGTTGTAGCTAAATCTGTGGGTGGAAAAATTAAAATTTTAAGCGAATATCTTAGTTACAACTATTGAGCTAACAAGGGGCAGCTTTGTGTTTATATGTGTGGTTTGTGTGGCGTTTGGGAACTCACGATCTCTAGTTCAAGTTAGCTTGCTAGGTCAGCACTAACCCCGCGTCACCAGGCTCTCTCTCTCACAACGCTTCAGGGGAGAGGTGACCACGTGACCATTTAGGAGACTTGCTGCTAACATTTCTTACAATTGGCGGAGGCTGCGGTGACATTATCTCTATCATGAACCATCTGTGACATGCATTCTCATTCTCAGCACAACATTGCTCCACATTCATATTGTTTTTTACATTCACATCTGGGAGCTGCACATTTGAACGTCTAACGTCCTGTAGAGCTCTACTGGAGTCGTTGGGGGTATTTCCCTTATCAATGGTATTTGATAAGGGACGTTTCATTATTTCTCATTCACTTCACAACCTTCCAGCTGCAGACCCACTAACGTCCACTACACTGCCCCTGCGTAGACATGTTGAAAAGGTATAGTAGCCCTGTCACTGGTAATACCAGCATGGGATGTTTAGCTATAGCAACAGCCACCCACTGCAGTTGGTAGAACCTGGAAACTAGGGGGGTTCCGGTTTGAATGTGAACTCCACCCATACCAGGTTCTCCACCTCTCTCTCAGGCTTACTGGAACAGGACTGAGGGGTTCAAGCTATTCAGCTGAGCTAACTGCCTTTGCAAACTGACTGTGCTGTGAGACCATCACACAGACGTAACACAGTACCGAGCTAAGACGCATGCACACATGCACAGGGCGAAACACGCGTAAGCACACACGCGTACCCATGTCACATGTCACCCGTGTCACATGTCACCCGTGTCACATGTGAAAGACATGTTGAGACGACAGCAGGGCCACCGCCGCCATGATAATAATGATGGCGTCACTGAAGGGATGGATAGTGTGGACATAAAAGAGTGCAAATAGAAGAGTGCACCACAGTCATGAGCCCAGCAATAGAAGAGTGCACCACAGTCATGAGCCCAGCAATAGAAGAGTGCACCACAGTCATGAGCCCAGCAATAGAAGAGTGCACCACAGTCATGAGCCCAGCAATAGAAGAGTGCACCACAGTCATGAGCCCAGCAATAGAAGAGTGCACCACAGTCATGAGCCCAGCAATAGGGACGTGGTTGACAGTAAACCCTGTAAATCCATTTGGTCTTTCAGACATGGAAGGAGAATGGAACTGACAATAGCTTGAGGGGCCAGTGCTCCATGGAGTGAATCCCAGAGCAGAGGAGAGGCAAAATAAATAAAGAATGTGTCATCTGGTAGGAGGAGGCACCGAGGCAGGATCTGTCAGAACTCTGCTGCTGTCTGCAGATTAGATCTGGAGCTATTTAAAGAGGGAGAGCACGCCAAACGCCACTGTCCACAACACTGCAACCGTCACCACTGTGACATCATTGGCAACCGTCACCTTCTGACTAAAAAAGATCTGCATACGCTTAAAGCCTTAGAGACTTTAGAAGAGTGAGACGGCCAAACAGTCAATTCCTGCATCAGTGTCACCGGGGACGGTGCCCATTAGAACCACCCCGATAGTTTGAAAAATATCCCATTGGACAGACATGGGACAGACAGCCCATTTGTCCAACAGCTCGTTATCCCCAAAATAAAACAATAAAACTCATTGGTCCAAAAATGCACACTCTCCTGCAGTTTATAGAAGGATGCATGGCCTGCAATCAGTCAGCCCCGCCTCCTAATGTTCTGCATACTAATTAGCCATGAGCTTCTGTTCATTTGAGAAATGATCATTCTGAATAATAATGTGTGTTTGTTTGAGAAACAATAGAAGATTCAGTGTGAACAATGGCAGATAAATACAGATAGATTTCAACTAGCCTCGCCCAGGGCATTCAAGTGGAGAACAGTGTGACTGCCGGCCCTGTCCGTGGTGCTGAATCGGCAAACAGGAATCTACAAGATCAAGCAACAAGGCACTTTTGTGTTTATATGTGTCATATTTATTCCGTTTTGGGAAATCACGATCTCTAAAGCATTCGCTCAAGTTGGCCGGCTGACTCAACACTCGTCTCTGTTGCGAGGGCGTCCGTTCACTTCCAAACGGTCGGGGGATGGGGCAGAGGTGACCACGCCCGTTTATGAGACCAGAAGCTTATACCATTTCATAGCATTAGTATTCAGCGCACACCAGATATTTTTGCTTATAGTAAATGGCTACAAGGTGGGAGGGGGGGTTATTCTCCACTGACTGACCTGATCACGTTGCAGGTCTCCTGTGCGTGTCTGCATCTGCTGTGTACTGTACCTGCATGAACGCCAAGGTCGGACGAGAAGGTTCACCTGATGATGTCAGAGCGAGAGGCAGGCAGAGCGACACGGCTCACTGCAGTACAATCACCTTTTCAACTTGTTCTTCTCTTTTCTGCCTATAAATAAAACACCATCGCTCTTAGGTTAGACATGTGTGTGTGTGTGTGTGTGTGTGTGTGTGTGTGTGTGTGTGTGTGTGTGTGTGTGTGTGTGTGTGTGTGTGTGTGTGTGTAACTTTATGTGAGAGAAAAAGAGCTTGTGATTGATGCTTGTGTTTGTGTGGGCGTATGAGTATCTGCCAGAAGGTACGAGATTGGTTGGTTGTGTGTGTCTGTGTGTGTTTTCTTATAGTGGTGTATGTTTGCATGCTTGTTTGAGTGTATGTTGTTTACGGGTGTGTGCGAGTTGTGTTTGTGTGTGTGTGTGTGTGTGTGTGTGTGTGTGCACGTGTGTGTGCACGTGCGCGCACACGTGTGAGTGTGTGTGTGCACACGTGTGGTTTCTTTCTGTCCTCCCACGGAGGATGGATGAGACAGAATGCTCCAGGCCGTCCTGTGTGTTTGGTCACATCACGCTGTGCTTCTCTTCTCCAATAAGCCACATTAGTCCATTCATGGGAACCTAAAGCAGACGCTACGGTCTCATTCCAAACTAAGCAAGGCCTCATCTGCCTGGAGATACCTAGTCTCAGTTCTCAGTCTCAAAACGCTTCGTTCAATTAGAGATTCAGGAAAATCTCCCAGCTTTCGTTGTTAAAACTGAGTGGAAACATTTTTTTGTAAAAAAAAAAAAAAACTGCATTGCAGAACCAATCCAGAGTCTTTAGGACAGCCCTTCGTGCAGAAGGGGTGGTGACATGCAGAAGTTGTGTGCTTGTAAACAGATAAGACGGAATCAAATAATGTCATGTTCCTCTGGGGTATTCAATGTTTTAAAAGATTCTCTCTGTTAACTTACAGAGTGGTTTGCTGTCTCTCCAGTTTGTTTCACTACAGAAGATAATGGGTGAGAGTGTCATTTCCAGACGGTAATGTGACAAAGGGGTATAGGTTTGTTAGAAGTCCCCAGACTGGTGAGTGGAGATCTCCAATTGTCTCGCGATGCCAGACAATTGGAGATCCTGGAGATACCTTCTCACTTTCCCTCTTCCAGTTCCACTGCTGTCTCCTCTCTCTCTCTCTCTCTCTCTCTGCAGGCTGCAGCAGACTCTGCTAGTCACTGACTCAATCTCAGCCAGTCTGTTATCTCTCCATCTCTCCATCCAGCCCTCAGATTTCACCACTCCTTTTGTTGTCATCAATCAAAGCTAGGCTGCCAGAGAGAGAGAGAGAGAGAGAGAGAGAGAGAGAGAGAGAGAGAGAGAGAGAGAGAGAGAGAGAGAGAGAGAGAGAGAGTGTCAAAACACTGGCCAACTAAGGACTTCCACTTGTAAGTCAGCTCCCCATTTAGGCGCGGACACGGATTCCATGGATTATTAATGCAGCCCCTTTTCAAATGTTTCCAGGAACCTTGTAGAATGGCGTGTTCAAATCAAGGAGCGTGCATCAGTGGGAGCCTAGAGAACACCAGTGATTGTGTTATCCAGACAGAGAGAGCTAGCAAACAGGCGCTACTGTAGGTTTGGAGGAGGTGTTTCTGCTAGCAGGCTGCGTAGAGGGGACAGGGTCACGGAGAAAGCCAGTGAAGCTCCACCGAAGAGCACCTCACGAATGTTCTCCGCAGATGGCTCCATGAAGCTTCCATACTACAGTATACCTCCTACCTGCTAATTAGATGCCGGGCCTGACTTCACACTTTTCCCCCCTGCCAATGCCAATGTTATTGAAAAGATGAATATGCTCTACATGCATCTCCATTCTTCACTCCATCCAATTTGTGTCAACAGAGGAGCACAATAGGCCCGCTGTTTAGGTTCTAGCAATTTAAAGCGTGGAAGCCAGAGATGGAGTGAGAGAAGAAAACGATAAGAAAAAATAGCCTCTCCTGTCCTTCAACCTCTCTTACATTGCTTATTTCTCTGTGGTAATTGGTCCCTTTAATGTTCCAAAAGAATGCAGGTAGCTTCTGGGAAGGAGAAGTCACTGTGTTCTGGCTTCATCTCTAATGGAATAGCAGAACAGACCGCGTGGCAGAGTGGAGAACATGTGATGGATGCACACACAGTACTGTATTCTATGCTCTTAGTCTCAACACCAGACCGACGAGAGTTCTTACGCTGGTACTGTACGTGTGTTACTGCATGCTGCAGATCTCTCTCTGGGTCTGGTACACTTCTAGCTCCAAACTCGTGTCGGAATCCTGGCCAGTGATTGTTCCCCTGATCAGTAATGACTTTAGCGAACAGGCGACCCGACCTCAATCACCCAACCTGACTCTGTTGACTTTTGAAAACGAACCACTCTCTCATTGGTGCTATTCAATTTTCAATTTTGACCGCTAGAACCACCCTCCAAACAGCAGCGGGGGCTGCAAAGTGGCACACTGGGTGATGTGAAACCCTCGCTATATGTACTACGATGAACTGACGTCAGCTGACATCATAACTGACGTCATACTTGACTGACGTCACGGGCTGATCAGATATGACAATATGGTGGCCTTCATGATTGAAATGTCAGTCTCTGCAAACCACACTTCAGTCATGAGAGTCCAGTTGGTAAGATTTGACAAGCAGCTTTATTCAGCAAATGGCATGGCAACTACTTTGGCGTTTGACTCCATTGTAAGATGATGCTCCTCTTGTGGTGAGAGGGGGGCATCTGTATAGGCTAGGATAGAGAATCCCCCCCTTCCCATGCGTTCTTCCCTCATTTTGGTAAGGTTTCTTTACCAATCTCCTCTTCCCGGAAGGGCCTGTGTGAGTGAGGCAGCTCTTCCCCACACAGCGCCATGTGCCAACTCTGCAACCTATAATTATCAAGAGACACACATTAAAAAAAAGCAAATGAGAAGAATTGTTGGAAGGAAAATGCTAGCAGTGAGCTTTATATTGGAGCATTGCCACAGCATATATGCCACATACATACTGTATTATGTATTATTCTCTACAGATGTCAAGTAATGTCACTCATCAATATGTATCAGAGCTTATGCATAATATTTCAATGTGTAATTAAACGAGCTGATCCATGCACAATGAGGGGCCTGATTAAATGCATCCAAAAAGGGGGCGCGCGGGTGTAAAGCGCTTCTCAGTGGAGAGCCGTTCCAGCACATCTGTGCTTTTTCATGACTAATTTCACATTGAACGGCAGCATTTAGCCTGGGATCTTGTGAAAATAAGTTTATTCTTGTTCTGGCAGGGTAACATCTTGGCTACAGCACAGAGGAAAAGAGGATGTATTTGGGCAGGTGTGTAAATTATGTTATTTTTTTGTCCTTGTCTACTTGACTATAAATTACATGTGACATTTTAGCATCACAATTGAAGTAAGCATGCTGTGCTGTGCAGCTACCTATTAGTCTCGCTGGCCAGCCTCCTCTCCCTTCCGTCCGAGGAGTCTGGCGCTGCAGGTCTCCATAACTGGAATAAACCCTCCCCTGCTCTACTCTGCTCTCCCATTGGAGGCGTCAGTTTCAGTAGCAGCCGGATGTCCGCTCCCCGCTTAAGAAGCTCTGTCATTGGCTCCAACCATGTCAATCAGAGTGGCTTCCGCTCCCTCTTCCCTGTGTGTTGCTGTAAATAGTCCCCTGCCGCCTCAGGGAAAACAACAACGCTAACTAGCTAGCAAGCTAACGGCATAAACCTACACGCTAGCTCGTGGCTACACGCTGAAAACGGCAAGTTGAATTGTTTGAAACTATTTTCCAAGGGCACTGCCGCTAAGCGCCGCCCATCGCAATCCCACTATGGAGACCTGCGGCGCCAGACTCCTCGGACGGAAGGGAGGGGAGGCTGGCCAGCGAGACTAGCTACCTATAGACCTATATTCAGAACTCGCAGTGGAACTCATCAAATTGCAGCGAACCTGAGTAACTTGCAAGTGCACGTCTGTGTTGTGTTGCAGGGTCTCAGGATCATTCCCTCGCTGATGAGTACTTGTTCAATAACATCATAACAATGATCAGAATTCACCCTGCCTCTTCTGCCATCAGACGCTGATTGCTTTATTGATAACTCCAACACCCCACACAGCACACATGACCACAAAAAACTCCATCACACTATCCATCCAGAATACATTGATATTTCACTACCACCAGCCAACCCCAAGAAGTTTTCTCACACTCAGGTACTTAATATTGACTTCAGTGCTCATCTCACTACGTACTCCGGCTGGGCCAAGCTCGAAATAGCAGAAGAATTTGTCTAATGACAAAGAAGGTCAGTGCAGGCCTTGCTATCTCTCCAGGGTCTGGCGAGAAACCAACGGAGGACTGATTGTTCATTTCTATTGTTAGACACAGACTGCTGCAAAGAAGTTATCTGCAAATGATGGGGAGGAGTGTTGGCACCTGTCACCCAGATGATTGATTGTCTGAATTGGAGATCCTTCAGTATGCAAAGATTTCGGTGGCTGTTTTACAAGATGCAGCGTGTGTGTGTGTGTGTGTGTGTGTGTGTGTGTGTGTGTGTGTGTGTGTGTGTGGGTGGATGGATGGATGGATGGGTGGATGGGAGAGTGTCTATAAATAGAGGAAGCAGTGATTGTGAGGGGCTGATGGAGGCAGGTATGTGTGGCAGCCAGATGGTGCCTCGTGGGGAATGTCTCCCAGTGATTTTGTTTGCAAATAGGTCTCTGTAAAGTCACCGGCTTCTCCCCTCCAACTTCCCCGCTGTTATAAGCAGAGCTTTAGGAACTGCCATATCTGATAAAGGTGTCGCAGACTCAAAAGACGTCCTGCCGCTTCCCGGAGAGAGAGTGAAAGTGACGCACTGTGACAGCTTTTGTCACTCTCTGAGGCGACCGCCTTGCAGATTGTCACAGATAGAATTGGCAGAGCCCGGGAAGCAATGACAAATTGTTTTGAGGGAAAGAAGTAGGAGAGCGAGTCGTGCCAATATCGGTGGCCTACTTGAGCACAGAAGAAGGAGGGGAGTGTCCCATCACTCAAGATCTCAGTTTCAGTATGCACAGGTGCCATGCATGACCCCAACAGGGTTCTCTCTCTCTCAGTATGCACAGGTGCCATGCATGACCCCAACAGGGTTCTCTCTCTCTCAGTATGCACAGGTGCCATGCATGACCCCAACAGGGTTCTCTCTCTCTCAGTATGCACAGGTGCCATGACCCCAACAGGGTTCTCTCTCTCAGTATGCACAGGTGCCATGACCCCAACAGGGTTCTCTCTCTCTCAGTATGCACAGGTGCCATGACCCCAACAGGGTTCTCTCTCTCTCAGTATGCACAGGTGCCATGACCCCAACAGGGTTCTCTCTCTCGCAGTATGCACAGGTGTCATGACCCCAACAGGGTTCTCTCTGCAGATAGTAACATTAAAGTGCAAAATCAGTTTCATTCAAACCAGAGCAATTTAGAGAGAGAGTGGCGTCAGCGGAGGACCAAAATGCGTGACTCATTAGCCAATGAACAGCCAGGAAGGGGTCTCGCGCTACTTTTGAATGCTAAAATAAAGCTGATAATGTGCAATTTGATTCTTTAAAAAAAAACTTTCATTTTGCTGCAACTCGACCTTACTTCCTGGAACTGTTGAGAGTAAAAAACTGGTCCATTGGAGTGAATGGAGATGTCGCAACTCTTCTTACATGGCTCTGATTCAAACTAGACGATTTAACATTGAGAAATGGGGGGGGATTGATTGATTGATTGATTGATTGATTGATTGATTGATTCATTCATTCACTCATTCATTCACTTAAAATATACATTTTCCTTAAAGACTATCCTGGAGATAAGAAAAAAGTAAAGTAAGTAATATATAGTTCAGGTGGTTGTTTCCACGACCTCATTTGTTATAGTAGACTACATTTGTGAATGTGAGATGTTTCTTGACATGGTAGAGTAGACTACATTTGTGAATGTGAGATGTTTCTTGACATGGTAGAGTAGACTACATTTGTGAATGTGAGATTTGTGCACATGAACGACTCTCTGAAAAATAACAACAAAGGAAGTCAAGAGGCCAATCCCTGATCTGCTCCACTGAGTGAATGTGAGAAGGACATTGTGAACACAGTGGCAGAAGCCAGGGTGATTTCACGGAGATATGGGCGCATTTTCTGCTTCATAACTGCTAGCACCACACCAAATAAAGCTCACTTGGGTGTAAAGGCTCAAACAAACATTTTACAGGTACACAAATTCACTATTTTAATAGTGTACCTCCAGGTTTATCTCCTGAAGTCATCACTCGCTTACAGTCTTAGTTCTCTGATTTCTAGCAGGAGGGACTTGTTCATATTCAAATACAGTGTGAACTGTTTATGATCAGAGGATTAAGCATATCCATATTATGTTTAAAGATGAAGCTTTGCTTTGAATATTTATATAGGTCCCAAAATTGTGGATAAAATATTTGCTGAATGAACTGTCTTGCACTGTACAGACAACTGTGCATTCTAGCATAGGTCGGTCCCTGAAATTAATTATCCGGTCCCTTATCTTGGTTCCTATATCCTTAGTAGACCAGGTTCCCGCTTCCACAAACAGTTCATTCCAGTTCATTCACTCCTCAAGACAGTGAGTCAGTGTTTTGCCCTCAGGACTGAGTAAAACACACCTTGTTGATGAGCGGTCAGGATATTTGTTTTCGTTTACAGAGAGACTGACCACAAATATGCAAAGAACTGCTTAAGCACGGTGGTACGTGCAGAAGGGCATCTCAGGACATACATTTCATCAAAGCTGGAAGTACAACAGTATCAGAAAAACAGAATAGAGTTCATCACTACAGTAGGTGTGTAGGTGTGTGCAGGATTACACTCTAGCAATAGTTATTGCTAGAGTCCAGCAGGTGCTGCTGGGCTGAGACGTGTGTATCAAAGAGAGAGATGAAAGACCTCTACTGATACACAGCTTTATTGTGCAAAACCAAAAAGACATTTTGATCGCAATAGATCCCAAAGACTACCCCTTTCCCCCCAGCAACACAACAAGGTCTTTTGGAGGGTGCATGTCGCACCCCCCCCCCCCCCTTCCCCTCTAAACTACAACAGTATTACACCATGCCAGTTTCCACTCCTGTCACCTAAGAACAACAGTATGAAACGACTGTAGGCACATGATCATCCAAAGTGAATGATTCAAGAGGGACACACCTATTCAAGTTGCTATGGTTACATGCAGATGGCGGCTTAATAGTGTGCCGGCCTGCCATGGTGTGAATGCTACAGGCGATCATGGTGTACAGTAGGGAATGTCTTTTTTTTGCCACATATCATTTGTGGGGCATGACATCATCAGTGAGTATGACATCATTATCAGGGGGTATGACATCGTCTGTTGGTGGCGTTTGCATGCTCAGTTAATGGATTGTGTTCATGTGGGACGCCGCCGCTTCGCCACCGTATTATATATTTAATATATATATATATATCTGGGCTTCAATGTCTTCACTTTGGCACAGCAGATCAGGCTATAGCGCTATTTGTTGGCTAATGATATATGGGGTTCGCACAATAAAAGAAAATGGGAGCACACTCCCATTAAAGATAAGCACTGCAAGCCAAGGAAACCTAGAAATGCCAGTGGGATATTGATTACTGTACATGGCCTCTATTAACAGTAGGGTTAGCTGCTCCTCTCCAAGCAGAGCCATGCCTCAAGAACAACGAGCAGAGCCATGCCTCAAGAACAACGAGCAGACCCGTGCCTCAAGAACAACGAGCAGAGCCATGCCTCAAGAACAACGAGCAGACCCGTGCCTCAAGAACAACGAGCAGAGCCATGCCTCAAGAATAACGAGCAGAGCCATGCCTCAAGAACAACGAGCAGAGCCATGCCTCAAGAACAACGAGCAGACCCGTGCCTCAAGAACAACGAGCAGACCCGTGCCTCAAGAACAACGAGCAGAGCCGTGCCTCAAGAATAACGAGCAGAGCCATGCCTCAAGAACAATGAGCAGAGCCATGCCTCAATAACAACGAGCAGAGCCATGCCTCAATAACGAGCAGAGCCATGCCTCAAGAACAATGAGCAGAGCCATGCCTCAATAACAACGAGCAGAGCCATGCCTCAATAACAACGAGCAGACCCATGCCTCAATAATGAGCAGAGCCATGCCTCAATAATAACGAGCAGACCCATGCCTCAATAATGAGCAGAGCCATGCCTCAATAACAACGAGCAGACCCATGCCTCAATAACGAGCAGAGACATGCCTCAAGAACAACGAGCAGAGCCATGCCTCAATAACAACGAGCAGACCCATGATAACAACGAGCAGAGCCATGCCTCAATAACGAGCAGAGCTGTGCCTCAATAACAACGAGCAGAGCCAAGCCTCAAGAATATATGATACTGCCTCCTGCACCCCTCCCCCAATACAGTGATGCCAAAACTGTGGTGACCAATAAGGACGATGTCAATGTTTTTTCATTTCCTGGCCAGCTGCGGCGCTCTATCTCCATGCTGATGTGAAAAGTGGAGCACATTAAAAGGTGATAGTTGTCAGGTCATGGAGAACAACTGAGGTGCTTTTTGTAGCTTCTATTGTGTAGCGAACTAAAGTAGTACAGCTGCTTTCCTAGTTTTTCTGTGTGAAATGGCTATAAGGCAACATTTAAGCAAGTGCCCTTCAGACTGTTTCATTTCTCCTTACACCTTTTGCATCAGATGGTTTGACCAAACATCAGTTTGATAGGCCCCAGAATCCTTAACCCTCTCACACAACAAATGTATCTCTACCAATCAGATTCCCCGGCTCTCCCAAATCTGTGAGTCAACACAGACTCTCGAAATACAGTTGGAATGGAGAGATCAAGCCTACAATCCAGCTAAAAAAGCTGTGTAGTGTGATCAGCATGCAGAGCTAAAACCCACATCTACTTCACTGCTTTGCATTTCACTTGACTGCAACTGTCTTTTCAACTTGTTTAGCACCTCTGTCATATTCCAGTGGAGCAATACTTGGGCTGATTTCCCTCTTCTGCTCGTTATTGAGGCATGGGTCTGCTCGTTGTTATTGAGGCATGGGTCTGCTCGTTGTTATTGAGGCATGGGTCTGCTCATTATTGAGGCATGGGTCTGCTCGTTATTGAGGCATGGCTCTGCTCGTTATTGAGGCATGGCTCTGCTCGTTATTGAGGCATGGGTCTGCTCGTTGTTATTGAGGCATGGGTCTGCTCGTTGTTATTGAGGCATGGGTCTGCTCGTTATTGAGGCATGGGTCTGCTCGTTATTGAGGCATGGCTCTGCTCGTTATTGAGGCATGGCTCTGCTCGTTATTGAGCCATGGGTCTGCTCGTTGTTATTGAGGCATGGGTCTGCTCGTAATTGAGGCATGGGTCTGCTCGTTATTGAGGCATGGCTCTGCTCGTTATTGAGGCATGGGTCTGCTCGTTATTGAGGCATGGGTCTGCTCGTTGTTATTGAGGCATGGGTCTGCTCGTTATTGAGGCATGGGTCTGCTCGTTGTTATTGAGGCATGGGTCTGCTCGTTGTTATTGAGGCATGGGTCTGCTCGTTGTTATTGAGGCATGGGTCTGCTCGTTATTGAGGCATGGGTCTGCTCGTTGTTATTGAGGCATGGGTCTGCTCATTATATGTTTGTATGCACTAACATGGGCAAAGCAAGCACAAACTCACTCTTGTCTTTTAAAATGAATGAGGCTTTGAACAATATAATTTTCTAGAAATGCTTTACTGAGCAATAAAAGTTGGGGAGTAAAGGTTATATTATTGTGAAAAACTGACTTTAACTATGAATCTTCACACTTTTGCTGCAATATTTCACACAACTCCAATAATACTCCCTGTCATATTCAGCAAGATTTACTGTATATAGCGTATACAGTAAATCTTGCTTGACGAGGATTATTACGTCATTGCCACAAATGGAATATCCGTGGGACTGCACCGAATTTGTACTTTTAGTAGATAGACTGATTCTCTGCTCACTGGTTTGGCTTCTAGAGAGACTGGAAGTTGGAACTGTCAGGGTGGAGGATTTACCGCTGGATTGGGCTGAGCTGCTTCCTTTGGTGTGCTCTCCCCTGCCAGAAAGATTCTCCCCTTTCCCAATACAGGCGGACCATGTTTAACCTCTCCCCAACACACACACACACACACACACACACACACACACGTGCACACACAAATGCACAGGCGCACGCATCGACGCATGCAGGGACGCACGTGGAGACGCATGCAGGGACGCACGTGGATACACATGCAGGGACGCACGTGGAGACGCATGCAGGGACGCACGTGGAGACACATGCAGGGACGCACGTGGAGACACATGCAGGGACGCACATGGAGACACATGCAGGGACGCACGTGGAGACACGTGCAGGGACGCACATGGAGACACATGCAGGGACGCACGTGGAGACACATGCAGGGACGCACATGGAGACACATGCAGGGACGCATGTGGAGACACATGCAGGGACGCACATGGAGACACATGCAGGGATGCACATGGAGACACATGCAGGGACGCACATGGAGACACATGCAGGGACGCACGTGGAGACACATGCAGGGACGCACGTGGAGACACATGCAGGGACGCACATGGAGACACATGCAGGGACGCACATGGAGACACATGCAGGGACGCACATGGAGACACATGCAGGGACGCACGTGGATACACATGCAGGGACGCACATGGAGACACATGCAGGGACGCATGTGGAGACACATGCAGGGACGCACATGGAGACACATGCAGGGACGCACGTGGAGACACATGCAGGGACGCACGTGGAGACACATGCAGGGATGCACGTGGAGACACATGCAGGGACGCACGTGGAGAGTGAGACATGCAGGGACGTACATGGAGACACATGCAGGGACGCACATGGAGACACATGCAGGGACGCACATGGAGACACATGCAGGGACGCACGTGGAGACACATGCAGGGACGCACGTGGAGACACATGCAGGGACGCACATGGAGACACATGCAGGGACGCACGTGGAGACACATGCAGGGACGCACGTGGAGACAGCATTATTGTTAATGGGAAAACACCATTGTGGCAAAGTCATTAAAAGGGTTCAGTGTGGCCTGGCTGCACACCTATTTCCCTGCATGCGCCCAGCGTGACCTGCCAGTGCCCGGGCCTAATCCCAGCGCTATCTCAGGGAAGCAGACAGAGTGAGGAGCCCCGTAGCGTGGCGCCTCCATCTATTTCTGCTCATTACCAGCGCTAGGCCACTCGCCACAGATAGAACCAATGAAGGAGAACCTCAATCAATGACCAGTGTACACTGCCAGTACCTCGCACGCTGCAGCCTCCGCCTCCCTGCCCCTGCAGGACCGCCGTCTCACCTCGCTCCCTCACTGAGTGTACAACAACCCATAACCTCTCCAGCCTTATAGTGGAAGCATTGCAATAAAGTTGCTATTTGCCAAACAGCAGGTTGGAAGAGTGTGCCCAGGCTAATGAGCTACATTAGCCAACATATACTGAGAGCATTAGCCTAAGGAAGTGGTTGATTTCCCCGGTAGCCCAACTCACCTCCTTGAAACCCCCAAAGGGATAAATGATGCCCATTATGCAGTGAAGTTTGTAATGATGCTTTTGATTAGAATTATCAGGAGACATTGACCCTGCTCTCATCACAGTGTTGTCAGGAGGAGACATTGACCCTGCTCTCATCACAGTGTTGTCAGGAGGAGACATTGACCCTGCTCTCATCACAGTGTTGTCAGGAGACATTGACCCTGCTCTCATCACAGTGTTGTCAGGAGACAGTGGTCCTGCTCTCATCACAGTGTTGTCAGGAGACATTGACCCTGCTCTCATCACAGTGTTGTCAGGAGACATTGACCCTGCTCTCATCACAGTGTTGTCAGGAGACATTGACCCTGCTCTCATCACAGTGTTGTCAGGAGACATTGACCCTGCTCTCATCACAGTGTTGTCAGGAGGAGACATTGGTCCTGCTCTCATCACAGTGTTGTCAGGAGACATTGACCCTGCTCTCATCACAGTGTTGTCAGGAGACATTGGTCCTGCTCTCATCACAGTGTTGTCAGGAGACATTGACCCTGCTCTCATCACAGTGTTGTCAGGAGACATTGACCCTGCTCTCATCACAGTGTTGTCAGGAGACATTGGTCCTGCTCTCATCACAGTGTTGTCAGGAGACATTGGTCCTGCTCTCATCACAGTGTTGTCAGGAGGAGACATTGGTCCTGCTCTCATCACAGTGTTGTCAGGAGACATTGGTCCTGCTCTCATCACAGTGTTGTCAGGAGACATTGACCCTGCTCTCATCACAGTGTTGTCAGGAGGAGACATTGGTCCTGCTCTCATCACAGTGTTGTCAGGAGACATTGGTCCTGCTCTCATCACAGTGTTGTCAGGAGACATTGGTCCTGCTCTCATCACAGTGTTGTCAGGAGGAGACATTGGTCCTGCTCTCATCACAGTGTTGTCAGGAGACATTGGTCCTGCTCTCATCACAGTGTTGTCAGGAGACAGTGGTCCTGCTCTCATCACAGTGTTGTCAGGAGGAGACATTGACCCTGCTCTCATCACAGTGTTGTCAGGAGACATTGACCCTGCTCTCATCACAGTGTTGTCAGGAGACATTGGTCCTGCTCTCATCACAGTGTTGTCAGGAGACATTGGTCCTGCTCTCATCACAGTGTTGTCAGGAGGAGACATTGACCCTGCTCTCATCACAGTGTTGTCAGGAGGAGACATTGACCCTGCTCTCATCACAGTGTTGTCAGGAGACATTGGTCCTGCTCTCATCACAGTGTTGTCAGGAGACATTGACCCTGCTCTCATCACAGTGTTGTCAGGAGACATTGGTCCTGCTCTCATCACAGTGTTGTCAGGAGACATTGGTCCTGCTCTCATCACAGTGTTGTCAGGAGACATTGACCCTGCTCTCATCACAGTGTTGTCAGGAGGAGACATTGACCCTGCTCTCATCACAGTGTTGTCAGGAGACATTGGTCCTGCTCTCATCACAGTGTTGTCAGGAGACATTGGTCCTGCTCTCATCACAGTGTTGTCAGGAGACATTGGTCCTGCTCTCATCACAGTGTTGTCAGGAGGAGACATTGGTCCTGCTCTCATCACAGTGTTGTCAGGAGACATTGGTCCTGCTCTCATCACAGTGTTGTCAGGAGGAGACATTGGTCCTGCTCTCATCACAGTGTTGTCAGGAGACAGTGGTCCTGCTCTCATCACAGTGTTGTCAGGAGACAGTGGTCCTGCTCTCATCACAGTGTTGTCAGGAGACATTGGTCCTGCTCTCATCACAGTGTTGTCAGGAGACATTGACCCTGCTCTCATCACAGTGTTGTCAGGAGACATTGACCCTGCTCTCATCACAGTGTTGTCAGGAGACATTGGTCCTGCTCTCATCACAGTGTTGTCAGGAGACATTGACCCTGCTCTCATCACAGTGTTGTCAGGAGGAGACATTGACCCTGCTCTCATCACAGTGTTGTCAGGAGGAGACATTGACCCTGCTCTCATCACAGTGTTGTCAGGAGGAGACATTGACCCTGCTCTCATCACAGTGTTGTCAGGAGACATTGGTCCTGCTCTCATCACAGTGTTGTCATGAGACATTGACCCTGCTCTCATCACAGTGTTGTCAGGAGACATTGGTCCTGCTCTCATCACAGTGTTGTCAGGAGACATTGACCCTGCTCTCATCACAGTGTTGTCAGGAGGAGACATTGGTCCTGCTCTCATCACAGTGTTAGTCAGGAGACATTGGTCCTGCTCTCATCACAGTGTTGTCAGGAGACATTGGTCCTGCTCTCATCACAGTGTTGTCAGGAGGAGACATTGGTCCTGCTCTCATCACAGTGTTGTCAGGAGACATTGGTCCTGCTCTCATCACAGTGTTGTCAGGAGGAGACATTGGTCCTGCTCTCATCACAGTGTTAGTCAGGAGACATTGGTCCTGCTCTCATCACAGTGTTGTCAGGAGACATTGGTCCTGCTCTCATCACAGTGTTGTCAGGAGACATTGGTCCTGCTCTCATCACAGTGTTGTCAGGAGGAGACATTGACCCTGCTCTCATCACAGTGTTGTCAGGAGACATTGGTCCTGCTCTCATCACAGTGTTGTCAGGAGACATTGGTCCTGCTCTCATCACAGTGTTGTCAGGAGACATTGGTCCTGCTCTCATCACAGTGTTGTCAGGAGACATTGGTCCTGCTCTCATCATAGTGTTGTCAAGAGACATTGACCCTGCTCTCATCACAGTGTTGTCAGGAGACATTGACCCTGCTCTCATCACAGTGTTGTCAGGAGACATTGGTCCTGCTCTCATCACAGTGTTGTCAGGAGACATTGGTCCTGCTCTCATCACAGTGTTGTCAGGAGGAGACATTGGTCCTGCTCTCATCACAGTGTTGTCAGGAGACATTGACCCTGCTCTCATCACAGTGTTGTCAGGAGACATTGGTCCTGCTCTCATCACAGTGTTGTCAGGAGGAGACATTGGTCCTGCTCTCATCACAGTGTTGTCAGGAGACATTGGTTCTGCTCTCATCACAGTGTTGTCAGGAGACATTGGTCCTGCTCTCATCACAGTGTTGTTTAGCACTTTATTAAGGCGCCCGTAAAGATGAGTGTTTCTTTAGTAAAGATGAAAAAGCAGGAGGCATGTGCCTAATGAAGTCTCAGGCTTATAGCCCCTCTCATGACAGCATAATTACACCAAATGCTCCAGCAGACACTTCAAAGGACACCTCATCCCTGCGCCACAACACCATGCGACGCATCTCACCAATCAAGATGGCCTGACCTAAATCAGCTTCCCCTGGCCTGCTGTAATAACCTCCCCTTCCTCAGACATGCTGAACCTCTGCAGAGTCAAGTATCACCGTGGCATTCCACATCAGTGCACAGGGTCGGCAACTTAAAAGTGAAAGCATCCTGTGACAGGGGGTCAAGTGTCAGAGGTCACACTATCTCATACCTTCACTAACACGATTCTGGGCCAAAATATTTGATTGGTGCTCTAAAGCGGCCATTCTCACCATACGCCAAAGTCACGCTGAAGTCACGCTGAAGCCGCGCAGTTTCACTTCGGCGTCCTTGTTAACAGGTGAGAGCGTTCACACCAGCCCCACGCCACGCCACGCTGAAGCCGATCGTTCTGGATTCAGTCTTATTTTCCATGCGTGACGCGTGAAGCTGCCAGGCATGAAGTCAATGGGAGTTGTGGGCGGGTTCAAGGCGCACCGAGCAAGGTGCTGGGGAAAAGACACTGCTCCTGGTGTGACCGGATAAGCGTCAGTTCAGCTTGAGCCTGCCTCAAGCTTCAGTTCTGCCTATGTTCTGCCTATGGTGTGAACAAAGACTAAGGCCTACAAAATAACCCTCCAGCCGGAGGCAGAACTCGCCATCTCCGGCTGTTCGGAGTCCTCTCTGAACTTCCCTACAGTTGTGCAACAGTCTCTCTAACACAGGCGACAACTGTTGTCAAAAAACTCATCCTGAAGGAATGGAAGTCTCCCTCTTCACCTTCTTTTCAATTGTGGTTGACGGACATGACTTCTGTTATACGGATGGACAGACTTAGGTTCCTAAAGACCAACTCACTTAAGACATTTTCGGCTGTCTGGGATCCGTTTCTAGCTTACCTCGATGAGGTTAGTGGCGACAGGTGACCCGCCTGGTTGGTTTCTCATGGACCCCTTGCCTGGGATCCCATGCATATTATCTCTTACAAGCACATAGGAGCCTGTTCGTCTGTCCTGTTTGTTTATTGTAAAAAGAAAATCTGAAATAAAATATTGGGGGCGAGGGGGGAGTTAAAACATCCTACAATTTGTACTGAAGAAGAAACAACAGGATGTTACATGTACATGTAGTGCAAAGAGGGGGTGTATTTAACCTACGATATTTAACTATGTGCATTTGAACAACATTGCATACAGAATGACCAAAGCTGATTGTATGGCTACTGGCTAGTGACCATCTAGGACATTTATCTAGTGTATGATGAGAAAGTTTTACTGAAAACTATCAGATGGATTAAATAGTGATAAGCATTAGAGAACACTTTGTCCAAAGTTTGAAAGTTGACATTCATTATTTGCAAGTTTTGCAAGTTGTGCACACAGAAGTAATAATAATCACAAGTCCATGAGAGCAAACTGAAAATGTTCTCAAAATGCTATATCATCTAGTGAATAAAATGTCTAGAAGAAATTATAGCTTTGTGTCATGACTTGTCTGTAGTGAGAGTCACGTAATTCTCACTGGACACTTTTTCAAGTGAATCCTGTAAATATGTCCTTTCCGAGTGGGTCGGGGGATGATAAATGAGCTTCTGGTGGATGAGATAAAGAGTATCACCACAATGTGAGTGTCTGGGATGCTAGCCTATTCTTGTCTTGAGGAGCGTTACATTGAGTGGAGACGAGGATAGGATACAGAGCAAGGAGGAGCCGGGAAGCTGCAGGAGCGAAATGCATTAAAACAATATTTGCAAACGTTTGACTGCAGTGCCAGCATGCAAGGCCATTTTGATAATTGCTAAGACTTCCTAGCTGGCACAAAGTGCTTCCAGCGCTGGAAGGGCTGCACAGGGGCGGGCTGGAAACCTATTGTCACATGTTGAGAAAGAAATCACACTTTTAGATGTGTTTGATTGGCCTCATTGAACACATTTCAAATGTTCTCATGAAGAAGCAAATCCATGCCAGGATGCTGCATAATTAACATACGAGCACTGCAAACTTTCCTCCGTATAAAATGACTCCTGGAAGAATGAGTGGCACAGGGGCAGATGGAACACGGTGTAATGATGCGCCACCGGAAATTCAGACAACCCGTCAGGCTGTTATGTCTCATTTATTTCTGTCAATCACACCTGATCTATTTTTCACATATGTACAAACTGCATTGCGACAGTCTTCATTAGAGTACATTTCACACCTGTATTCACTTGCTTAATCCAAAAGTACTATAGTACAAGATAGACTTTATAGACTAAACTATATATATACTGTATATATATAGAGAGAGAGAGAGACTAAACGAGAGAGAGAGAGAGAGAGAGAGAGAGAGAGAGAGAGAGAGAGAGAGAGAGAGAGACTATATAAATGGTAAATGGCCTGCATTTATATAGCGCTTTTATCCAAAGCGCTTTACAATCAGTAGGTACATTCCCCCATTCACACACCGATGGCGGCAGGCTACCACGCAGGGTGCTGGCACACCATCAGGAGCAATTTGGGGTTCAGTATCTTGCCCAAGGACACTTCGACATGCAGACTGGAGGAGCCGGGAATCGAACCACCGACCTCTTTTATCCAAAGCGATTAGTGGACGACCTGCTCTACCTCCTGAGCTACAGCCGCCCCGGCTAGACTAAAATATGCTACTCTGCCCATTAAGATCATTAGAAAAATGTTACAGATCACAGATCATTGCTGTAGGGCCAGACTATAAGACCTGCCATTTAAAAGATGGCATCTGTTTCGACAGCTAACAGAAATGTTTTCATACACACAGTCTTCAATGCATATCAAAACAGGCTATTCCCATTAAACATCTGTTTAAAGATCAACAGCTTGATAAGAACATGTGGTAAATACCCCCTACTCATCAGAGGCAATTTCATACACACATTTTCACATTTGCTGATTTTGACCTCGGCAAGAAGCACTTATCAGCAGTATGAAAATGTGTACTGGAATAACACTGGAATAAGCTATCAATTAGCATTGACGCAGTATGAAAATGTGTACTGGAATAACACTGGAATAAGCTATCAATTAGCATTGACGGAGGAGCTCACTCGTGGGAAACGAAACAAATATCCACCAATCATAAATGAATCATGATTCCAGGTGGAGGCGAATATTAAAGAGACTCTTGTAATGATAAGTGGACAGTCCTGAATCTATTTCCGAGATCACCACTCCACCTTGAGGCGAGGCTCTTTGGAGATTTTTTACATTATCGACCGTCACTCTGTGTTAGATTATGTTCGCCTGTCTTTCCCATCACCTTACCGTTCTGTCACGGACCAGGCTCCAAGTGCCCTCCTTCAGTCTGACCCTCAATTACCCGGCCCGGCGCCATCATCTCAGACAGGTGTTGTGGCGCAGTAATAAAGCCCGGCCTTTCTCAATGACCGGACTCAGTGTTGATCAGGTGCTGCCCACAGTTGACTCATGTCTGCTGGCTGATCCTGTGGCAGAGACAACACAATAGCATTTACAATACCACTTAGTGCCCTGCGAGACCAGTAGGTGTGCCTAGTGTTATGTTCAATAAACTGCGGACCACGACGTAACTGTTAACGTTTTATTATCAGGCTGTCACAAGCTCCATAAAGAAGTTAGATACCCTCGAAATGCCATTTTAAATAAGAAAAACATTTGTTACATTTTTTAAATGTGGTTTATGTTGGTCGCTCGTCTGCCCCAAAGGCAAAATATACGCCAATCTGCCACCATTTTATTTCAGGCATCGAGTGCCTATCGCACCCTGTTGGTTACTGCACCTTCATGCATTATGTGGGTTATATAGGAATTATAGTGCATTATTTGTGTAGGTATAAGTACAAACAGTGAATGAGAACAGCCTGCACAGACATACAATATTAGCATTATCAGCTATATCTATTTCATACTCAAAACTGCAAACGGGTCAAACAGCTCTGTTTACACCAGAAGAACCTCCCCCTATTTCAGGAAGCAAGCCCAACCGAAGCAACATCTCACACCTCCGCCAGACGGCCGATGCCTGCAGGCAGCACGGACCCTGGCAGACAAATGTGTCTTAAGCTAGAGCCAGTCTAACTGCTCGGGCTGGTCACCTGCTGCGGCTGATGCCACCTGCTGGCCCAGCCAAAAATACACATACATACAACACACTGACAAACTAACAACATTCCCACAGTGTGTAGAATGCCCAGTCCAGTCACTAGTAATGCCAAACAAAAGAGTCAAGTGTACAATGTACTCAGAAGTGGGCAGCAATGAAAATGTCACAAGTAAATTAAAGAGAAACGCTCAAATCAAATTCATAGCACTTATACCCATACTTCTATACATCACTGTATAATTGTGTTATAATTGCAGGCTTTTCTGTCACAACGATATGTCATCACTGCATCATAAACTTTGTAGAGTAATAGCGCCATAAATCCACTGGGGGATGCATAGCCTGACTCCAGAGCTTTTATTATAGCTTATAGCAATTTGACACTTTTCTGCACATCCAGGATTTAACATTTTCAGCCACCTCAGTCAAAAATGATTCAAACATGTTTTTCTAACGAGCACATTGACATACAGTATTGCACATTTCTGAACATGTACTGTTGGAAATTAAGGCTCCATGGCTACTCTGTATTGTGACGAAGATTACCCACAATGCAACACTTCATGTACTCAATGGACAATGTTTACCCTTCACTTTGACACAAGACAGGAAGTAAAACAAACATAACTGTGAAGGGGCAAAGCACACAACATTTGAATAGTGAAACCCAGAGCCGTGTAGATAGAAGAGTCCCGACATCTCCATTCACTCCAATGGACCAGTTTTTTTTCCAGGAAGTAAGGTCCTGGAACTCTTGAGTTAAAAAAGCAGCACTGTCGAGTTGCAGCAAAATAGACAGTTTGTGTTGTACTTTGAAAGGGTTTTTCATCCCTTGAATCAAATTGTACATTATCAGCTTTATTTTAGCATGCAAAAGTAGCGCGAGACCCATTCCTGGCTGTTCATTGGCTAATGAGTCTCGCATTTTGGTCCTCCGCTGACGCCACTCTCTCTCTAGAGGACACTAGTGAAACCTAGCAGGCCCGGCGTTAGGGGCGGGCCTGACCGGGCCGGGCCCCCCATTCAACAAACTGGCCCCCCCATTCAAAAAAAAAAAAAAAAAAAAAAATTTGTTGCTAAAAACGTTTTTCCGTTTTTCTGTTTTAAAGTTTAACATGGAATCTGGCTGTCATTAGGCATTGATTAACTGATTGCTATTGCTAACTGTTACTTTGAACATCCATTTGCAATGATTCTGGCTGGATATTAACTATTGTAAATTTGTCACAATGAATGCAATTTGTGCACAATGTGTAAATACACTTAATATTAATTGTTTAGGCCTAATTATTTGTAAAGTCACAACACATTAGAGCTGTGTGTAGTTCTTCACAGATTTAGCCTCTTCATTTTGCTCTCAAATGCACCAGGTTGACGAATTTTACTTTAACACATTGAATGCCAGCCATGTTTTCATTCCTGTAGGTAAGTTGTGCCAGGGGTGTTTTTGACGATTCTGGCTCATTTTAGAACAGCCGAGGATTCTTTTCTGTTAAGAATTCATGAACACCAATCATCTAAAAATAACTAATAGAATGTGTGCTTTCTCTGTCTAAAAGAGTTAGTTTGCAGAGTTAGTAGTTATGTAGATATTAGCCGTTGAGTACAGCATGGTTTCAGCGTCTGGAAATTTATTCAGAGATAAATGGCTTTTTGTGAAACAGTCACTTTAACCATTCATTTTTGGCATCAGTAAGACCGTCAGACATTCTAAACAATAGTTTTGAACAGTAATTTCCTCCATAACAACAGGAAACACCCCTCTCATTCAAACTCCTCCCTCCGTGTGTCTTCTCCTCCTTCCTCCTAACAGCGGGCGTGTCAGAAGCGCGTTGTGCTGCCTGCCTGTCTGTCTGCGTGCCTGCCTGCCTGCTTGCCTGCGTGCGGGGACGAGTCTGAAATGGATTACTGTAAAATCGCCAAGCCATTTCCTTGAATGGCTTGCTCCCGCGGTGTGTGTGTGTGTGTGTGTGTGTGTGTGTGTGTGTGTGTGTTCGCGCGTTGCTCCGCGGCTCTGGGGGGGAGGGGATCTCTGTCCGTTCTGTGTGTGTGTCTCCGGGCTCCTGACTGTAAAATCGCCAAGCCATTTCCGCGGGAGGCGGCTGCTGTACGGGTCCCGTGGCTGTGGCTTCTCTCTGTATCTGTCGCCACTTAGTGGTCGGTAAAATAGATTACACACATGCTCTTGCTCCTATAGTTATCTCGAAGATGTAAAAGGGGTTGATTGATGTCCCACCGTCAAAAAAACATGTAAGACGAGTTAGGTCGTCCTTGGCACTTAAGCGCTGGATTATGTAAGACGAGTTAGGTCGTCTCTGGCACTTAATGTGTTAAAATGTACAAAATCTTCTTCTGGGGGAGAATCCCCCCCGGACCCCCCTTGGGTAGCTTGGCCCCCCCAAGCTAGGGGCAGGCCCCCTCTGTAACTTGGGTCTGGAGCCGGGCCTGAAACCTAGTGGTTTTCCCCCTTTACAGATAACATTACAGATCCATTTGTGTACCCTGATCCTACTGCCAACCGACATCATGGCCAAAGAAGCCCCACAAAGAGGATGTGATTTGACTCTAAAGCATGTCATTACTCTGCATTCTCATTTTGACTGTTGAACATTCTCGCTGTGCCTTTTCCATTTCAAACACATTGTGCCCCTTAGCTAATGACTTGTTCCTGATGTGTTCATTCATGCTTTGTGCTAAAGCAAGCTGTTTACCCAATCATTCCCTCCATAGCTCGCTCATCACACCTTCTCTTCCTGGAAGAAGAGGCAGAGATTACTGTTCATTGTTGCTGCATTGGGCACATCTGTGACCTAGAAAGATTCAGCAGACCCTTTGAGCTGAGACAGTTATCAAGCTGAATTAGCCTACATACTGGAGGCAGGGGCCAGGCTAACCAGGCACAGCTCACCGTTAACGCTGGGGGACGCATTTCAAAATGGAAAATAAGCAGGGTCATGATGATCCACTGCAGAGGTAGATTAACATTCAAGTGATGTTTAAAACAAAAACGTCATTACTGCTATTCATTTCCTGAAAAACACTTATACATATCAGAGTGTTTTATATCTGTATTTATTTTACACTATTTTAAATACAAACAAAAATAAAGCAAAACTAAATAATGCTAAAAGGAGATTTGTTTGAGATGACTCATTCCCATTGACTCATGGATTAACTGAGAGCCAATAGAAATATAAAAATTAGGTCTGTATTGCTGCCATGGCAAGGCTTGTAAAATACATTTGACAGATCATTTTTAAACACATTGATTAAATTAAATCCCTTTCTCAGGATGAATAATCAAATAAACAAAGCTATTTAGTGGAATATGGCTCTGAGAAGCATCTTCGATTAACACCTCCATTTGTAAAAAGGCAAATCACACAGCAAAAAGGTTCAGTAAATCAAGGAATAGTTTATTCATCTATCCCAGTTCCTATGGGCTGTGTGCCAGCAGGGACAGCCACAGCCCAGGTCCTCATGAGGCATACCATGCCAGCAGGGACAGCCACAGCCCAGGTCCTCATGAGGCATACCATGCCAGCAGGGACAGCCACAGCCAAGGTCCTCACGAGGCATACCATGCCAGCAGGGACAGCCACAGCCCAGGTCCTCATGAGCCATACCATGCCAGCAGGGACAGCCACAGCCCAGGTCCTCATGAGGCATACCATGCCAGCAGGGACAGCCACAGCCAAGGTCCTCACGAGGCATACCATGCCAGCAGGGACAGCCACAGCCAAGGTCCTCACGAGGCATACCATGCCAGCAGGGACAGCCACAGCCCAGGTCCTCACGAGGCATACCATGCCAGCAGGGACAGCCACAGCCCAGGTCCTCACGAGGCATACCATGCCAGCAGGGACAGCCACACCACAGGTCCTCACGAGGCATACCATGCCAGCAGGGACAGCCACACCACAGGTCCTCACGAGGCATACCATGCCAGCAGGGACAGCCACACCACAGGTCCTCACGAGGCATACCATGCCAGCAGGGACAGCCACACCACAGGTCCTCACGAGGCATACCATGCCAGCAGGGACAGCCACACCACAGGTCCTCACGAGGCATACCATGCCAGCAGGGACAGCCACACCACAGGTCCTCACGAGGCATACCATGCCAGCAGGGACAGCCACAGCCAAGGTCCTCACGTGGCATACCATGAAAAGTGAGCGAGGAAGCCGGACTAACGTCAACATTACGTTACCGGAAAATATATGTCCGTTCATTCCATCGATGGTTGTCATAGCCTATTAGCCGGGGCTACCGTTAGCCGCTTACACTAGCTACTAGGCCATAATTCATAGTTGTAATGTTACATTTCTTTCGTTCTTTCTTTCTTTCTTTCTTTCTATCTTTCTTTCTTTTTATTTCATTTGTATTTATTTATTTTCAAAAAACAGAATTCTGGACATTGTTGTTGCTGTTACTGTTACTTACAAAAGCCAGAAAGCAAGCACTGCAAATAATTATAGAGGCAGAACAAAGGATCATGTTCCACAAATCTCAGGGTATAACAATACTTTCTCTGGCATTCAGCTGCAATTATGTTGCAATTCCACATGCGCATGTTCTAAAAAAAAGACACATTTTTAGTTGAAAACACCATGCAGGCTTAATTGCCAAATGGTTTGGGGAAATGTATCATTATACAAGCTACATGAATGCTGAGTGTTTTCATCTAACAATGGATACATGCTGATTAAAGGTACTAAAATGTCAAGTATTGGGGGCTTGGATTTTATGTGCCGTCAGCAAATCAGTGGTGTTTTGAGCTGAAGTGCTTTTTATTCATGAAACACTCAACGCTCTGTAGCTGCTGATGACTGAAATATTGAGGTTAATTTCCAGGTGACAAAAAAATAAAATGCTTTTACATGATAATTTCCCATGCAAGAGCCTTTTCTGGCTTCGATGCAAAACCCTTTCCTACACCATGAACAATCAACCAGGGATTTATGGATATAAATTAGCATCTGAAGCAAAAAGGATTGTGAATAATTGTTAGCTTTTGTTTCAACCTGGTTAGAGTTCCAAATCGCTGGGGTTTACAGAATCAAGAAACTTCAGATAGTGTCAGGTAAACTGTCAATCACAGAGAAGTACTGTATACTACATTAACTTTGAAATACTTTCCTGTGGTTGTCTACACCTGCTGACAATCATTTTATTGTCCAATGGGCACAACCCATTCCTTCTGGCACCTACAGTAAGTAGGTCATAAGCATAATAAAGTGCTTGGAAATACTAATTGACCCATTTGTGGCCTGAAGACTCATTCCTTTATATAATCTCATCAGCTCCTCTCTCTCTCTGCTCTCCCTTTTCTACGGCAGGTGGTGGGTCAGATCGACAAACTAACGTCCGACTTTGACTTTGACCTGGAGCAGGATGACTGGACGGTGGCCACAGCCAGCAGCACGTCCAGCAGCGAGCGGGGTCTGGGAGAGGCCTTCAGGCTGGACTTCCTCAATCCAGACGTGCTTTCAGACAGCTGGGAGTTCTGCAGCTACCTGGAGGCCTCCGGTGCCTCCGTCCGCAGGCCCGGCGACCAGCCGGGGGACCTGCGGCCGGACCCGGGCTGCGGGACCATCCCCACCCAGACCCAGACCCCCACCCCACCCCCCGCCACTGCCTCCGTCTACTCGCAGATGAACGGCGGGCTGCCCATCCCCAACGGGCCCCGCATCGTCACGCCGGACTCGTCCAGCGAGGAGGCCAGCAGCTCCACGCACAGCCACAAGACTTCCCGTACGTCCGGCACCAGAGAACGGGTCCGCTTCAGTGACAAAATCCTGTACCACGCGTTGTGCTGTGACGACGATGAAGACGAGGAGGAGCCCGGGGACTTGCAGGCGGAGAAGAGCGGCTGTGCCACACCAAACAGTGATAGCGAGCCCAGGTTCCTGGTGGGCTCGTTCCCCCCCAAGCGCTCTTCCTCGGAGCACTCGCTCCTCTATAACTGTCTGGACCCTTCCTATGTCTCCTCGCCGGTGAAGGGGACAACGGGGGCTCACACACTACCCAGGAAAGGTCTCTTAAACCCCGGCTGCCGTAAAAAACTGCTACGAAACAGCAGCACACAAACAGTCTCTGACAAGAGCACCCAAACTGTACTGCCCTATATTCCAACCAAACAGAAAACAAAGGACCACTGAGAAAACCCTAACTTTACCATAGGACTCATGAAGAGGACTGTGTACTATTTAATATTAAATACATAGCTCATAGATTAATACACAAATAAATAAATTACTAAATAAATAAATGATATATGGGAAATCACTCGACTACCTAAAGTCATTGCGAGGCTCAGGGAAAACAAGATGAAGTGAAGCAGTTCCTTACAGTTTGTCAGTGAAAGACGAGTTATTGGTGGACCAAACGGCGAGTGCCTATCATCATGTTAAAAGATACACTGAAAGGATTCCCTATGTATAATCATTTGCAACAATTACAGAGATTACAAAAGCAATCGTTCTTTTTCTAGAAAAGTCTGAAGTGTTCAGAAATTGGAAAGTGAGTGTGAAGAGGTCCTTTCCCCTCCTCATACAAATAGCATAAATCACACAAAAAAAATATAATGCTTGTTCCTATAATGTGGATACAAAACGCTGCACATTCTGTACTCTGAATCTGTATAAACATTGTCTTTTTCATGTTCCAATTCTTTCAAATGTCAAGGGTATTGTTGCTTTCAGCGGGGAAATGTATCCAGATGCACATGTCAAGCCTCTTCCTCTCTTTGATGTCAACAAACAACTTTGAGCGAAGAGCCAGAAAACAACACTGTTTACCTGCCCTTGATTTTATAAATCATTTCAATTTGATCTCTTCTTGGTCTACTGCGGAGCCGGCGAGTGTAGCAGAAAAACAAGATACCCATCTATTTTGAGAATCTGTGACATTTCCAATCTTTCTGTTCCTCTCAGCATGTGGGCGGCGCCATTATAGACCCGGGATTTGAAGTGAATCGCAGCGCACGCAAAAAAATGCAAAAGGTTTTCTCTCTCCATTCAGTTGCCCAGTGGGGAATTGGGGGACTCAATAGAGCAGCATTTTATTCACAGGGCTAACGCCAATAGCCGTACTGATCAATATGGTGGAGGGAGGTTGCAGTGAGAGGTCTCTCTGCTGAGCATGCACACCGTTCTCCTGGGGTCTGTGAACAAAAACTCACAGTCAGACCTATTTACTTACACTGAGTGAGGGGGTGGGTTGAGAATCGTGGCCCTCAAGAACTGACATTTCAAAAATGTGTGTCCAAGAGAGAGAGTGTGTTCCTGTTCAAAGGCTTTTACTGGTCAAGCAATAATCTACCCCGGGGTATGGCTTTGTGAGCACGTCCCCATCGCCCTTACTTTCCTGATGTTGTACTTTCAAATATGAGACGGGGGAGTGAAACACCGCAGTCTCCGAGAGGAACACCCTGTGGTAAGTTGTTGAATCCCGTGAACCTGATCATTGTCTCTACGATCCAGCTACATGATCTAAAGAAAATACGTGAAATGAACACGACCTGGAAACCAGTGATTTACATGTTGTGGACATGTATTATGGGGGAAATTACGATAATTCAATATTATTAAATATTATTATTGTGATGATATGGTGATTTTGGAATATCGAAATGCACAAAATTCTGCTGTCTGAACTGATGAGACTTTTTTTTTTGAAACTCAGACAAATTAAATGAAGTATGGTAGGAATCATACCAAATATTACCATTCATTTCAATAATGTATGTTCAACATTAATGTGTTTATTGACCGTGATTTAGCTTACAGTATGTGAGCCATATCGCTATATATATATTGATATTGAAAAAATCCATATGATTATCATGATATTGATTTCAACCAGATCGTTCAGCTCTACCACAATTTTGAAAATACTCCTCCGGCACAAGTTTACGTCCCAAAGGTTGGTTAATGTTTAAATTAAGCAAGTAAAACACGTTTGGTTAAGGTTATGCTTAAGGTTATAGTAGTCTCGCTTACCAGACTTCCCTCCCTACGCTGCCAGAGGAGTCTGGCAGGGTAGATCACCACTCTGGAATTGTGGGGGTAGAAATGCTCTGTTTGGTTTAACCTAGTCTCGCTTAGCAGACTCTCTCTCCCTACAACGGGGATCCAATCATTTTCAGCACATAGAAACGAGCTAGCATTGTTGACATTTCACATTTGAGATGGACAGATTCAACACGCACAGCGGCAGAGGCATTTGAGACGGACAGATTTGTCACGGAGGAAGTGGAAAGGAAATCCATATATGGTCACAGCCAGTCAGTCAGAGCGGGTCGGTACCAATGGCAGAGCTTGCAAGGAGCGGAAAGGGATTTTCATCCGCTGTCGTCTGAAATGGACGCCACCAATGACAGAGCTCATACCAGAAGCCTGTTTCCATGCAGCCAGACTTCTCTCCCGGCAGGGAGGGAAGTCTGGCAAGCGAGACTAAGGTTATAGTAAAGTTTAGGCAACTAAAACAGCTTGGTTCAGGTTAGGAAAATGGTTTCGTCATGATTAAATTAAAGAAAAGTAGCAGTCATGGTCATTTAACGTATTCTGTCAGATGGTGCTCTAATCACCCAATGTGGACTTACATCAGTATAATGTAGGCAGAGATGACCCAGCACCGAGCACTTTATTCATTAACTGAAAACTTTTGTAAGTCAATTCTGTGAAATGTATATTATTGTGATGCCAGCAGTTGTGCTCATTATGAAAAGCGAAATATTTATATGCAGTGAAACATACGGTGAGTAAACTATAGGATATCTTATTTTTTTTAAACCTGGAAGTCTTTCTGCTGTTGTAATTAATTATTATGTGGAATATGAAATGTTTCTAGCTATATTTTCTGTGAAACAAATTAATTAGCTGTTCTATTATTAAAATATTTTACAAAATGTACTTATATAGAACACTAGTTAGCATAAGTTAGCATGATTGTTCTCAGCGGATGTAGAGTTGGCATTATGCCGGCCTCAGGGCTGTGAACTAGCAAGACTTCAACTTGAGTTTCCCATTCCCAACTGACTGGGAGTAATGAAGCATAATAATCAAAGATAATGAAACTATCATGCTACTTATGACTGGTGCCCGTTTCAACGCAGTTGCTGATAGCAGCCAATTAGCATAATTTAAGATAATTTTGCATCAGCTCATTGTAGTGCACACAAACACACCGCCTCTGTATTTAGAAAGTCATTAGAGAATGTTCTGTGACTGACTGGAGCTACAGTAGATGCTTCAAATTATTTGCATAGGTTTGTTTGAAAATGTCTAAAAATAAGTGCAGGTGGTAAGTTTAAGTGATCTTGACCAGCCAGCATCGGGACTCAGAGAAGCCTTTCTGAGCATGTATGCTGTTGTTCAGCAATTCCCTGCTTCACTCATATTCACAGGCCTGAGATCTGCTGCTTCACTCATATTCACAAGCCAAAGTGAAACGTCACTTCCTGCTTCAGCACTGTACCAGAGATTTCCATCCGCCATTTATTTTCCCCATAGACTAATTTTGTTTTTACTTCGTCAAACCAAACGGTTCAGATATATTTAGAAGAGATCGCATAACATTTCACTCTGACCAAAACGTAAACAATTTGCGGATTTAAAGTAAAAAAATCAATGTTGTTTTTTAAAGTTTTGGTCGGAGTGAAATGTTCTATGCTCTCTCCCGATTCTAAATATATCTGAGCCGTTTGGTTTGACCAAGTAAAACTATTTTTATGAGCATTTTATGAAATGTCTATGGGAAAATAAATGGTGGATGAAAATCTCTGGTACAGTGCTGAAGCAGGAAGTGACGTTCCACTTTGCCTCTCTATTCACAGGCCTGGGATCTGCACAGACGTATTCATTGGCAAGCATGGTGGATTATTATCTGCTCGGGGAAGCACCTCTAACAGCCGGGCTCTGTGTATTCATGTGGAATGCTTAGGGGAATCTGGGTATGGACTGTTAGAGATGAGTAGCCTGATATCAGACTGAATTGTCAACGTGCTACACTCCATTTCTCAACTCAACTCAGTGGAGTGGGCGGATTTGAAGGTCTGGGCCTACTTAGGCAAAGAGCTGGGCCTACTTAGGCAAAGAGGAGTGCTGAGATTCTCTAAGCTAAAGTTTGAATTGTCTCATTTTACCATGCAGACAGTGTGGAAACATGCACAGTGCACACCACTGTGAGGATCAAGATGCAGCATTCTGAGTGAAGTTTCTGATTGAAAGGTTTCTGCACACATAATAACTTCTGTGCTCTTCTGTCTTGTTGTAAATATTTTGGTTAAAGGAAGTCTTGATGTTCATTTAAACAAAATGTCAACAGGTTTAATCATGACAAACAGGGCACATTCAGGGTCAAAATTGTCTTTTAGTCTTCATTTCGTTTACCTATCGCACATAACTACTGACCTCAAAAATATGGACAGAGCTATCCCATTGATTTTGGGCTCCCGTTTTGAGTTGAAGTGGTGGTCGTCGCCATCTTGATTTTTCGTCAGCAGAGTGGGAGGGAATGGGTTGAGTCCTTACGCAGCTCACGTGAGATGGGGGTTTCCCAGAGCCGCAGATCCGCCTGCTATTGGTCCGTGATTGGCAAGCTGCGCGATCACTGGACAGGCAACCTGTCAATCACCCCCTTTTCTATTGTCTATTTTACTCCAAACGGGCGAGTTATATAAAAAACTGACCCCCGCCCCCTACAGGTGTTATGACAACAAGGTGAAATTAGCTTTATAGCCCAAAACCGTGTTAAGGCCCAGGCTGTAAAGATGTTTAATCACTGTTACAAAGTGGGGCATTTTAACATGGGGGTGAACGACGGAACTTCTGAACCCATGCCTCAAGTGGCCATTTGAGGAATTACAGCTGTCAGAGTTACTTCCTGGTCCTCGTGGGAAAACCTCGTGCCTTGCCCACTGGACAAAGTGAATGTGCTGCTCTTTATGGCCGTGTTCCCGCACGTTTTCTTTTGTCTTGCTCTGGCTCGCTTCCTCCTGGCTGGGAGAGCCGTGAGAGAGAGGCACTCTGAAGACAGATCAATGGCTTCACTCCCCGCAGCATTCGCTGCCATTTCCCTGCTAGATGGAGGACCAACAGGTCATCACAGCCATTAGCATAAACCAACAAAGCTATGGCGCCACACAGGCAAAGCATCAATCACAGGAAAACAAACTAAGCCCTTATTGGCATGCCTACACACCCGCCAGACATTACAATTTGAGAGGGATTTTTCTCTTTTCTTTTTTTAACCTCATATCTGCAATGAAACGGCGTCTTCAAATATAGAGCTGCTTGGCTGTGGTGCAGAATACATTATCATTGGGAATAGATTTGAGATATTTGGACAAAACATTAGCAGCGTCTCTTTGGCCAACAGGCTCATTATTCATCTCTAATAGGGCACAGCTTCTCTGTAGGACAATGATAGCAGGCATCCAAAGGTTATGAAAACCTCAGCACACCAGACACATCATTCGCTGGTGCCAGCATTGCATATAAAATAGGCCTGTTTGTTTGTGTATGGACGTGTGTCTTTGTGTGTTTGTGTGTGTGCGTGTGTGTGCGTGCGTGTGTGTGTGCGTGTGCATGTGCGTGTGTGTGCGTGCGTGTGTGTGTGTGTGTGTACTGCACCATTGTGCCTGCAGATTGTATTAGGAGATAGGTGTGACAGCAGTGGTACGCAACTTTGCCCAGGAGCCACATTGACCCCACAACAAAATCTTTGCAAGAGCCACAATCCCCAAAAAAGTTGTATTTATTTATTTATTTTAAGTAGGACTTAAAAGAGCCACAGCTACCCATAAAAAAGCCGCATGTGGCTCTAGACTCTAGAGTCTAGAGTCTAGCACCTTGTCTTGAGTATCACTGTGTTACAGTATATACTGCATTACAGTATACAGCTCTAGAGTCTACTCTAGCGCCTTGGCTTGAGTATCACTGTGTTACAGTATATACGTCATAAAAGTATACAGCTCTAGAGGCCTTGGCTTGAGTATCACTGTGTTACAGTATATACGTCATTAAAGTATACAGCTCTAGAGGCCTTGGCTTGAGTATCACTGTGTTACAGTATATACGTCATTAAAGTATACAGCTCTAGAGGCCTTGGCTTGAGTATCACTGTCTTACAGTATACGTCATTAAAGTATACAGCTCTAGAGGCCTTGGTTTGAGTATCACTGTGTTACAGTATATACGTCATTAAAGTATACAGCTCTAGAGGCCTTGGCTTGAGTATCACTGTGTTACAGTATATACGTCATTAAAGTATACAGCTCTAGAGGCCTTGGCTTGAGTATCACTGTGTTACAGTATATACGTCATTAAAGTATACAGCTCTAGAGGCATTGGCTTGAGTATCACTGTGTTACAGTATATACGTCATTAAAGTATACAGCTCTAGAGGCCTTGGCTTGAGTATCACTGTGTTACAGTATATACGTCATTAAAGTATACAGCTCTAGAGGCCTTGGCTTGAGTATCACTGTGTTACAGTATATACGTCATTAAAGTATACAGCTCTAGAGGCCTTGGCTTGAGTATCACTGTGTTACAGTATATACGTCATTAAAGTATACAGCTCTAGAGGCCTTGGCTTGAGTATCACTGTGTTACAGTATATACGTCATTAAAGTATACAGCTCTAGAGGCCTTGGCTTGAGTATCACTGTGTTACAGTATATACGTCATTAAAGTATACAGCTCTAGAGGCCTTGGCTTGAGTATCACTGTCTTACAGTATACGTCATTAAAGTATACAGCTCTAGAGGCCTTGGCTTGAGTATCACTGTGTTACAGTATATACGTCATTAAAGTATACAGCTCTAGAGGCCTTGGCTTGAGTATCACTGTGTTACAGTATATACGTCATTACAGTATACAGCTCTAGAGGCCTTGGCTTGAGTATCACTGTGTTACACTATATACTGCATTACAGTATACAGCTCTAGAGGCCTTGGCTTGAGTATCACTGTGTTACACTATATACTGCATTACAGTATACAGCAGCTCTAGAGGCCTTGGCTTGAGTATCACTGTGTTACACTATATACTGCATTACAGTATACAGCAGCTCTAGAGGCCTTGGCTTGAGTATCACTGTGTTACACTATATACTGCATTACAGTATACAGCTCTAGAGGCCTTGGCTTGAGTATCACTGTGTTACACTATATACTGCATTACAGTATACAGCTCTAGAGGCCTTGGCTTGAGTATCACTGTGTTACACTATATACTGCATTACAGTATACAGCTCTAGAGGCCTTGGCTTGAGTATCACTGTGTTACACTATATACTGCATTACAGTATACAGCTCTAGAGGCCTTGGCTTGAGTATCACTGTGTTACACTATATACTGCATTACAGTATACAGCTCTAGAGGCCTTGGCTTGAGTATCACTGTGTTACACTATATACTGCATTACAGTATACAGCAGCTCTAGAGGCCTTGGCTTGAGTATCACTGTGTTACACTATATACTGCATTACAGTATACAGCAGCTCTAGAGGCCTTGGCTTGAGTATCACTGTGTTACACTATATACTGCATTAAAGTATACAGCTCTAGAGGCCTTGGCTTGAGTATCACTGTGTTACACTATATACTGCATTATACAGCTTTATATTTCATTTCACATACTGTATCACGGTAATTAAAGGCAGATCAATGACGCTGCACATCCCACTGGAAGTCATTTGGCCAGGCTCGTCCCAAAGATAAGACTTAACAGAATCTCTTTTAGAACATCACAGATAGTGCAGAGTGAGTCACGCCATCTGTGTTCTGACGTCAGCAGTGGGAATGGATCAGTTCACAGCCCTGATCAATGCTCTAATCATTGCCCAGCGGGGCACTCTATCTATCTGACTGATTACCACGGCGCCACTAATTAGCGATGTTACCCTCGTAAGCAGAATCTTGACCACTGCTCCCCCGTGCAAATACTGTCGAGTCAAGACCACTTCATCAAGCTGCGTATGATACTGACACACGTGGTGGAACAGAACACAACGCGCACGTGATGTACCCCTCCACCCCCATAGCATCACCACGACATCACCCTAACCTTCATATACAGTACAATGATGTGTCTTCACTCTCACTGTGGAGCGTCTGCCTTGCCTCCGTCAGTGAGCAGGGGAAAATGGATGAAAATGGATCTGTGTTTTCTTTGCTGATTGGTGAGGGTCCTTGAAGCGAAACAGTCACACTGATTACTATGGATCGGGCTAACGGTCGGGGGCGGGGCTACCTAGGCTTGATTTGTTTCATCTTTGTGTCATTTATGTCCTGCTGCTACTAGAACAAACTATTTCTATTCCATCTCCCCCCTCCTCTCTATCTAACCCCCTCACCACCAACCACACACCTCTAACCCCCTCACCACCACACACCTCTAACCCCCTCACCACCACACACCTCTAACCCCCTCACCACCACACACCTTTAACCCCCTCACCACCACACACCCATTCCATTCATCTCCCCCCTCCTCTCTATCTAACCCCCTCACCACCACACACCCCTTCCATTCATGACATTGCTGAATTTGGCACTCGATCACTGTGCATCTTCTTCTACTCAGCTCACCAAGGAAGACCTGTGCATCTTCTCCTCAGCTCACCAAGGAAGACCTGTGCATCTTCTTTCTACTCAGCTCACCAAGGAAGACGACAATAATTGAGTGTCTCATATTTGGTCAAACAAGTCAAAGGTATAGGGTGCACGGTGGCGCAGTGGTAAGCGCTGTCACTTCACAGCTAGAAGGTCCTGGGTTCGATTCCCACCTGGGACGCTGTGAGCGCTGAAGGAGTGCGTGTCCGTCCGCATGTCCCCGAGTGCCCACCGCCATGGTGGGGTCGTCAAAAGAGCCTTTCTGTGTGGAGTTTGCATGTTCTCCCTGTGCCCTCTGGGGGTTTCCTTCATATAGGAACCCCTTACCAAAACATGCAATATCCTGGTTGCTGAAGTGGTGCCTCCTCTGGTCGTTCGGGGTGCTTGTTCGGAGGGAGGGGAACTCGTTGGAATAGCGTGATCCTCCCACATGCTATGTCCTACCGGTGAAGTTTCCCCTGTCAGGTGAAAAGAAGCGGCTGGCTACTGCCCATGTCTCGGAGGAAGCATGGAGCCAGTTTCGGCTCTCCCCAGATCGGCAGAGGGTGGAGCAGCAACCAGGAAGAATACATTAAAATTAGCATTAATGGGGGATAACAATGGGATAAAAAAGAATCGGGGGGGGGGGGGGGGGGGAGTCAAATGTATTTGCCATCTATATCAGTGAGTCGAGATCTAATTTAAAGCCTTTTGCAGTCATCATATCGTACTTCCAGACTTTGTGGCAAGTCAAATCCAAAATCACTACTGCTGACTGCTGAGGAGACAAGGTCAGTGCCAGCGGAACAATATGTTGACCGTCAGGCGTTTCGATTGTCGTGGCCGCTGCAGCTGGCACAGGGTTACCTGGCACAGTGTACCTCATGTAGGGGAGCGCTGCGGATACACACAGATGCCAGTCAAAGTGGGCTACAGGATCTAGACTGCAGTGTGGTCCACAGCACTTGAGGGATGGCCGGACAAGGCCACGTCAGCCATCAGTCAGCATCTGTTTGGGCCGTGGGAGTGATTAATGAAGAGGCATGGAACAGCCACAGATAAGATTAGACCTTCACAGGCAATGAAGGACAGGACGGGGCCTGTGGCCGGGAGTAGGGCTGGGGTGGGGTGGGGTGGTTCATCCAGACAAAACACTGCATTCAGTTGACTTGGCACAAGGTAATTAAAGTTAATGAGAAGCCTGTCACTTTCACATACACCATGGCATTGTGATTGAAGAGCACGACAAAGCAAAACAAAGAAAGGTAATAGCAGGTGATAATTGTTCCAGGAGAGGTCACAGAGGAGGCTACCATGAGGCCTTGGTGGAATACAATTTGCAAATCACTCACAGGTCGTTTATTTCTCACATGCCCCTCTGCTGAAACCAAGGTGCGAAATACGGGGGGTCTCGGGGGTCCGAGATCCCTTGATTGACAGGTCAGACCCCCTGAAAGCCTCAACAGTAAAATGTTGGGAGGTCTCTGGAAAAATCATTAAAATAAATATTTATTTATTTATTTATTTATAATAGCAAGTGACAAATATATATTTGTCACTTGATATTGTCACTCAAATGTATTTTAAAAGCTTACTCTGTCCAGTATTCATTATTCAAATAACAAAATGTATAACAAATAAATGCATTGTTGTTGTCCTCTTCATTTCGTTTGTTTCTGGTAAGCCCTCCCTTCCATGGGTGGCGCTGTGCTGCAAAATGTTCCGCATCGTTGATAGTGACGCGCTGCTACTTGACCCGGCTGACGGCCCGGCCACATCTACGCGTCGTTTGACGCGGGGCTGACGCTGCTGCCCATCCACTTTGTATTGGAACATGCTGCTCGACGCCTCGCAAAGCATGCTGGGAGACCAGACGACGCGTGCAGCATGTTCCAATACAAAGTGGATGGGCAGCAGCGTCAGCCCCGCGTCAAACGACGCGTAGATGTGGCCGGGCCGTGACCTGCTGCTACGGCCCGGCCACATCTACGCGTTGTTTGACGCGGGCTGACGCTGCTGCCCATCCACTTTGTATTGGAACATGCTGCTCGACGCCTCGCAAAGCATGCTGGGAGACCAAGCGACGCGAGCAGCATGTTCCAATACAAAGTGGATGGGCAGCAGCATCAGCCCACGTCAAACGACGCGTAGATGTGGCCGGGCCGTTAGTTGACACAACCATGGACACAACAACCTGTAAAGGAAGGATTTTCCGTGTAAACCTTCAGGCGGTTACGGACTAAATATGTCGCAGAGAAAGCAAACCTCGTTACTTGCTAACTTTGCATTCACCTCTAAAAAGCTGAATCGGAACGAGGACGGCAATGCAGGGGAGGAGATACCCCGAAGCTAATGCTGGTGGTTCGTCTGATGCTGCCGCAGCTAACAGTGTGGCTGGAGCTAAGCTAATGCCAGTGCAGAGCAGCTAGCACGCGCGCTCCTCTCCCGCCAGGGAATCATCCAGAACAATGAGGTGAAGTTGAGAGCGCGAGCTCCTCTGACTCTGGAAGATGGAGGTGATGAGGCGGCTGCTAGGCTAGCAGGTGCCGGTTGGACGCGAAAGCAGATGGGCGAATGGAAGGAGCGCGTCGCTTGCCTTGACATTAAGGCAGGACAAAACATTAGAAAGACTATGCACAGCAAGTCGCATTTATCTCCCCACATCTGCTGAGTTTGAGAGAGGATTTTCCGCTGTAAACACAGCAGCAGCCAGAGCAGCAACAGGTGCGCGGGGCCTTCATGAGAAGCTGGATTAAAGCAGGACATCGTCTCTCTTCTTCTTGGATACCAGGAGGACGGCAACGAGAAGAAACCAAGCCAAGGCCTCTCTGCTCCATTCTTTTTTAAGGTAAGAATATTTTATTGACATTATTTTAACCTATATATTTTTTATCTATCTTTACTGTGTCTGGATTGTGATAGACCTGCTGTGCACAAGGTGAAAAGTTGTTGTACACCGTCTGTTTTAGCCCGCGGCTCTTATTTATCGTCAACAAATAAAATAGCCTAATATATACCAAACTCAAAAACACGTCAAATTAACTGCAAATTAACTAAATAAAATAAATGGAACGAAAACTCCAATATCTTCAAATAGGCAACGAAAACGTTCAGATAGGCCTGCTTTAGGCGTTGAGCTGAGAAACGCACTGACAGCTATTCTAAAAGGACAACATTAATATCTAACATAAAAAGCAAAATTAAACTATTTATTTTAATGGCTATTAAATTACATTAGTAATTATTAATTATTTATTACTATGAGCTTCACCAGGTTTGAGACCCAGAGCCTTGCAACCTCATCAGAGACATCAGAGTCCATCAAAATGAACTCAGGCACCTCCTTATTTTTGGCGGCCATTTTCCCTTACGTTAAGTATGGGTTCTATTTCCGGTGTAACCAATTTAGATAACCCCCCAGCCCCTGACAAAAAAAACGTCTATGAGGATTTTACCCTTTTACAGCAGAGCCATTCTGCTCTACAGCCGTGTCGTTCGGGTGCTGGGATAACGTAATGCATTGTGGGTAGTCGGCTACTAACTGGCTAATGTTAGCGGCTAGCTAGCTATGTTACATGGCAGTAAAACGCCACCAAATTGATTTGACTTTTAACCATTTCGAGTAACACACATTTCGAGTTTCCATACGGACCTCCAGCGTTGGTTAGTTGTTTATAACGTGACTATATTTATAACTTTTATAACGGACTCCAGCTTCCGGTTTATAATTCGGGTCTGCAGCCAGAGTATAACAAAGGAAATGGCAAGCGGCAACAATGAGTCACGTTAAACCGGACCTTGTACCCACGCTTCTTTTTTACAGTGGGGCATTCAAAAATAAGGTGGATAGACGGTTTTAACTTGACAACAAAACATTCTAAATTGAACCCCCGCTCACTTCCTGTTGCAGTGTTTACTATGGACATAAAAGAAAATAAAACATTCAAGTGCAGGACTGACCATTCCGTGAAAACCGTCTATACAGCTGAGCAGCGAAAACAAAAGTAACGATGTCGAGTGAATATTTCTGCAGTTTGCCAAATGCTAAGAAAAAGGAAGTGCTGTGGGGTTGAGCTCTGGTGAAAACCGTCTATAGCATTAATACAACTCAGCATTACGACCATCTAAAAGTCCAGCAGAAATGCTAGAATTGCTACAGCCAGTTAAAAAGGCATAAAACAACAGATAAATGATTTTTTGAGTGAAAATGGTCATTTTCCTCACATCCGCAGATTGATGATTGGAATATCTCCCATAGTGAATGTAATAGTGAATGTACCATGAGGGCAGAGATGTTGTGCAAAAAGAACAAGAAAAAAGGAGAGAGAGAGCAAAATAGATAGAGAGACATAGAGAGTGTAACATATGATTGCAGCTGAAATGATGCAACTCCTTGAATTAAACTGCCATATAAATATACCCTCGTTGCATATTGTATGAAATTGCCCACAAATAATGTGTGTAATGTCACGCTCAGTTGGGCAATGAATGTGTCACGAGACAATTGAATTGGTCCAGAAACATACACAATTAGGAGAAACATCACTGACACAGGCATCAGGGATGGATGAAGCATGTTTCAGGGAATATCATAATCCAAAAAGATGGATTATTAATTTATCGGGGGTTGTGAAGGGAGTCTTATGCACAGCCAATTCCATAATATTATATATAATTATATATATGATATATTCTTATACACAGCCAATTATATATATATCTATCTATCTATATATAAAATATAAATACAATATATATATTCTATATACCGTAAATTCCGGACTATAAGGCGCACCGGTGTATAAGCCGCACCTTCAAAGTTGACTATTTTTTTCTTATATAAGCCGCACCGGACTATAAGCCGCGGGTGTTTTAATGGTATTTTTTTTTTTTTTTTACAGTGCACACAGTGTCCGCGGTGTGGTGAAAAGAGGGCAGGAGAGGAAATTAAAACAGAAGTGGATTTATAGTTAGAAAGAGTGCTAAAGAAGAGAGAATTCCGTTTTTTATTTTTTTATTTTAGTTACTCACAGTACTATTGACCAGTCCAACTCAAAAGATATTTGGCAGTTTCACTTTGAGCTCTTGTTCCGCCGCTGTCCATCAATGGTTATGACGAGTCTCGCTGGGTACAGTACGCCAAAGCGATATCCATTGACTTTAACCTTTTCGATGATGCTGTTGTATGTTGCGCGTTTCTGTTGCACCAACGCGGAGAGGTCCTGCCGGACGAAAAAGCGCGTACCCTCCCAGGTGAGGGGCTTCTTCCCCGCAGCCTGGAGGATGAGTTGACGGTCGGGCCAGCGGAGTAGGCAGATGAAGATGGCCCTCGGTGTCAGGCCGGGGTCTGGACGTGGCCGAGGCGCCCGGTGTGCCCTGTCCACCTCTGGTGGTTTCTCGCCTTCCTTCAGGTCCAGGATGTAACACAGGATTTTGCCACGAAAGCGTCCATGTCACCAATCTCAGCTCCCTCTTTTACATTGATCAGGCGAATGTTATTTCTTTTACTCCTGCTGATTAAGTCATCAACCTGCGTGTGCAGGGTTTCGATTTGTTTTTGCATTTTATCCACTTTCGGACTCACTGTGTTGTTTTTGTCCTCCAGTGCGCTGATGCGCTTTTCCGCATTAGAAACTCTGTTCACGTTGCCTTATTTTCTTTAGTGATTGAGTGGATGGACTTCTGCACGTTTTCAAACTTGTTTTCAAGCTGCTCAAACCTCTGAGCGATGTCGGACTTAATCGATAGTGTTTCACGGAGTAAAAGTTTAGCCCAAGCCGTGTATCTCCAGCCTCCAGCAGGTGAGTCATTTCCTCATTCATGGCGGTGATTGCTTCGTCTTTTTCTTTCTGCTTACCTGTGTTGTGTTATGTTATGTTATGTTATGTTGTTAAAAGAGGGCAAGAGAGGAAATTAAAACAGAAGTGGATTTATAGTTAGAAAGAGTGCTAAAAAAGAGATTTTTTTTTTTGTTTTGGGAAAAAATCCATAGATAAGCCGCACCGTTATATAAGCCGCAGGGGCCAAAAAAGGCCAAAAAACGGGAAAAAAGCCGCGGCTTATAGTCCGGAATTTACGGTAATTATATGGTATTATATATTCTTATACACAGCCAATTATATATATATATATATATATATATATATATATACATATATATATATATATATATATAGATAGATATGATAGAATTATATATATAATATATTCTTATACACAGCCAATTCTTGAAAGCCACTCTTCAATACGTTTGTACTTGGCAGAGGAATACGTGACTGTAGAATATTTCTACAAAGAGCAAAGTGCAGCTCTGTGCATGTGCTTCTTTAATTCTGACACTTGAAAGAGAAGCCAGCAGACGCAGCAGCTCTTTGCAGGCAGCTCTGCTTTGGCAGCCTGTCAGCATTTCCATGGCGTTTTACAGGTAAAGGCCAAGAAGGCAGAGAATTGCTGACAGTTTAGTAAGACCAACAAATAAGAGTTAAATGATGATAAAGACAGGTGCAATGTACAAGGCAGGTCCCCGAGCGCCGCTTAGTTCACCTTACAAGGGGCTTTCCCCATCTCTCATATTTACTACCTTCTCTACAGTCTACACTCCACTCTCTCTTTCTCACACACACACACACACACACACACACACACACACACACACACACACACGCACACACACACACACACACACACACACTCACACTCACGTCTCACACTCACACTCACACTCTGTTCATTCTCTCCTATGCCCCGGTCTCCTCTGGCTGTAATGAGCCCTCCACTCTAGCCCAGGAGGCTGTCACTAGGTCTTCATCAAACACACAGCGATTCACAAGGTGCCAAGGACGGCTCAGAGTCATTCTTCTAAAGCTCCTGTGTGGAGCAGGCAGGGTGGAACCAGTTCTTCTAAAGTTCCTGAGCAGAGGGGGGAACCAGTTATTCTAAAGCTCCTGAGCAGGCAGGGGGGAACCAGTTCTTCTAAAGCTCCTGAGCAGGCAGGGGGGAACCAGTTCTTCTAAAGCTCCTGAGCAGGCAGGGTGGAACCAGTTCTTCTAAAGCTCCTGAGCAGGCAGGGGGGAACCAGTTATTCTAAAGCTCCTATGTGGAGCAGGCAGGGTGGAACCAGTTCTTCTAAAGTTCCTGAGCAGGCAGGGTGGAACCAGTTCTTCTAAAGTTCCTGAGCAGGCAGGGTGGAACCAGTTCTTCTAAAGCTCCTGAGCAGGCAGGGTGGAACCAGTTCTTCTAAAGCTCCTGAGCATAGGCAGGGTGGAACCAGTTCTTCTAAAGTTCCTGAGCAGGCAGGGGGGAACCAGTTCTTCTAAAGCTCCTGAGCAGGCAGGGTGGAACCAGTTCTTCTAAAGCTCCTGTGTGGAGCCGGCAGGGTGGAACCAGTTCTTCTAAAGTTCCTGAGCAGGCAGGGTGGAACCAGTTCTTCTAAAGATCCTGTGTGGAGCAGGCAGGGTGGAACCAGTTCTTCTAAAGCTCCTGAGCAGGCAGGGTGGAACCAGTTCTTCTAAAGCTCCTGAGCATAGGCAGGGTGGAACCAGTTCTTCTAAAGTTCCTGAGCAGGCAGGGGGGAACCAGTTCTTCTAAAGCTCCTGAGCAGGCAGGGTGGAACCAGTTCTTCTAAAGCTCCTGTGTGGAGCCGGCAGGGTGGAACCAGTTCTTCTAAAGTTCCTGAGCAGGCAGGGTGGAACCAGTTCTTCTAAAGATCCTGTGTGGAGCAGGCAGGGTGGAACCAGTTCTTCTAAAGCTCCTGAGCAGGCAGGGTGGAACCAGTTCTTCTAAAGCTCCTGAGCAGGCAGGGTGGAACCAGTTCTTCTAAAGCTCCTGTGTGGAGCCGGCAGGGGGAAACATTTGGAGATCAGGTGTCTCAAGGCTATGACTGATTGTGCCATCGATTGGCTCCTGCTCATCGATACTCTCAAAGATGAGGCTGGAGCTTGAAAAAGGCTATTATTACAATAATTACAGGCAACCTGATTGAGTAAGAGTGCCTTGTACTATTATACTCTAATTAGTTGACATTTTGGTAACACTAATAACCATCATTAATAAATGGTAAATTCACAGTTAATTAAACTTTAGGAATAGTTGTTTTATTGTTAAGAAAACAATGAAATGGGAATGTATCATGTTTGCACAGTATTTATTAACCATTTACAAGTAGGCCTATTGTAAACCTCAGTTGGAACTTTAATGGTGGCAGAGGAGGACACAGATGAGGACAGAGATGGACAGATCTCATATTTGTATGGCTATTATAAAGTTGCAACTGATGTTTATAATACTTTGTAATAAATGTGTAAATATTATAATCATTTCATTGTTTGTTAACAGTAAAATAACTGAATGACATTTTAATTAACTATCAATTTACCATTAATAAATTATGGTTATTACTAGGGGTGTCACGATACACTCAGTTCACGATACGATACGTATCACGATACTGGGTTCATGATAACGATACGATACGATTTTAACAATATTTTTTTAAACTTGAATAATGACAATATATGACTGGAAAAGTAGTATTTTATTTGAAATGCACAAATACACAACATGCTGTTGTGGGAAATTGTTATTACAATAACAACTAGAAAAAACATGAGATTGGAGATAAGGCTTATCTTGAAATAGAATGAGTTACACCGTCACTTAGATTTACTTTGAACTAAAAGGTTTCTCAGCAGTATAAATTCTCATTATGCATCTTCAGTTTTTCTTCAAACTCAAACAACAAGACTTTTCTTAGTCTATTTTTTATGCATCTTCAGTTTTTCCTGTCAAGTAAACAGTTTTGCCAGAAACTCAATTGAATGGTTTCTCTCCTGTATAACTTCTCATGTGTCTCTTCAGAGACTTGTTCGACTTGTTGTTGAACTACTTTCCACACATTGAACTTCAACAAACAAAGACGTTTCTTTGTCTATTTTTGAAAAAAAAAAAAAAAAAAAAAATTGCGATATGAGATTTCATCTCAACGATACATATCGTGACGTTTTACTATCGCGAAATTTCGTGGGACGATATATTGTGACACCCCTAGTTAATACCCAGATTTTCATTGGTTTTACATCCCCCCCCCCCCCCCCCCGCCCCGTTTTAACCCATTGATACCTGATGCAGCATTTGTGTGTGTATCCCTTTAAGCGGTTCGCGCTCTTAAAGGGATACACACAAATGAGGGATATACACGCAAATCCTGCATCAGGTATCAATGGGTTAAGTGGGTCAGCACAGCAGACAGACTGGGGTGCCTGCCTGTTGTGCTACGCTACTGTGCATTGGCAATACATACAACAGTTATCATTCTCAAATGACTGCAATTAGTCAAATGTCAGCCTCGGCTTGTGCTGTCATGGTGGCTTGCTGACAGAGTAGCTCAGACGTTTGTCAAAGGATTAATAGCTGTGGGATTTCATTAAGTCGTGTGCTTGAAAGAATCGGGAGAAATAAACACAAATTAATTAAAACTTCAGCTCCTTAAGTTCTGTCCATAATTAGGCAGTGAGCACTAATACTTTGTCTGAGGCATAAACCTGGTCTGACATTGTGATATCATTGTGTCATGTATAATATAAGCATATATACAGTATAGAGTCTGAGTCTATACTGTATAATATAGTATCGTCACCCTCTTAAAATAATGGCCTATGTCACTTTTTGAGGAAAATTATTGTTTTTGCCTAAATCATCTCTTCATGATGCTGGCCACCTTTGGTAAAATGGCCTAAGTCCTTAATTGAAAAGATCATGCTGTTCCTACCTGGTAGTGCAATGGCCTATGTCAAGCGTGTGACGGGCCATTTTATTTTTGCCTAAGTCAAGACAATGTGACTTAGGCAGAAATAAAACGGCCTAAGTCACATGCTTCACATAAAATGCAAGTGTAAGTCAGGCCTAAGTCAGTTTTATTTTGCCTAAGTCACAATGGCATGTTCGTAAATTGGCCTAAGTCATCTAATCAGTCATCTACTCGTTTTATGTTACATAATTGACAGTGTTATTTGTATGTCAATATCTATTGTCATAACTTTTTTTGTGGAATAATTAATAAATATCATATATTCTGTATTTGGTTCAGTTTTGTATGTTTTCTAAAAAACTTGAAAAAGTGACTTAGGCCATTATTTTATGAGGGTGACATATAGTGTCACTGTATAATATATGTGTATACACTTATATTATAACGTGACACTAGTTCTTCGGTTCTGATAAATGTTATTTGAAGTTGAAATAATATTTAGGAATAGGCAGCTGATAAAGCCTGACATGGCTCAAATGCTGGACCAAACTATGAATACATATTGGGCATCAGAAACAAACATGCTAAATGGACAAATGGACAAAGAGAAAAGCTTACCTGACCAGTCTGTATTCACTCCTGCCCATTATGCCCTCATTTGTCATCAAAACGACAATTACCGTATTACTGATGATGATTCAGGATTTGGCTAAATCAAATGTTATTTAGTTGATGAGCTCTTGTTGAACTTCATGTCAATATGTATGGGACATAGTATGGCATTATTGAGCCCTGATTAACTACCGTACCTACGACCGCCATTAAGTGATTTTGCAAGCAAGAGGCCTGTAAGATAGCTTGGAAAGCAATAGAGAGCTCCAGGAAAGAGTCCGGAACTCATCGATGCTAACAGCCCTGGTTCTTCACAGTTTTCGCCTATGGGAGTTTTGAATGGGTTTTTGGCGCGATGCTTCTAATAATCTCTCTGGGCAACGCTGGCTTAATCAAACGCGAACCAGTGTTTAGTAACATCATCTTCACACATGAAGACCACTTTTATGAGTTTTGAAGCTTTTATGTGCCGTTAAAAGGGTGGCTAGCTAGCAAACGGCTAAATGAGACTACAATGTCGACGCGGATATTATACGTCATCACGAGTGAACACGGAAATTCTTTCTCTCGCAATCAATGCGTGGACGCCTATGCGACACTGTGTGTAGTTCTATATGAATCTGGCTTCAAACGACCAAAATCTTTATATGATGATAATAATAATAATCAATGATGCTGGTTCACGGACGTGTGGGGGGGCGCCAAATCAAATCTCGCCTGGGGCACCAATATGACTAGGGCCGGCCCTGAGGCCACAGTCTTAATGCTATGTTGGTACATGTCCAAAGCTGTGTCCGATTCAAGTGTTCAATCAATGTTTGCTTTTGCTTGTGTCCTCGGTGCATCAGCCCGGGCTAGAAAGCCTAGAAAGCACATCCATGAAATGGTTGTGTGGGCCCGGTGCCGGCCTGGTGTCTGGTACTCTGGCAGTGGGTTCTGGCACCCTTGGTGTCAGACCAGGGCTTTAAGAGCATGTCAAGTGTAAATCTCCCAGCTGACAGACTGGTCTCTGCTGTCTCCAATCCAGATGGACCACCTTGCACAGAGCCAGTAGTCACGCCCATGCCATGTCCAGGGAGAAATTACATTGATATATTTGCAACAGACATAAGTAATCAAGCAATGATCAGCCATAAGAGTCAGTTTTTTTTTTGCCATAACAGTCGTTTTTCTCTCTTTTTACAATGCAAAAACATTTAGGCATGAGTAATCGTTTATTGCGCAATTTAGAATATTCACCCATGAATATTTGCCACGCCGGCTGTTTTGCTTGAAGAAAACGAAATATCTAAGGCAGTATGCTTGCACCAAATTGACAAATAAAGAACTGAAAAGACCAAAGGAAGCGAGCTGTCAAACTCTGCAGAGACTCAACAGCAAGGTCAACTAGACCACAAGAACAAAACACTACTTCCTCTAAATTCACCAAAATGCTTTGGTGTGAAAAGTTTTGCACATAAAAAACAGACTCTAAAGAAAGCTGGAATACAAACAAGCCCAGCCTGAGGCTATTTTTACTCATGGCCTCTAGTGGTACAATTTCTTACATCAAAATATACCTGTCTTATGTTAACCCATTGATACCTGATGCAGCATTTGTGTGTGTATCCCTTTAACGCGGTTCGCGGTCTTAAAGGGATACACACACAAATGAGGGATATACACGCAAATGCTGCATCAGGTATCAATGGGTTAATTGGAAGCAGCCACTGTCTACAATTACTGACAGATAGACTTGTACAGTCTACAGTCTATGTTGTGCTTCAGGTACTCACCACGCGATAAAATATTAACCCAATTGCGGAGAAATGATCTTTTGTAAGGTAAATAGATAGCCGGAATTACTTTCTAAACATGGCCACCATGCGCGACTGAGCGCAGTAGAGGCGCTCTTTACAGGCAAACAAGTAAGTAACTCGGTGTGGGGATTTACTCCAAAAATGACGTTTCACGTAACTATGGATTAATATTTCATCTCGTGGTGAGTACCCGAAGCACAACATGTATTTTGCCACCATCAGATGTGTGTTTTTGGTGATTTTGAACGGGTGTACCATTGTCCTCCATTCTAAGGCGATACTTACTAACGTCATGACTGTAGCTCCCTGTATACTGCTCGCACAGTGACGGTAAAGGCATGGTGTACCTTGGTTATGTGGGGGGGATATGGCAAATAAGCTAAACTCCCGAAAAAGTGGCGTATCCCTTTAATGCGCTGACCTGCTCTTTGAAGTTCATGCTGCTGGAGGGAGCAGTTCGGCAGTCATAAATCCTCCATCCATCTTCTATAATTCTGTTTTTTCCTCACTCTCTGCCTTTTTATAGAGGCAGCTGCTCACATACTTCTTCACCCCACTCATCCACCCAAAAAGAACTGGTGAATAGAGAGAAGGATATCCATTCTCAGACCATTACCAACTATTTCCCTGAGGTGCAAAGCCCATCACACTGTGTTTTTAGAGAGTGTGAGGAAGGGACTTGGCAGGGTAGAAGAATACATTTCTGCTTAATTAATCCCATTCCTTACTTTAGGTATTAAAAGGCAATGGTCTGTTTAACAACTTTCGCCGACACTAAACGGGCAATTAGTCACAGCCTAATCATTTTTCATACATTTTATTGATATGTCCAGGGCGGGGTGTGCTCCCTGGAGGGTCATCCCCCGCGAGCCACCTCCCTTTACTCCCCGCCCCCTCACAGCTGCCCACCCCGACACGGGATGAAGTCATTCCACTCTCTCCTCGGCCACTCTCCTCCGCAACCTTATCATTAAGCAGCACTTCATGCTCTGTGATCAGATGCACTCCCCGCAAGCAGCACTCTCCTCCCAGTCCAACCACCTGTCTTTGATAGCATAGGAGACAGATCTGCAGCCCATTTTCTCATCGTGGTGCAGCTAGAGTCAGTGGGATGGGATGTAGAGACCATTCTCTCTAACGTGCACAGGGGGAAGCAAGTGGGAGCCCAGGCACAATCAACCGTGGCACAATCAACCATGGCACACTGACGAGCAGTCTGTGCCAGCTGTTGCAGGCAGCCAATCCTAAAGCGGAATATAGTGTTTCTGACATGTATTCAAATAGAAGGGAAATTAGAATCATTTAAATGGAGGGCGCCGCCCACTACCCAGGTGTAAATAGGATTTGAATAATGCTCTCTGTTGTCTGAATAAGCACAGCTGTTCAGAGACACTGCCAGGATTCTGCATTCATAGGGAATGCAGGACAAGCCCCCCCCCCCCCTTTTTTTGAGAGAACATAGAGTAAAATAGCTGAACAAGCCAGTGATCGCTTTTATCTTCCTCTGCTAATAAGCTTTAAGCACCCACAGAACCAGAGGCTATAGATCAAATCAATTCATCACAAACGCATGCATCTTCACAGCCGACTACAAAAATCTATAAAATCAATTAAACGCAAATGCACATCTTCACAGCCGACGACAGCATCCATTTGAGAATAAACATCATTAATATGCCTTCAAAGTAGTTTTTGGTCCTTCATACAGATGTAATGAGTTTGGGTGGTTTACTGTGACTCAGTGTATTAATTCGCAGCCTCCCGCCTCCAGACAAGAATGTTGCCATTAGTAACAGTTGATGAGATCCTGCGCTGGGCAGCTTAGGTGAACGCCCGATCTGTAACCCCTCCCTGCCTCCAGGGGGCAGCAAACAGTGCTCCACGTGTTAAAATTTTCATGAGCTTTTAACTGTCAATAACCAAACTGGCCAAGATGATCTCAGCCCGTCCATGTCATTATGCTAACTAATGCAAAATCAATCGAACATATCAATCAGCCTTGAACAAGCCAAAGCCTCCACCTATATTCTGGGCTATTAACCCCTCGAATGCTGAGGTCGTCTCTGAGCCGATCATACAACACAATCTCATGCATCAGGCATGCTAGGCCCAACCCCTCAAGCACTTGTCAGTCACCGGCGCTAATGTCATTTAACCGCGTGACATCATGAGTGAGATCGGTAGCCATACTCGTATTGCTCATTCCATGCAGCTGAGAGTCTACTGCACACTTCATCTCATTTTCCGCCAGTTAGCGTTTCAATCTGTCTATAGCTCTCTCTCCATGACATCTGTCAAGACATCAGTGGTGGCCCGTGTTCAGTAATATATATAGCAGTACAAAGGCCACAGATGGTTGTGACTGATAATAACCCAGAAACGCATCTATCTCTGCAATGATCATTAACCTTTTAACACCCAATAGGGGTGTCACGGTTTGGTCTAGCACGCTGTTGTAGTCTCGATTGCACCAGGCAAACCTGTGGCTTAGCCTTGCGTGTGAAAAGAAGGATGCTTTGGGCTCAAAGCGGTTCCTAAGGCACTCATTTCCAAAGGTGGAGGAAGAGGAAATTGCAAGGCTTAAGACGGGCACAGATGAGAAATCAGCACTCTGATTGGACGCACTGATCCCAGTAGAAAATGGCATTGATGTCACATCAACATGGCAGAAGTCTCATATTTCAGACTGACAGAGTTTCTGAAACCTCCCTTGTAAAAAAAAATCCATTAATCTTAAAGTAGCCTACAACTGGAAAGATGGAAAAACAGACTGCTATGAAATTGTCGTGAGCCCTTTTGTACGTGCAGCTAGCTTTGGTAATAGACTGCTCTTTCTCTAATGCTAGCCTAGTTCAAAAGCCACAAGCTTCCATTAAAGCTCGGTCGTGACCGAGATTACATGTTGCTCACCAATCATCTGTAGCACACAGAGCACACAACCAATCATCTGCAGCACACACAGCACACAACCAATCATCTGCAGCACACACAGCACACAACCAATCATCTGCAGCACACACAGCACACAACCAATCATCTGCAGCACACACAGCACACAACGCCTCGTCACAAATGGAGGTCATTATCGTCTTAAGCTGTACTCCATCATCCCTGTTCTGTTCCTGTATGCCACAGAAAACAACATGGGGAGTTAGTATAACAACAGTTATGTTCCGCTGAAATATCTGAGAAAAGTTTAAAAGTTTGATGAACATGTGGCAGGTTGATTATTATGACTAGCTAATTGGAGCATGTTACACAGCCAGATTCAAGCAAAACATGCAACTGCAAAGGATGAGAGAGAGAGAGAGAGAGAGAGAGAGAGAGCACGCATGCTGCGCTTTACCTGATCAAAATGAAGTGAACGTGACCGGTGTGTTAGTCAAAACGTACCATTTTCAGTGTATAGCAAGTTGCTACTTGCTACTAGCAACGAGCTAGAGTTGTTATTGTTGTTTCATAGCGATTTGAGAGCGACACGCAGGGAGCGGAAAAGAAATGCATTAATGGGCGGAGCCGGTCGGTTGGAGCCAATAGCAGAGCTTGCAGGGACCGGAAATTGATTCTCTTCCACTGCCGACCGTGCCTCTTGAGTTCCTGTTGCACCACATTGAAATGGGGCTGCCCCCACAGGTTAAAGAAAATAAATAGTTTTTTTGTTTTTGTTTATCCGATGGGTTCCCAGATTGGGGAACCTTGACTGTATAACAATGGGCCAATCCTCTGCCCTCATAGTTTTCCCACATGATTTTGTGTTTCTCACGGAGAGCTTCAGTTTAATTCAATTAAAGACACAAAATGTCCCATGTGAAAAGTGAATTTTGAATTCAGGGTTGACAGGGTTGACAATATAAGTGGACATTCACTGTTGCTGCGGAATCAGCTTCACTCTGTTGCAGCAGGAATATATTCTGCACCCTCTCATTTCATTTTCTCTCAGTGAATTTCAAACTGACAGCTCATCAAAAGCAACAAGGATCAAACAAATACTTTTATGATCAAGTCCACATTGCTGCTTCACTGTCAGTAATTCTTGGTTGGAACACATGATGCAGATATATCATGCTCTTTGAAGTTTTCCCAGAGTTGGCTATGAATAGCCTAAATCGAGTATCTAATCAAATCCAACAATACAGTATTTTAGTTTAGTATTAAAGTTTAGAGGCTTTTCTTCAAAATAAAGCTCATTTTCAGAAAAGATACAGCATAGTGTACATTCTGAATCTGTAGGCTACATAAGAGAGAATTTACTGACTTCAAAGCGAGGTTTGTCTTCGTATCGAAAGCCATAGAATCGGTGTGAAATGTTGATCATTATCTCCACCTAAAGGTAAATACAATTGTAGTTCAAGTGTAGGCCTATGTGAGAGGGATATTGCACACTTCTACCTATAGACCTCGTAAGTCAGATGCCCACAAACAGAAATAGTGAGTCCAGTTGAACCGGAGAGGTTACCTGACTTTATAAAATGGCTCTCTCAAATCAAGCAATCTGATTGGCTCACAGCTGTGGTATAGCATTGATGAAACAATATTCACAGTATTACACAGTGATATGTTTGAATGAAAATCATTTGAATACATAATGAATTTACACGGGTGTAAGTACATGTTTTGCTTTTTGTTTATACAGTATTTATTACGTTATTGCCCTACTAACTGAGTTGGGCATTCGGGGACGGAGCCTGAAACTTGCAGTTAGCAACATGTCTCAGGCAGCAGAACGAGCAAGTGAATGGCTGTGGATAAGGAGGAAACATGCTAGCTGGGGAGCTCGCTAAGGTAAGATTGATTGTTTGTTGTTGGTCATGATTAACGGTCCGCATCAACAGGGCTGAATCATTGACAGTGGTGGTGTAGTTAGGGATTGTTTGTTGTTGGTCATGATTGACGGTCCGCATCAACAGGGCTGAATCATTGACAGTGGTGGTGTAGTTAGGAATGTCATACCGAACCGACCTGGATAGCTAGGCTTAGATAGTGAGGTAATATGCAGTTGTGCGGTGGTAGCATGGAGGGGGGTGTTTCCAGGACGCTGGATTACACCGTTAAGCCTTCTTGAGGTGTCGTGGGCCTAACTTAACGAAACGTCGGTGAAGGAAGGTGCCCACTTGAAAACCCCAATGACATGCTTCATACTGCTGTTGGCTAGGGTAGGTAACTGGTGATTTGTGTCTTGTTTATTAGTTTGTTAGCCTGTTAGCTTGTTTTATTCTGGATTGGGCTTCTAAATGTGTTTTTCTTCGGATTTTGGCACAAGGGATAGTAACATCTTGTCCTGTGTATTAATTCATAATAATTTTATTTTAATTGCTTTCATTTCTGATATCAATTTAATATTACATTAAATCAATGATTACAGATATTTTAATTAAATACCCAGAAAGTATGATTGTAAAATGGAAAGAAAAATATATAAATGAATCCACTAGAATAAGACAAGGGAAACACTGTTACTGATGACGGCTCCAGGAATATTTTCCATGTAAGCACTCTATGGGGTTCACACAGCTTTCTAACCTGCATATATCACACGGTTATATCGCTGTAACTGTGACTTCACACTGGGTCTATTCATCAAGCTTTGTGATGCATAGTGTGATTTCCAGTGTCAGCACAATATGTACAAAGCAGTGAATCAGATGGGATTTGTGTGTGTGTGTTTGTGTGTGTTTATATGTTTGTGTGTATGTGTATCAGAGGAGTGTGTTCATATTGTGTGCCATCAGGAGCCTCAGCTCAGTTGAAAGCGACAATGCGATTAGACTGCCTTGTCCTGTCCTTCTCTACTTGATACTATTCACTTGATAAGCCATCCTTAAGCATAGGAATCGAGTGAGGAGAACATGATTTATAACCAACACATTATCACTCCCAACTCCTCAAATACTGACATTTTGCCTTGCCGTCACTTTATAACATGTGGCGTACCCCTTTTCGTCATTTTTCACGTTGACGAGCATGAAAATGGCGTTCGTGAGGTCACAGTGCCCTTGAACTTTGACCTTTGACCACCAAAATCTAAGCAGTTCATCCTTGAGTCCAAGTGGACGTTTGAGCCAAAATTTTAAGCAATTCCATCAACCCAAAACCATAATGCCTCCGGCCAAGGCTATCACCAGGCAGAGCCATAAATTATTTTGTTCAATGTCGTCATAGAAAACAGAGAGGTTCCTTGAAAAAGAAGAAGAAAAAAAAGTCACTTCTACCGTCAAAGAATGCTAAACTTGCTTTTGATTTACATTGAGTCTGACATGTCATTTCCATGTCTTCTCATTGTAATGTAATAGAGTTCTCACATTGCCAGCATCACATCATCTTGCTTGGCTCTGTAACTTTGTTATGGCCTTCAACTGAATTATGGGGCTTGATAGCATCCCGATGATCAAGTGCTTTGAAACATGATGCGCAGCCCTAATTGTGTTTCAGGCCATTTGACCGGTCCTGCGTTGGTGGAAACTAGTGATTTATTCAAATGTGAGACTCTGATCTGACAGCCAGCTCGTTTTGACTGTTTCAAATAACAGTCCTCTGTGAGAGGAGACAATACCCAGACGTGTGATCACCTGACCCTGAACTAGTGATGTCACGGTACCAATAATTGAGTAGTCGGTACCGGTACTAGTGAATTTCCACGGTACTCTGTACCAATTTCGGTACCACGGTAAAAAAAACAGACTGATATTTCTTCAACATATTCTCCTTTATTAAAGTATGCAACCATTTCCAATGAACAAATGGCATGTAGCCTTCAACTTTAAAACAAAACAATGTGCTTCTACTTACTTCTTACATTCAACTCTGTATGGCAGTGAGTGCAGACAGTGCAACACCAGTGGCATGTAGCCCTCAAGTATTTAAAACAAAAACAATATTGTGCTTCTGCTTACTTAGCCTACATTCAACTTTTTATGGCAAGGGTAACACATCCAATCTCGCCAAGCACCTGAAAGACAAGCACCCAGACCTGTTCAAAGAATTCAAGGTGGGTTAATTCTTTCAAACGTGTAAAATAACACGTTTAACAACATATCAAACGGACCTTATCCTGTCACATTAGTTTTTGAGATAGCTGGAAATGCATTGTGTAACCAAAAAACGCTTGGCTAACGTTAACGTGTTTTGTAATGGAATCATTATGGGACACGGCTAATAGCCGAAATTAGCCATAGTTCCATAATGATTCCATTACAAATATTGCATTGCACACGTGCTACACTATGCTAGCTAACGCTGTGCCAGGTATTAGCCGTGTCCCATAATGATTCCATTACAAAACACGTTAGCGTTAACATTAGCCAAATGTTTTTTGGTTACACAATGCATTGCCAGCTATCTCAAAAACTAATGCGACAGGATAAGGTCCGTTTGATATGTTGTTAAACGTGTTATTTTACACCGTTTGAAAGAATTAACCCACCTTGAATTCTTTGAACAGGTCTGGGTGCTTGTCTTTCAGGTGCTTGGCGAGATTGGATGTGGTTTTGGGGACTGATGTTTAGGGATGCACCGATATGAAAATTTTGGCCGATGCCGATAACCGATATTAACATTGCTGTTATGGCCGATAACCGATATTTACCGATGTCGATATGATCTGTATAAAAACACATTTCTATGATAATAAAATTTTGTACATACTGAAAAACACATGTAAACACTGAATTTGAAAAAGCAATGCATTTCTTTATTTCAAAAACATTTGTAAAAGCCCATAAATCATAGATTTACTGCATTACTTCATCTCAATGTTAAGAATTTGGCTGATACCGATAACCGATGTTAACATTGCAACATCGGACCGATACCGATATGATTGCCGATATATTGTGCATCCCTACTGATGATAACACCATCTGCATTTGCCTTGAATACGAAATATTTCCAAATGCGACTCTTTGCATTCTTCTTCTCTACAAGCTGAGTTGTTGGAATCGGAGCAGCCGCTCCTGCTGTAGCTGTTAGCCATTCTCTTCGCCTCACTGTGCGCACTGCTCGTGTCAACAAGCTGTGAATGACTGTTCGCGATTACGTGTGGACGTTCGGGGACACCGTAGTCCCGGAAGTGCGCGGGGCTGTATGCGCAGTATGTGTGTGTATGTGTGTTGCTCAGGCAGACAGGCTAACGTTAGCTGACGGCTGTGTCCATGTTTTTGTGTTCATTGCCAGCACTCAAATAAACTCGCCTCAGTCGCCTGGAGTTAAAGCCATGGTGGCAAACTAAACTCGGTACCATGAAAAACAGGTACCGTTTAGTACCGTAGCAATGTAGTACCGACTAAGTACCGAAGTACCGAGAACCGTGACAACACTACCCTGAACAGTGGAAACATTCCTCAAAATGCAATGATACTGATTCCTTTGATGTCTTCTCTGCCGTCACGACGTGCATGGCTAGTTTGATGGTCCTAATATATTCAAATGCCAGCGTCTTGCAAAAGGCAGCATTGATTGTGTCATACAGGATGATATATGACTCTGGCTTGATGCTTTATTGAACACAGAAGAACCCCTCACCTTAATGCTACAACCAACTCCGTATACTTGGCCTCCCACTGGACAACGGCTCGTGCTGCACACACACAGTGAACTGAGACATCATGTATGCTAGCATATTTAGTTCCACAGTAAAAGCGACATGATTCCAATATCGCATGGATCACTGGCTTCGTTTTAAGTTTTACTCGTGCACCGCTGAGTGAAATTAGCTAGCCTGCTTTTAGCCAAAGCTATACGTGATCAATTCTCTGTGAGAGCTGCTTCCCAACAAGTCAATAGAAAGTATTGTATTACATGCTGGCAATGATGAGGGAAGCAGTCCGGGGGGATCATACTGCCTGAACTGCTGCAGACCTTAGAGGGCTGCACAGGAAGCTGCAGTAAAATACAGGGAAGCAGGAAAATAACAGGCCCCACTCTGTGGAGTGGAACCGGAAGATCCAGAGATGAAATAGATAAGCCACTTCAGACCTTCCCATCCCAGCGCATGAGAGAGCTCACATCTCGAAAGAAGGTTCTTGCTTGGCACCACTATCCTTTCCTATTTGATCTCTTCTGGTGATACTTTACAGTACGAGACTTGACTGTGTGAGAAGATAATGATCCAAACTGAAGCCTAATTAAATTCTTAATTATTCAATTGACCTAGCAGCTGGTGATCAGTGAAAATGAAGTATGAAGAGGGTGTTTTATTAAAACTTGCAATCGTAAATTATATAACCAATGTCAACTCAAATGTGCATTAGCCGACTTCTGCGTGATGCTAATTAGAACACGAACTAAGTACACATCTTATTAAAAACCACAGTGTGCGTGCCGATGTCTCTCGCATGCACAGCGAGCAAGCTCCAGCCCTAATGTCACTAAATAAATAGATATGCTATAAGGACGGGTAATGAAATCACAGACAGGAGGACTATTTCTGGAGCAACACTAACTGCTCATGGCAGCCAGGCCACACTACCGCTGAGCGTATGGCACACGAGGAGCAAACACAAATTCCTCTTCTCTTCAGGGTCTTCACAATAGATCGTACTTCCTCCCAATGCACCATTATTGTAGTGACCTCCACAAATATTGTTTTTGTGTAGGACTGGAAAAAGAACTGATTAGAGAATCACAAGGGCTGTCACAGTAATGAGACCCGTTTGAATTTGCTGTGCCATTTTGCAGCATGGCTAAAGCATGGAGTGGCATGAGGAGGACAAAAAGCATACTGCTGCTGTCAATTGAAAACCGTTTATCTCCCAATTATTTGAGTAAATTAAAGCCTCAATCTGTAAATGTAGTGTGGTGCACTCTGTTGAAACACTGTCCCGTTTTATTTATTATATTTTTTATTTATTTAATATAACCCCGCAGATTGGTTATATTTCAGAAAGATGCGGAACAAATGAATTGGCGTGATTATAAAAGCAAAATCTGATTATTATTTAACTTCTGTCACTAATACGCAAGGAATTACAGATCGTTTTTGGGAAAACTGTAAAATCATTAAAAACTACGCCCACCTCCGCTCTCCCTCCTCAGACTAACGGCAAGAACGATATAATTTCTGATTAATGACAAATGTGCAATGTCTTTAACCAACACTTTATGTTATCTGATTGATAGACTTACTGTCAGTATCGCTCCCTCGGGTCATGTTCACGACCCTATAGCTGAGGGCTTATCGGTCCCCCCCCCCCCCCCCTTTTACTGATCATTTTTCATTCAGATAGGTAAGTGTCCATGAAGTCCTTAAAGGAACACTCTGCCCATTTTCAACCAGTGTGGACCAGTGATGTCACTGGTCCACACTTTAACACTCAATAACTGTCAAATTAAATGACAGACTTCAAAACAGTTTACAGATTTCTGATATACAACTGATGTTCTAATGATACAAAGCTGGTTGAAAATGGGCAGAGTGTTCCTTTAAGGCAGTTACAAAACTGGACACTAAGAAGTCTAAGGGCGAAGACGACATTGCTCCGTTTCTCCTTCGCCTTAGCGCCCATCTGGTTGCCGCTCCAATTGCCCATATTTGACTTTCATCTCTGGGGAAATTCCATCTATATGGAAGACTGCTCAGGTGGCGCCCCTGTACAAAGGTGGTGACCCGAGTGATTTGAATATCTCCAAATCCCCAAGCTGTGTTGCCTAGCCAAGGCTCTTGAAACCTTGGCAAATGACCAGCTTCTGGCTTTTTGAGATACATATAACATTCTCACAGAATAAATAAAGTAAATAAAATAAAAATGATGATTTGTTCTAAATCCACTGATGTTGCAACATTCTTCACCCTTCACCCTGACTGAGCTTTTGATATGACAAAATCTTCCACCCACAAAGTCAATAGGCTGCTGCACCTCCTCCAGATTGCCTTCATGCATGTTTACAACTACAAGTGTCAAATGGGTTTGAGAATTGGATGATCCAGACGAGAGGACTTGGATTGGTGCAGTAACACGCCTCCTGCTTAGTGACATGAGTGTTTGTGAAGTGACAGTCTCACAGCAGCCTGAGCACTGATGGAAGGCCAGATGTTTACTGCAGCACAGCCTCCTGGGAGGACTCCTCTGAAACCATGCTGCTCGTTATCCCGTCTGATTGGACACTACTCTGACACAGTGCTCCAATAATTGGCTAAATTTTCTTAGATGCATCAAACATAATTATGTCCATCTAGAGTTGGGCGGTAATGAGGTAATACCGCATCCCGGAGAATTTGAAAATAGCAACGGTGTCCTTTCCATTACCGTCCTAAAACAAATTCTGCTGCGCAATGTGTGCATAGCATGTTCTTACTTCCACTGCGTTGATATTAGGGCTGTGAATCTTCACTGGCCTCACGATTCGATTCGATTACGATTCAGAGGGCTACGATTCGATTACGATTATCGATGCATCTCGATGCATCTTAAATCGATGCATCACTTTTTTTTTTTAATAATCGATTTTTGACATTTGCGAATCGATGCAGAATCGTGCAGGTGCGCATCACGATGCATCTTATAATCGATTATTTTTGACACCCCTAGTTGATGTGCCGCTTTGTCACGCACCTTGTGCCTCGAATGTTAACGTGTCGTATTTGGACACATGGTTGGTGTGAGGCACAGGGGTGAGGGGGGTTGGGGTTAGATAAAGGTCAGTGATGCCTTGGGGTTTGAGTTAGGCACTGGTAGCCACTTGGTTGGGGTTAGGGTTTGGATGGGTCAGAGAAGGCTGGACGAATAGCCTCGATTCTCATTTCCGCCATTCCGTTACTGTATATTTCCGAGGATGGCCACTGGCCAGTATCACTGACTATCACTGACTAGCTTGTAATTCTCATAGGTACGTAACATAATGTTAGCCGCTCATTAACAGCACATTAACAGCTGACGATGGCTGTGTGCTGAAACGCGTCTGTTGTTTGTGCTCTACTTTTGTTGTTTGGATTCTAGCTGTTGCTATTTGGCAGAAACACACAACCAGTGTATCACAAAGGTGGCCAGCCTCCATGCTGGGTGCCCGGTCATGTCTCCAGCCTCCATGCTGGGTGCCCGGTCATGTCTCCAGCACCTTGCTGAGTGCCAACAGATGGAACCAAATCCAAACGGATGGAAAAAGAGGAAATGCATTTGAGTTGTATGGGCTGACGGGACTGGGCCTGCAGCCAGACACACTAGCTTCTAGCTAGCGGGAGCCGCGTCCGACATATGTGCTGCTATTTCACCGTGTTCCAAAAGGGTGAATGTGTCATGACCCACGTTGCCCAATATCCTGCAAACAGACTCACAGGCTTGGTGCCATTTGACTGGGGACCTGAGTGCCACCGACTCCTTGGCACCCTAGCTGGCACAGCAAAGCATTGCATTTCACTGCATGAATCCGTCTCACAGACCTATCCAAGACATTTGCATTCTCCTCTCTTGGTTCTTTTTGATTACTATGCCATGGAAACGTTAGTTGGCAAACAGCATGTGTTTGTAATCACACAGTAGGTGATTGTAATCAAATAAAAGCTACAGCCAATGATCAGTGTTTACGGAATTGTGTCATATTGAGGAAATGCATGAGATGTCAGGTGATTGCTATCAGCTGTTACTGTGCACACGGCTATGGGTTTATTTACATCAGAGGACCAGAGGCAGCTCTTTGACTCATAACAATGAGACTTCACATCCAGCAGCTTTAGAGTATACTGAGATCAAGGAATATCTCCCTCAGGAATATTAGTGGCATACCGAGACGTTTCCATCCCATTTTCTTTTTACAATTTGTTTCTTCCAAGGGAACTGAGCTAATTGTGATATATTGCAGCCATTGCCTTATTCGTGCTATGCAATGCTTCTCATTTGTTTCAACATAAATGGAATTTCTTAAACGGTAACTAAACCCTAAAACAATTTTTTACCAGCTTTAAACCAATGTATATGTTTAAATATGTATATATGTATATGTATATGGCTGTTGAGTAGTGTAGTTGGTGGATTCTGCTCAAACTCAACATTAGTGGAAAATCTTTGAATTCTACATACTTTATCATTTTCATGGAGCAAGACTGCCATCTAGTGGTTGAACTACTTTTTATTGTTTGAATCTGCGTAACGGCAGATCTTGTGCCAGTCAACGTCAAGTCAACAGTGCTATTCTATGTCATCACCAAGAACACCCCACCCCCATAAAAGCAACCACTCTGGAGTCGACAGTCAGTTCAGCATCCTCACACCTAGGCTCCAAGTGCAATGCAGCTAGCATGGAATAATGATGTGGTCCAGGCAGGTGCAGCTAGCATGAAATAATGATGTGGTCCAGGCAGGTGCAGCATGAAATAATAATGTGGTCCAGGCAGGTGCAGCTAGCATGAAATAATAATGTGGTCCAGGCAGGTGCAGCATGAAATAATGATGTGGTCCAGGCAGGTGCAGCATGAAATAATGATGTGGTCCAGGCAGGTGCAGCTAGCATGAAATAATGATGTGGTCCAGGCAGGTGCAGCATGAAATAATAATGTGGTCCAGGCAGGTGCATGCAGCTAGCATGAAATAATAATGTGGTCCAGGCAGGTGCAGCATGAAATAATGATGTGGTCCAGGCAGGTGCATGCAGCTAGCATGAAATAATAATGTGGTCCAGGCAGGTGCAGCATGAAATAATGATGTGGTCCAGGCAGGTGCATGCAGCTAGCATGAAATAATAATGTGGTCCAGGCAGGTGCAGCATGAAATAATGATGTGGTCCAGGCAGGTGCAGCTAGCATGAAATAATAATGTGGTCCAGGCAGGTGCAGCTAGCATGAAATAATGATGTGGTCCAGGCAGGTGCAGGGTTAATGGTAGAGAGTTGGGAAGTTGGGAGATTGAAGGAGTTACCTGACAGGCCTGAGCAGGAATGAGACAAGGCTATATAGACTTGTATCCTTGGACAGCCATCACCTCCTCCTATAGGGCCTGAGAAATAAATAAGTGCATTACACCTTCATAAATTATCAGTGGGCTCCCATAGCAAGGCCGAGGCAAGAGGAGCATTCCATGAATAAAACACAGAGCGAATCTTCAGCTGCAAGAGCTCATTAAATATGATCAGCTATCTTGAGCTCTCACCACAAAATGTACATTAAAAGAATTCCCTTGTGACACTACATTTGAAAATGTTAGGAATATAAACAGTGATACTCCAGGAGGAATGAAAGGCACTGGACAATCTTTAGTGGTGACTAAAATACATAGAAATTCAAACCAATATACTATCACTGAATTTGTTTTCCTGTCCCCAACTGATATCCCATTGCTTTACACTTTCCTTTTCCAATATTTTATTTTTCAATTTCCTTTAGAACACAAAGAACAAAATTGAACATTCTCAGACACAGGAAAAAACATAGATAAATATATTCTTACAACATGCTGCTACCAGCCACATGGGGTGCTTATGTGCTTGTGAGAGATGTTGTGCATGGGATCCCAAGCAAGGGGTCCATGAGAAATCAGCCGGGCGAGTCACCCACCAGCTCAGTGGCCTTGTGGTCTGAGTGTCCGCCCTGAGACTGGGAGGTTGTGAGTTCGATCCCCGGCCGAGTCATACCAAAGACTATAAAAATGGGACCCATTTGCCTCCCTGCTTGGCACTCAGCATCAAAGGGTTGGAATTGGGGGGTTAAATCACCATGTGATTCCTGAGCGCGGCGCACGCTGCCGCTCACCGCTCCCCCAGGGGATGGGTCAAATGCGGAGAACAAATTTCACACATTGTGTGACAATCAGTGGGACTTTACCTTTACCTTTACCCGTCGCCCTTAACCTCGTCAAAGTAGGTCAGAAACGGGTCCCACATAGTTGAAAATGTTTTGAGTGAGTTGGTCCTCAGGAACCTGAGTCTCTCCATCCATATAACTGAAACCATGTCCATCAACTACAGCCGGAAAAAAGGTGGAGGGGGGACTTCCGTTCCTTCAGAATGAGTCTCTTGGTGACAGTCTGTGTCAGAGACTGTTGCAGAGCCGTAGAGAGGAAAAATGGGATTTTAAATGTGGAGAGATGGCCATATTGTTAAGCAAATAGATGACTAAATAAATGGTTGTTATTAGTATTACTACATGACAACAATAGCCAATGAGCTACATTGAGCCATCTGGTAGGAAATGCATGTCGCATCATGAGAATACTTTGAATTGCGCTGTACAGGCAAACAAGGAAGTAACTTGAGTTAATCTTTGTCACACTTGAAAATGAGACCTAGGTCTCAGCGTGTTTTTACCTGTTTAAATAAAGGCTAAATAAAATAAAAATAAATTTGTTTAGTTCTCGTGTGTAGATTTACTACGAAAATGACCTTTTGCGTGGTGAGTACACGAGTCACCCCATGTACATGTGAGTGTTTGTGTTGCTGTTAGAATGTGTGTTTTTGGTGACTTGAACGGCTGTACCATTTCCCCCAATTCATTGGCGATACTAACTGGACGGCTGTAGCTCACTATACTGCGCAGTGTGACGATAAAGCCATTGTGTATCTTGTTTATATATGGGCGATATGGCAAATAGGCCAATCTCCCAAAAAGTTGGCCTGTCCCTTTAAGGGAGATAGATGCTTGTGCAAACTACTGTTTCATTGTGACTTTAAAGACCCTGGAAACCAAAATCCACAAAACCTTCTAACTATGTAATTTAGGGTCTTATCTGACTAAATGTAAGCCTCAAAAGGTTTGAGACATTAGTTTCAACTCAAATACAAAATATCGCCATTTCCCTGTTGTCATTGTTTGCTGAGGCAGGGTTTGAAGTGGGCGGTGCTTATTGCCTATCCAAAACTGACTACCATCTGTCTCCACTTGGGGATATCCAATCATAAAGTAGCTTGCAGTTGTCCGTTTTACAAAACCTTTGTGTCCCCGCAGCCCGCTCAGTCCGCCTCTATCCAATGGAGCGCGGGGGAGGAGCCACTGTGTCTCGTTCGACTCTGTCTGAATAGAGCGAGCTCGCTGCACTTTCTCACTCACACACACACACACACACACACACACACTCTCACTCTCACACACACACACTCTCTCTCACACACACACACACACACACACACCACTCAGTCTTCCTCTATCGAGTCTCTGAGCTAAGCTAAGGCCATTGCAGAGTGCTGTGTTGAATTGTATTTGGGTTGATTGACAGCAGGCCGGTGATTGGCATGCATGGGGGAGGAGCCTGCCTGCCAGGACACTGATTGCATTTAAGTCAGCTCACCTGCTTGTGCTGCAGTGGCTCTCAGACCCAGCCAAAGAGACTGGAGAAAGCAGGAGCCATTTTCACACTAGACCCAGCCAAAGAGACTGGGAGAGGGACAGAGTAAGCTGAGAGACGTTATGCATCTTTGATCCACTACCTCTGCCTTTTAAAAATGTAATTATTTAATAGGTAAATAAATTGTATATTTTTGTTCTGAAGAAACCATGTCTGTCTGTGTTCGCACTAGGGCTGCTCGATAAATCGATTTTGAATCGTAATCGAATGTTAAAAAAATGAAAATCGTAAAATAGATTTTTTAAACTAGGGTAATTACGTTACGGCGGGGGGGGCTCTCTCTCATGTACGCGTGATGCTACTCGTCCCTTGTCCCCGCTGTAAAGTCTCTCTGGAGGCTCTCTGAGGCTGTGACTACTGCTGGCTACTATAGACAGCAGCAATGAACTTACACCTCCAAAAAGCACAGTGTGTGTTGCACTGCGGGCTGTGCAAGATAACGATTACCACAACCGCGCGCGCACGAACAAATGCGTTATCAGCGGACGCTGAAATGTTGCCTTTATAGTTCACACAACAACATGTGAGGCCACCGAGTAACATTAGGACTAGAGCTGGGTATTGGTTCAAATTTCAAGAATCGATTCGATTCCGATTCACAAGGTTGCGAATCGATTAATTTCGATTCGATTCGATTCGATTCCGATTCGATCAATTTTCAATATTGATTTGGTTAGTGATACCAAAACGTGGTTTTTGAGCTGTACCCTGAATTACATGACTGTCCAGTTATGTAACACAGGGGTTTCCAACCAGCCAAGTAGATACATGGGGAAAAAAGTTGCAGACCTGTTGTCAATTTTAATGGTTTTAGTTACACATATATTTACTCACCACGTGGTGACAAAGGGTAAATAACAGCCTTTTCATCTGTCAATAAAGACACTTTCACAATTATGCACAGTGATTTGATTTCAGCCTATATAATTTCTAAAAGTAGATATTAATAATGATCAAACATTTCCATTCATGTAGCCTACAGTATTTATGTTTTTGTTTCAACTACAAACATAATTAAACGTCAACTTGAAACTATGTTTCAACTACCACACACAGCACAATATTTTAGCCTGTTTAGTAAAAAAAAAAAAAAAAAAAAAAAATTATAAAAAAAAAAAATCGATCTCTGGACATATGAATCGATAATCGAGGATTAAAATGAAAATCGATTAAAAATCGGAGAATCGATTTTTTGAACCCAGCCCTAATTAGGACTCACCTCCAAAATAGCAAATCCACCAGTGTCAAGTGACTGCAGGTTAGCAAGCAACAGCCAGGAAGTTAGGCATAGCAAGTTAGGCTAAAACAGGAAGTTGGGTTGTTCTGCCTTCAGAGTAAAAGCGTAATTTGTCACTTGTGAAAAAAAGAGAAAAAAGAGCTCTGCAAGGCAACAAATGTTTAGAGAAGTATAATAGTATAAAAAGAATCGAGTTTTGAGAGAAAAAATCGTCAATATAATTTTTAGGCAAAATCAAACTGCCCGGTTCGCACCCACTATTTTTCATGCTGAGATTCGGCGAGCATTTGAGGAAGTGGACCGGGGGAGATCTCAGCTCCAGGAAGACAGACATACATCGCGTTTCTTCTTTAAATGCGTGTTTCAAAAGTCTGATCGCGGCAGATCTTTGTATGTACATTAAACGTATTATGCTCATGTTGTGTTGGTGCACTATTTTCGATGATTTTATGACGTTTATAAGTCTCGGAGGAAAACGGTCAGAGCGAGTCCACTCCTCTTTCAAACGCACACACACACACACACACACAACACGGTCCCGCCCACACAATCCAGGCTCCTGTCAGATTTATGATTGCCTCTCTTCTTTCCTCTTTGTCATCTTCTCAGCTGAATAGCAGTTCTGGTGCTGACCTTTGCCCTCAACACTGACACATAGTTGTATATGTACATACGTATATGTACATACGTATATGTACATACGTATACACACTGATATTTTGGAATGTCAGAAATCCTTACAATATGACATTGTAAAAGCTTCTTATATGAAAAGTGTTGGAACGCTGTACAGAACTCTGTACAGTATATACATGTAGGACCCCTGAGACGATTGCAGACATTGGAACGAAACAGCTCCTTCCCCTCGTTAGCTTCTGGGCTAGCTATTCTTTCATTTAAACCTCAACTCTAAAAGAAGCCATTTTTGCCCTAAGTATTAGATGTTGTCTTTTCAATCAGCTGTTTTTGAAGTTGATTTTGCATGCAATAAATGACAAGGATGTGTATCTGTGCATGCAGGTGTGTGCTGATGTGCTGTCCCACATCAAGCTTATAAGAAAATCTGCCTTTTATCATCTAAAAAATATAGCAAGGATTAGAGGCTATATGTCCAAACAAGATCTTGAAAAACTAATTCATGCTTTCATTTCTAGCAGGCTAGACTACTGCAACAGTCTTTTCAATGGTCTTCCCAAAAAAGCTATTAAACAACTACAGCTCATTCAGAATGCGGCTGCTAGAGTTCTAACAAGAACTAAGAAAGCTGAACACATTACACCAGTTCTCAAATCCCTGCATTGGCTGCCAGTAAATCTTAGAATAGACTTTAAAATTCTGCTAATAGTTTACAAATCTCTCAACGGGTCAGGCCCACACTACATCTCTGAAATGCTTCTACACTATGAACCATCCAGATCCCTGAGATCTTCAGGCACTGGTCTACTAATTGTCCCGAGGACCAAATCAAAACATGGTGAAGCCGCGTTCTCCCACTATGCCTCTCATAACTGGAACAAACTCCCTGAACACATTAGATCTGCCCCTACTCTGCCTATTTTTAAATCCAAGCTAAAGACCTTTATGTTTACTCTTGCTTTTAACTGCTACTAAACTACTGCCTCTCTCGGCCTGTAATTCTTAAAAAAAAAAATCCTGTACATTTCCAACAAATGGACTGTACATGTAATAATAATACTGAAGAATGCCTTGTAACTTATTTAAAACAGAAATAATGTTTCATGTTTGTTAATTTTGAGTATATATTTTAACTAAAACTGTCGGCTGTGTTTTTTATGTGTTTTTTTATATGTGCATTGCTTTGCTGCTTGTTTTTTCGATTTTTTTTTTTGTAAAGCACCTTGAATTGCCTTTGTGTATGAAAGGTGCTATATAAATAAAATTTGACTTGACTTTGACTGTAGGGAGTTCTGACTCTAGCCTGAAAAAGGAAGCGTGATAATGCAGAATGGTATTTATCACATGAAATACACCTTTTCTCTGGACACTTCAACAGACCTCCAGACCATCTGTACAGGAGGGAGCACCGTGCAGTGAGGCCACTCGCAATGCAATCAGACTCTTGACCATAAAATCCAATGTTCATCTGAACATGTACTGTAGTAGTACATTATCCTCATTACATTTACATGCAGATTTTCCATTTTGGCCAGCTGGTGGAGATGCCTGCTGCATTAGCACATGGACTTTTACCATAGCTCTCCCTAGGATGCTGAGCAAATATGATATACTTGAACCCATTATCCTTGACCACAGAGGAAGGTGCAGAAGCACATGTCATCTTTAAGGAGAAATCAATAGGTTTACCACAGGCAGGCTACAGGCACTAAAGCAAGGCCTGCTTGTAAGCAGCCACAGACACGTTTCATATAGAACTGTCTCACCTTTTGTATGAGTGTACTAAAAAGCTTGTATGGTGGCCTGCAAGATATAAAACCAATTTTGAGTTTGATAATATGAGCTAATATTTCATTTGCCCACTTTCACCATTTGCATAGAAGCTTTACCCTCGGCGCAGTGTTGTACTTTCTATTTAAATACACACTGTGATACTGATATCATGCAGTATATAGTACACACTCTGTGTTGTATTTAAATACACACTGTGATACTGATATCATGCAGTATACAGTACACACTCTGTGCTGTATTTAAATACACACTGTGATACTGATATCATGCAGTATACAGTACACACTCTCTGTGTTGTACTTTCTATTTAAATACACACTGTGATACTGATATCATGCAGTATACAGTACACACTCTGTGTGTTGTACTTTCTATTTAAATACACACTGTGATACTGATATCATGCAGTATACAGTACACACTCTGTGTGTTGTGCCTTCTATTTAAATACACACTGTGATACTGATATCATGCAGTATACAGTACACACTCTGTGTGTTGTGCCTTCTATTTAAATACACACTGTGATACTGATATCATGCAGTATACAGTACACACTCTGTGTGTTGTGCCTTCTATTTAAATACACACTGTGATACTGATATCATGCAGTATACAGTACACACTCTGTGTGTTGTACTTTCTATTTAAATACACACTGTGATACTGATATCATGCAGTATACAGTACACACTCTGTGTGTTGTACTTTCTATTTAAATACACACTGTGATACTGATATCATGCAGTATACAGTACACACTCTGTGTGTTGTGCCTTCTATTTAAATACACACTGTGATACTGATATCATGCAGCATACAGTACACACTCTCTGTGTTGTATTTAAATACACACTGTGATACTGATATCATGCAGTATACAGTACACACTCTCTGTTGTACCTTCTATTTAAATACACACTGTGATACTGATATCATGCAGTATACAGTACACACTGTGTTGTATTTAAATACACTGTGATACTGATATCATGCAGTATACAGTAAACACACTGTGTTGTATTTAAATACACACTGTGATACTGATATCATGCAGTATACAGTAAACACACTCTGTGTTGTATTTAAATACACACTGTGATACTGACATCATGCAGTATACAGTACACACTCTCTGTTGTACCTTCTATTTAAATACACACTGTGATACTGATATCATGCAGTATACACAACAGTACTCACTCTGTGCATATTTTCAGATTGATCAGAGTGAACCAGGTTAGAAGGCTAATGCCCATTCAGATGATTGAACATCCTGGATGTCTCTGGATCTGTTCCGCAATTCTCACTCACTGAGTGCTGAGGTTCTCTGCAAGAAAATACCTTTACCTACAGGCACCTGTCTTTCATGCAGAACCAAGGTGTGCCCATTTCTGACTTATCTTCTGGATTCAGAGTCAGACCCTTGGCAAATGGTTGTCATGGAAATGACTGTGCTCCGCGGAATTTCCATAACCACCACATGAAAGGAGGGCTGATGAATTAACAACAACAACAACAAACTTCAGTTACTGTACCGGTACCAGAGGGATTATTCCTGAAAGTCTCAGAAACTGACAGCTTTAAAGACAAAATGAACCCAACGGAACGCAAGTAGCACGAGGTTCTGAGACGTTTCAGAGTCTGAAAACAAATCTTGTCTTGAGATGACAGGGTTGAGAGGCGGACCATAATGGCGTGTGGATGATTTGATTTGACAATTCTGGGGACTGGATTTGGCATTGGCCAATCCTGCCATGTTCTGCCCCCAAATCGAGTGGGATTCACCCGTGTTGTGGTGCTATACACGAGTGGGATCCGCAGAGTCCCAGGCAGCCAGCTGCTTCTGTGTTGAGCGGAGCGGGCATGCATGAGTGCTGCCTGCCCGCCTGGAATCTCCCAAGGGGCGACCCCTTAGTGAAAATGAAGATTGATTGACAGCTGCCATGTGGTAGAAATGTGATAGTACTATGTGACGTCAGCAAACTGTAGATTACTGTTATGAATGAAATCTTGAAAAATTATCTTTTGATGTGAAAAAGTGTAAAAAACGAAATAAATTCGATTTTTGTGACTTTTTTTTGGCATACATTATTTAAATAGGTGCACTGAATACCCAGGTATTTGAACTAAAATAAGTAATTTTTGGGTTCAGCTCGACGAGGCAAGGCAATGTACGTTTTGATATAGCACATTTCATGCACAGAGGTGATTCAAAGTGATTTGCATATAATGGAAAAGAAAAAAGAAAAGGGCATAGAGAAATAAAGAGATTAGGAAAAGAAAAAGTATGACGATGCAAAAATAAGAACAACAGCCGCCAGAAGGTCACAGTGCAAAGGAAGAGCCTCACATAGAGGCGTACCTTCTTGAAAAAAGCCTGTCCTGATAAGATAGTGACTATATTAATAATGACAAAGGTTACATAGGCTTTCTCACATTCGCCTACTGTCAATTTATAGCACATTTTTGGACAGAGAACACTAATGTCTGATGTTGAAAAATCAAAGGCAAAAGGTACAAAAGCTGCCTGGAGGGATTTTTATATGAGCTCCCTGGAAGATTTATTTGACACTTTACGATGCTATTTTATGACATTCTTATTGGCAGAGAACGGGTTTAAATATGGCGCCACAGCTTACAGTGAACACCTGAAATGAAATATATAAGGTGGGAATACAAGCTGAAATATTACTCTAATCATCAAGCATCTTGGTAACACTTTAGATCAAGGAACACATATTCACGGGAGCGTATCATTGTTCCCAGGTCCACTGTTCCCAGGTCCAATGTTCCCAGGTCCACTGTTCCCAGGTCCAATGTTCCCAGGTCCAATGTTCCCTGGTCCACTGTTCCCAGGTCCAATGTTCCCAGGTCCACTGTTCCCAGGTCCACTGTTCCCAGGTCCACTGTTCCCAGGTCCACTGTTCCCAGGTCCAATGTTCCCAGGTCCAATGTTCCCAGGTCCAATGTTCCCAGGTCCACTGTTCCCAGGTCCACTGTTCCCAGGTCCAATGTTCCCAGGTCCACTGTTCCCAGGTCCAATGTTCCCAGGGTTCAATGTTCCCAGGTCCAATGTTCCCAGGTCCACTGTTCCCAGGTCCACTGTTCCCAGGTCCACTGTTCCCAGGTCCACTGTTCCCAGGTCCAATGTTCCCAGGTCCAATGTTCCCAGGTCCACTGTTCCCAGGTCCAATGTTCCCAGGTCCAATGTTCCCAGGTCCAATGTTCCCAGGTCCACTGTTCCCAGGTCCACTGTTCCCAGGTCCACTGTTCCCAGGTCCAATGTTCCCAGGTCCACTGTTCCCAGGTCCACTGTTCCCAGGTCCACTGTTCCCAGGGTCCAATGTTCCCAGGTCCAATGTTCCCAGGGTTCTATGTTCCCAGGTCCACTGTTCCCAGGTCCAATGTTCCCAGGGTTCAATGTTCCCAGGGTTCAATGTTCCCAGGTCCAATGTTCCCAGGGTTCTATGTTCCCAGGTCCAATGTTCCCAGGGTCCAATGTTCCCAGAGTCCAATGTTTCCAGGTCCAACAATTTTCCCAGTTCCAATGTTCCCAGTTCCAATGTTCCCAGGGTTCAATGTTCGCAGGGTTCAATGTTCTCAGGTCCAATGTTCCCAGGGTTCAATGTTCGCAGGGTTCAATGTTCTCAGGTCCAATGTTCCCAGGGTTCAATGTTCGCAGGGTTCAATGTTCTCAGGTCCAATGTTGCCAGGGTTCAATGTTCGCAGGGGGATATGGGGAGGGGAGGGGTCTGGGGAGGGTGAGCTCTGCCACTCTGCTCTTCCAGTCCCATTTAAGCTCAGGGGCCAATTAAGACCAGGTGCCCCCTGCATAGGTGATTGGAAAAAGGGAGGTGTTAGCAGGAAGCCAGGAGCAGGAGGCAGGCCAGGGACTGTACTGAGGGACATTACAGGCAGGCCAGGGACCGTACTGAGTAGGGCTGGCACGGATCAGGAAACCCACGGATCGGATCGCGTGACGGATTTTGAGCCACGGATCACGGATTTTTCGGATCAGCAAAAAAGATATATATATCAGATTTCTTCTGTCAAAATTTGATTTTCGATTAGATTTTTTAATACTATTATACTTCTCTAACCATTTGTTGCCCTGCACAGATCAAAACATATTTTTTTCTCATATGTGACACAATTTATGCTTTTACTCTGAAGGCAGAACAATCCAACTTCCTGTTTTAGGTGGCACTGCTATGCCTAACTTCAACACGGGTACAGACCAGACTGGGTGAGTCTGGAAACATAACGTTGATGCTACGTTAAGCTACTCAGTGGCCCCACGTGTTGTTTTGTTATGTGTCCTAAAGGCGACATTTCACCGTCCGGTGATAATGTGTTTGTGAAACGTGTACGCACGTGTGTGTGTGTGTGTGTGTGTGTGTTGTGGCTATCTTGTGCAGCCCACAACACGCTGATCGCATTCCTGTGCTTTTTCAGAGGTGTTGAAATAAGTTTGTGTGACGCTGTCTTTAGTAGCCACTAGCCACAGCCTTCAGAGAGACTTTACAGCGGCGACAAGGGATGAGGAAGCTCACTTGTGCTTGCCATGATGATGCCTGTCTGTGTCTGGCTACGCTGCAGGCGTTCTCATACACTAACGTTAAACGTTAAATGAAACGAAAGGGGGGGGGGGGGGGGGGTCCGCGGACCATTGACATCCCGAACCGCGTTCCGAACCGTGGGGGCTGATCCGTACGGGTCACGGATTATCCGTGATCCGTGCCAGCCCTAGTACTGAGACATTACAGGCAGGCCAGGGACCGTACTGAGACATTACAGGCAGGCCAGGGACCGTACTGAGAGACATTACAGACAGGCCAGGGACCGTACTGAGAGACATTACAGGCAGGCCAGGGACCGTACTGAGAGACATTACAGACAGGCCAGGGACCGTACTGAGAGACATCACTGGCAGGCCAGGGACCGTACTGAGAGACATTACAGGCAGGCCAGGGACCGTACTGAGAGACATTACAGGCAGGCCAGGGACCGTACTGAGAGACATCACTGGCAGGCCAGGGACCGTACTGAGAGACATCACTGGCAGGCCAGGGACCGGACATTACAGGCAGGCCAGGGACCGTACTGAGAGACATTACAGGCAGGCCAGGGACCGTACTGAGAGACATTACAGACAGGCCAGGGACCGTACTGAGAGACATCACTGGCAGGCCAGGGACCGTACTGAGAGACATTACAGGCAGGCCAGGGACCGTACTGAGAGATATTACAGACAGGGTACTGAGAGATATTACAGACAGGCCAGGGACCGTACTGAGAGTGCAAGCAGTGATGGGAATCAATATTGACATGGGTCTAAAAGGATCAGTTAGCCTTCTCTTTACCCTGCGGATCCTTTAGTCATCCAAAAACAGGCTGCAAACGTGCCTCTCTCTGCCACTCGTACTCTCTAGTGATCTCTGACAAAATACAAGGAACACTAATGTCTAATGCCCCATCACATTCTGACATCACCTTTGCACAGGAGAAGAGGACACAGTCGATTTGATGGGCTAATTGTGTGTGGCATAATTAATCAATGTCTCCTGAACGACAAATTCCCATGCGCACGCTCCCAATGTCGCATGAGCGCCGCTGTGAGCACGGGGGGTAATTTGATTTTCATTTATTTATTCTCCTTTATCGAGTGATTTAGTCACTATTAGCAGACACCTGTCACTTCTGCTCGCCGGGAAATGGACGGCGAGAGGACTGTGCAGGTTGGTGTTCAAGTCTACTTTCACCTGTGCACTGCACAAGTCTACTTTCACCTGTGCATTGTGCACTGCACGAGTCTAAGTCTACTTTCACCTGTGCACTGCATGAGTCTACTTTCACCTGCACTGCACGAGTCTACTTTCACCTGTGCACTGCACAAGTCTACTTTCACCTGTGCACTGCACAAGTCTACTTTCACCTGTGCACTGCATGAGTCTACTTTGACCTGTGCACTGCACGAGTCTACTTTCACCTGTGCACTGCACGAGTCTACTTTCACCTGTGCACTGCATGAGTCTACTTTGACCTGTGCACTGCACGAGTCTACTCTCACCTGTGCACTGCATGAGTCTACTTTCACCTGTGCAGTGTGCACTGCACAAGTCTACTTTCACCTGTGCACTGCACGAGTCTACTTTCACATGTGCACTGCACGAGTCTACTTTCACCTGTGCACTGCATGAGTCTACTTTCACCTGTGCACTGCACGAGTCTACTTTCACCTGTGCACTGCACGAGTCTACTTTCACCTGTGCACTGCACAAGTCTACTTTCACCTGTGCACTGCACGAGTCTACTTTCACCTGTGCACTGCACGAGTCTACTTTCACCTGTGCACTGCACAAGTCTACTTTCACCTGTGCACTGCACGAGTCTACTTTCACCTGTGCACTGCACGAGTCTACTTTCACCTGTGCACTGCATGAGTCTACTTTGACCTGTGCACTGCACGAGTCTACTTTCACCTGTGCACTGCACGAGTCTACTTTCACCTGTGCACTGCATGAGTCTACTTTGACCTGTGCACTGCACGAGTCTACTCTCACCTGTGCACTGCATGAGTCTACTTTCACCTGTGCAGTGTGCACTGCACAAGTCTACTTTCACCTGTGCACTGCACAAGTCTACTTTCACCTGTGCACTGCACAAGTCTACTTTCACCTGTGCACTGCACAAGTCTACTTTCACCTGTGCACTGCACGAGTCTACTTTCACCTGTGCACGGCACGAGTCTACTTTCACCTGTGCACGGCACAAGTCTACTTTCACCTGTGCACTGCATGAGTCTACTTTCACCTATGCACTGCACTGCAGGCCGGCCTGAAGGCCTCACATCATTAGGGCCAGGCCATTTCTTTTTTAAATATATTTTATTTTGAATGTTAACAATATACGAACAAAACAAACGAACAATCTCAGACACAGGAAAGGAAAAGAAAGACAATTATTATAATGTGGTGTCCTTGTAAGAGATGTTGTGCATGGGGTCCCACGCAAGGGGTCCAAGAGGAACCAGTCGGTCAAGTCACCCACCGCCCCCAACCTGGTCGAGGTAGGCTAGAAACGGGTCCCAAATAGTTACAACTTTTGAAGTGAGCTGGTCCTCACAGATCGGAGTGCCAGGCCGATTCTTAATCGGGCAATAATGAAACAACAATGGAGTCTGCAGAATTCTGCTAAGCGGTCGCACACGGGAATATGAGACACGAGAATATGAATATGAGAGGAATATGAGACAGGAGAGAGAAGCAGAGAGAAATGGAGGGCGGGGAGACCATGAAAACATAAATACAAAACACAAAAGCAAGGCTTAGCACCAGCATCTGTGGTCTAATGCAATGAGCGTATAAGAATACATTTCCAATAGCAACCATTTCCTTATTTCATACTGAAAGAGCATGTTAAAATGCTATGATGACCAAAAACTGAAAGCAGGTATACATTAATGATAAGGATCTCGTTGAATATTTTTTTTATTATTATTATTATTAAATATAATGCTATAAAATGCGCTAGCTGCTGAGGACCATCACCCAACACAGACAGACAGCAAATCTGTGAAATAATGGTAACATGAAACTTAAGCAGCATGTGATGTGCATCTATGAGTAGAAAGTAATGGTTCTGGTGGACACAACAGAGGTCAAAGGACGCTCCTAAGAGAGAGAGTATGGCCTTGTTTGAGTCTCAATAACAATGCATTATTAATTGTTGATAAATCGTGCAGAGGTACCGTGTTGGTCTTATGAGATCACGCAGCGTGTGATGCTAACACACACAGAGCAGTCATGAATAACAACGCTGCCTGTCAGGATCTGTCCACTGCAACTTTAATACCATTTTGTGTTTCCTATGTACATTGATGGTGGTAAACATAGTGATACATTTTGCAATAGCTAACCCCAAAATATAGTCAGGAAGTGTAATAATATAACTAATAGATTAACAAAACTAGGGGTGGGGGAACAAATCGATTCACCTAAGTATCGCGATTTTTAATGTCACGATTTTTTGGATCGATCTTTTATTCCAGAATCGATAATCGCAAAAAAAAAAATTTTTTTTTTTTTTTTTTTTTTTTTTTTTGTGCTTGCAGTCAGGCCACTCACTGAACAGCAGGCCAGGCGCCGCCTACTGGTTTACTAGTGGTTTTATTACTTTATTAGTTAGTCTGAAGTAATAATTACACTTCAGGGTTAAAGTGGGTGCATCTCATTGTAAAATTGGACTTCAAACGGCCCAAATCTGGCTTCAAACGGCCCAAATTTCACGTGCGTTGGCCCATATCGGCCTGGCCTGCTTGGTATCTAATGCCCGGCCTGAATTATGATCCCAGTCCGCCCCTGTTTTTAACTATATCGCCCAGCCCTACTCATGATATATAATATACAGTCTCTAGTGTATGATTCAACTTTTCCCATGTTCTAATCTAGTGTAAAAAAGCAAACAAACTGAAAAAATAAAAGAAAAAAATAAACAAAAATCGCAATAAATCGTAATATCGAATCGCAATAATCGTAGAATCGCAATACTTAAGAATCGCAATATAAATCGAATCGGCACCCAAGAATCGTGATAGTATCGAATCGGGAGATAAGTGAATCACCACAGCCCTAAACAAAACCCATTCCAAGGATATTAATATGTGTTGCTACACGATAAGGAGCTCTAATTCTACAACTACAACTACAACGAAGAACAGAGATTCAAACAATTAGGTTCATCACATTAAAGGAGCCAGTCCACCAATTGAATCCTGCAGCGGATTGGATTTCCATTGCTCAGCAACCAGATCAATTTGAAGTGTCTCTTAACTTAGTTGTCTCATCCTCCATTATGGCATAAACAAGCAATCACTGTCTCTGTACTGTATACGATTACCGGCAGGCTATGACCGATATCCTGGGAAAGCGGTGAGACATCATTTGAATAAATCTCACAAACAGAAGCTGGGTCGATGTGTGGAGTGGGTGCAGTGAGACTACGACAATGTTGAGGTTGAACTTCACGCTGGTAAACGGCAATTTATACTGTCACACTAGGCTGATGACGAGTTACCCTTTTTCTCATTAAAATTTCATTGATTGGCAGAGATGGCTGCAAGTCGCCTAAATTAAGATTGACATAAGGAGAAGGACTTGGCAGAAGAAGATTAATTCCACACTGCATCTTCAAGGTCCTCACGGAACTTCAGCTCATCAAGCTTTTAGAAGTCGTGTTGTGGAAATCTCACCTCATCGTGATGAGATGAGATTTCTTTTCTTTGGCATGACTAATGAAACCTTATTTTTTACATTTCAATACTTTTTTCTTTTTCTACATGTCTTTTCTGTCTTTACTAGGGATGTCACCATATATCGTCCCACAATATATCGCAATATCAAAACATGACTACCGTAAATTCCGGACTATAAGACGCACCGGTCTATAAGCCGCACCTTCAAAGGTGACTATTTTTTTCTTCTATAAGCCGCACCGGTCTATAAGCCGCGGGTGTTTTGATGTTTAATTACCATATGTAAGGCTTCGTGCACAGAGGGGATTGTCGGGAAAGAGATGGCTGTTTGGGGAAGCTCCCATTTATTAACATTTCAACAAAACAAAAGTCAGGTCACTAATCCCCAGACAAAATCACACATTGTGGTATTTTTTGTTTTTTTTACAGTGCACACAGTGTCTGCGGTGTGGTGAAAAGAGGGCAAGAGAGGAAATTAAAACAGAAGTGGATTTATAGTTAGAAAGAGTGCTAAAGAAGAGAGAATTCCGTTTTTTATTTTTTTATTTTAGTTACTCACAGTACTATTGACCAGTCCAACTCAAAAGATATTCGGCAGTTTCACTTTGAGCTCTTGTTCCGCCGCTGGGCACACAGTGTCCGCGGTGTGGTGAAAAGAGGGCAAGAGAGGAAATTAAAACAGAAGTGGATTTATAGTTAGAAAGAGTGCTAAAGATAGTCCGGTCTGGTTATGACGAGTCTCGCTGGGTACAGTACGCCAAAGCGATATCCATTGACTCGATGATGCTGTTGTATGTTGCGCGTTTCTGTTGCACCAACGCGGAGAGGTCCTGCCGGACGAAAAAACGCGTACCCTCCCAGGTGAGGGGCTTCTTCCCCGCAGCCTGGAGGATGAGTTGACGGTCGGGCCAGCGGAGTAGGCAGATGAAGATGGCCCTCGGTGGCAGGCCGGGGTCTGGACGTGGCCGAGGCGCCCGGTGTGCCCTGTCCACCTCTGGTGGTTTCTCGCCTTCCTTCAGGTCCAGGATGTAACACAGGATTTTGCCACGAAAGCGTCCATGTCACCAATCTCAGCTCCTCTTTTACATTGATCAGGCGAATGTTATTTCTTTTACTCCTGCTGATTAAGTCATCAACCTGCGTGTGCAGGGTTTCGATTTTGCATTTTATCCATTTTCGGACTCACTGTGTTGTTTTTGTCCTCCAGTGCGCGGATGCGCTTTTCCGCATTATAAACTCTGTTCACGGTTGCCTTAGTTTCTTTAGTGAGTGAGTGGATGGACTTCTGCACGTTTTCAAACTTGTTTTCAAGCTGCTCAAAACCTCTGAGCGATGTCGGACTTAATCGATAGTGTTTCACGGAGTAAAAGTTTAGCCCAAGCGTGTATCTCCAGCCTCCAGCAGGTGAGTCATTTCCTCATTCATGGCGTGATTGCTTCGTCTTTTTCTTTCTGCTTACCTGTGTTGTGTTATGTTATGTTATGTTATGTTGTTAAAAGAGGGCAAGAGAGGAAATTAAAACAGAAGTGGATTTATAGTTAGAAAGAGTGCTAAAAAAGAGAGATTTTTTTTTTTTTTGGAAAAAATCCATAGATAAGACGCACCGTTATATAAGCCGCAGGGGGCAAAAAAGGCCAAAAAACGGGAAAAAAGCCGCGGCTTATAGTCCGGAATTTACGGTATGTATCGTTGAGATGAAATCTCATATCGCGAGAAAAAGAAGCTGAACCTCTCGCTCTCCGCTCTCCTTTTCATTTGCTTTGTTTGAACAGACGAGGGACGTTACAGACACAGAGGATGAAAATGGTGAAATTACTCAAATTAGCGTGGAGGATGCCCCCTCAATTTGCAAATTGATTGCAAAAAAATATTGTTAAAATATCTTATCATATCGTTACCGTGAACCCAATATCGTGTATCGTATCGTATCATGAACTGAGTGTATCGTGACACCCCTAGTGTTTACTGTTGTTAGACCAGTAAACATTTGTCAGGTGGATTGCTTTGCCATTGTGTGTGATGTGGAATTTAAAAGAACTCTTTGTTTGGGTCTGATTGTATGAAGTAAGATGGATGTGTTCATTTACTCCCAACTGAAAAAGATATGTGCAACCCCCTTTATTGTCCTCTCTCTCTACAGCATACTTGGACATCATCAACATTGAATTGGCACCTTTTGGATTATCTTTAATATGGAAAGGTATGTATGAAACCATCTGTTTCATTGAAACAATTTGACTGCACCTCTCTGATCGTATTACATTTCCAGCATTGCAGCTACTAAACATAGCAAAAACAATAGACTTGTTTTTGCTATGTATAGTGTATGTAACTCCACACTATTGACAAAGTGTGTGCAAGAGATATTTTGGGGTGAGTTTATTGTTTATTGTTTATTGTGGATCCCCATTAGTCTGCACCAAGGTGAGACTACTCTTCCTGGGGTCCAAACACATAACATAAAAAAACATAATACAGTAACATTGCTGATAATTATAACAACAAAGACAAAAAGAGTGAATCACCTCACTCTATTACAAATCAAACATTTTTAGAAGTTCATGAATTAGTACAGTGTAGTGTTATATAATATAACATAGCATATTGCAGTACAATTCAATACAATTCAACATATGTGTACAATAATTAATAACCCAAAGTTATCACATTATTCATCACTGCATGTTTTAACTTTTTTTTAAACAAAAATTTGTTACTTGCCACCGTTATATTACTAGGTAGATTATTCCAATACGCAACTGCTCTATACATTACCGTTCTTTTCAGAGCATTGGTTTTTGGTAGAGGTAGAGTGAATTGAGTGAATTGAGCAGTACACTCAACCACTAGTAAAACCATAAGCATTTGGTACGTGGACAGTCTTTCACTAAGCCACTTTACTCATAGGGGTAAACAATAATCAGTGAATGATTACTTACAAATGTAATCAATAACTGTTTCATTGTAAGATAATCTGTAATCAATGCAAATTGCATTTTCAGAGCGATGCGCCCAACCCTGTCTATGTTGCAGTAGCAGTGATCCAGTCACAACAGACTATTAAAATTAAAATTAAATTAGTTGTAACCCATAACTACTGTCACTAACAATAACTGGTTGATGGACCTCCTGACATTAGAAAGAGAACAAATGTGTTTTTGTTCAAATAATTCCTGTCAAGGGTGGAAGAGCACGTAGAAGCAGAAGACTCCCACGCACAACCTTCATCTGGGATCTGGTAAGGTGGTACAGCAGAAACTTACTATTGCATGCAGTACATATATATGGGAAGAAAAAATGAAGGGAGAAAAAGAAGAAGAAAAGAGAATAAGGGCCTGTGTCCACCTAGCGTCTTTTTCCGACTGTTAAACGCTGGGAGTGCGCTGGGGAGCGCTGATCCCAGCGCATAATATACAAGGAAGCAGTCTGAAACTAACGTTAGTTCAGTGCGGTAGTAGCTTGATAGCTGACAGCTAGCAAGCTAACAACACAGGTAGGCTACGTTATTAAAAGCAGTAAGCACAACACTCACCAGAAATATTAAGTGTCTAGCCAATCTGCTCCCACAATTGAGCCGTTCTGCCTCTGTTGCGATAGTTTCTCCATATGATTAGTTGCCAGAAAAGGAGCACCCGACACCAGCGTCTTTCTGAAAAGTTAAATTATTCTCAGCTGGGAGCGCTGGGAGCCGGCGCACAAAAACGCCGGAGCGCTCTGAAAATAGACGCTGGGCGCTGCGCACTTTCTCTAGACGTCCGTGTGCGCTCGCATACGCTCTCCCCCCATTGGAAACAACTGAAAAAAGATGCTGGACCTGAGGAAAAGACGCTAAGTGGACACAGGCCCTAAGAAATCTACTATGGGTCCTGTACAATAAATTAAGGTAAGCTAAAGTAAGATAATGTAAAACAATCAATATGATAAGATGAAACTTTAACAATCCCCGAGTTGAAGCAACAAATACAGATACAGCAAAGAAAATACAACAAAAAATATAATACTGTATAAAACAATAGAACAAATGGGAATTGTATAAAAATACACAAGCAAAAAAAGAACCTGGTGAAGGAGGAGAATGTATGCATGAAAAGTATGGGAATTATGGAAGCATGGTAAAACATATGACAGCTCTGCCTGTAGTGAACAACTTCTCTATAGAAAGGTTCAGAGTCATAAATGTGATAAGCCAATCTTTGGTCTATTTTTGTTAGTCATACATGGATAGCTACAGACAGCACTTTGCCTTTATAGTAACTGGTCCTATTGCTACCTACGAGTTGCTGCTGGCGTGTGATCTAGGCTGCGACAAGCGTATTTCTGTGTAGAGATTAGTGGCCAGCGAGAGAGAATCGAAGAGATTCGTTTGACGTTCTCTCAAAGAATATGAGATGCAGCAGCAGCACATGGAGCTGGCTGTCTGACATTAGGCCGGACCTCTTTGATGGTGGCAAAGATCAAAGGCAGGAGATTTGCTACTATCTGCAGTCATTTCAGAGCGCTGTGCCTCCACACACACACACACACACACACACACACACACACACACCCCGACACACACACACACACACACACACACACACACCCACACACACACACACACACACACACCCCGACACACACACACACACACACACACACACACACACACACACACACGCACACACACACACACACACATCCTTTACCCCCTACAACAGTTCGTGCTCATCAGGACAGTCGCATTGGAAAAGTTAACATCAATGACAGGCAGTGAGTGGTTTCCTTTTCAATGATGGAAGAAAAACAATCGGTGATCAAGTAGTTTGACTCGACAAAACAACTGCCTGGCATCAATTTGTTCTTCATTCCAATCTTATTCACTGGGTCAGCAGTTCCCAACCTTTTTCGACTCTTGGCCCACTTGAAGATCTACACTTTATTTTAACGATAAGAGGAGCTGTCCATCAGCACCACACAGAAATCACAAACTAAAAGTGAGGAGCTCTCTGCAATAGGCTAATTAACTCTCTCTTTTTTTACAAATTAAATAAGGGTATAATTCAATAATAATAATAATAATAATAATAATAATAACAATAAAAATCCACTATAAAATTTAAATTTTCTGCAAATTATTTGGCGGCCCACTTGCAATACCTTCACGGCCCACAGGTTGTGAAAGGCTGCACTAGCTCATTGTCATTCAAAGCACGGCTCTAGCCGGTTTTCAGTGGCCTGCCTGAACTCAAAGGGACAACAGACATCTTTTCATCACAGTGTGGGCTCTACTGAAAGAACTGGCAATTATAGCCGAGGTAGACACGGAATAGCCAGCTGTCATTGCGCTATCATGCACTGCTATAAAACATTTATGAGCCATTATACTGCCGTGCCAGAGGACGGTGGTGATGTTGCATGTGGGCTCTGAGGTAAGGCTCGAGGAGGGGGAGGAGGAGGGCTCACACCAGGTTCATTGAGCCCCCGCAGCTCTTTCTCTTCATCTATCTTTAATTTTCCCAACACTTTTTCCAGGGAAAAGCCTCGTCCTGCTCCCTCTGTATCAGGCTGTAAAAGAAACCCACTAGCTTGAGCAGTGATCTGTATTAAAGTACTCAACGCCCTGAGAGATGATGAAGAATCTTCTCTGTGCCCTCTCATCTGCAAGAAACGAAACAGTGAATGAATATCACACAGCCCTCTCCACCGCATCGTGTCAGCTGAGGGGGCAGTGTAGATACGGAAGCTTTTCTAAGGGATTTCTCTGGAAGGAGATGTTTTTTTCTCTCTCTCGGTGTCCGTGATATTTCAGCATTTCTGCAGCTAAGACGAGATCTCATTTCAGCATGGTGCCTGAGAGAAGAGGCTTAGTGCCTGGGAAATTAGGGTTACACAATTACACACAGTTCCACAAGCGCCACCAAAAGCCCTCGCTGTAATTGGATCCATTTTAGGGGGTTTAAAGCCGGCTTCTTTGAGCTACACAGTCGGAGCAACCCGAGGAACAGAATCCATCCTCTCTCTCTCTCTCTCTCTGCATCTCGTTTGCACTTGTACAGGCCCAAAGAAACCCAAAACAGTAGTGACGTTAAAAACCCGGTCTCATTCAGAGCGGTGAGACATTCATTATACTGTTTATATTCGTAAACAAGTGTGTGCAGTTTGGTGATCTCTCCTCCAGTGTTCTTAATGTCTCTAATGGTGTGCCGCAAGGCTCGGTCTTAGGCCCGACCCTCTTTATTATTTGTATTAATGATGTGGGGCAAAATGTTAATGCTTCTGTCCATCTTTATGCGGACGACACCATTTTATACTGTTGTGTGAGCACTGTTGCTCTTACTTTAGAATTTCTGCATCATCTTAAACTGGTGTTAAATGCAGATAAAACCAAAGGCATCCTCTTTTCTAATAAGAAGGTGCCAGCTGTTCCTCCCTGCATCATGTCAGTGCAGGTTACTCCTCTTGAGCTTGTGTCTTCTTATAAATACTTGTGCATTTTAATTGATGATGGCTTTTCCTTTCAACTTCATATTGATATTCTTTTAAAGAAACTAAAATTGAAATTGTGTTTCTCTTTTTAGGAATAAATCTTGTTTCTTCTTCAATGCAATTGTTACAGTGTAACCAACCATTTTCAATGTTCAGAAGACTCCCTGAACATATCGCGTGTCACTTCTCTCTGATCACAAGAAGCTGACTGCATGTCACCTCACCCTCCCCTGGGTGTTTATTGCAGCCCCTAAGGATCTAAGTGTCTCTCGGGGAGACTATAAAGGTGATTGCGGTGTTTATGAGAACTGATTTGCAATCAGGCAAACGTGGCAGAGTGACTTTCCTCTTGAGCACAAAACGTCCTTCACATGCTGAGTGATAATTGCAGCTCATCTGAAGAGGCCATGTTGCATGCTCCCTCTCGAGGGGCATCTTCAATGTAAACCCTCTCTGAGGCACATCTGCCTCTTTACTGTACACGACTTGTGGAAGGAGTTGAACAGAATAAGATCAAGTTATTGGAGCAAAGTGCCATTGCCCTCAGGGAAGGTAAATGAAACTTTCTTTGAAAGCTTAACTAAACTCTGGTTTTGTGCTTTCTCATAGAGCTGGGATGGGAGAGAGACGGGGACACATATCTACAGAGGTACACACATGAGTTCACACACAGTCAGTCACGCACGCGCGTGTGTGTGTGCGCACACACACACACACATGCGCACACACACACAAAGACATACCTATTGCATACCGACACGCACAATCAACCTGGCACAGTTGTTTGTCTTTCAGCTTCACTAAAGTGCCTTGCTGCCTTACTGCTCACCCCTCCACTCTACTAGCACAACCCTTCTTCCTCTCTTCATTTTCATCAAAACATTGCAGATGAGGTCCTGAGCCCAATTAATCACTCTGCAGCCCTGCTGCACTGCCCCTCCATTAATCACCAAGCCCAGCAGACTGCAAGCCTCAGAGACCTTCACCAAGCCCAGCAGACTGCAAGCCTCAGATACCTTCACCAAGCCCAGCAGACTGCAGGCCTCAGATACCTTCACCAAGCCCAGCAGACTGCAGGCCTCAGATACCTTCACCAAGCCCAGCAGACTGCAGGCCTAAGAGACCTTCACCAAGCCCAGCAGACTGCAAGCCTCAGAGACCTTCACCAAGCCCAGCAGACTGCAGGCCTCAGAGACCTTCAACAAGCCCAGCAGACTGCAGGCCTCAGAGACCTTCACCAAGCCCAGCAGACTGCAGGCCTCAGAGACCTTCACCAAGCCCAGCAGACTGCAAGCCTCAGAGACCTTCACCAAGCCCAGCAGACTGCAAGCCTCAGAGACCTTCACCAAGCCCAGCAGACTGCAGGCCTCAGATAACTTCACCAAGCCCAGCAGACTGCAGGCCTCAGAGATCTTCTCACCAAGCCCAGCAGACTGCAGGCATCAGAGACCTTCTCACCAAGCCCAGCAGACTGCAGGCCTCAGAGACCTTCACCAAGCCCAGCAGACTGCAGGCCTAAGAGACCTTCACCAAGCGCAGCAGACTGCAGGCCTCAGAGACCTTCTCACCAAGCCCAGCAGACTGCAGGCCTCAGATACCTTCACCAAGCCCAGCAGACTGCAGGCCTCAGATACCTTCACCAAGCCCAGCAGACTGCAGGCCTCAGAGACCTTCTCACCAAGCCCAGCAGACTGCAGGCCTCAGAGACCTTCACCAAGCCCAGCAGACTGCAGGCCTCAGAGACCTTCACCAAGCCCAGCAGACTGCAGGCCTCAGATAACTTCACCAAGCCCAGCAGACTGCAGGCCTCAGATAACTTCACCAAGCCCAGCAGACTGCAGGCCTCAGAGACCTTCACCAAGCCCAGCAGACTGCAGGCCTAAGAGACCTTCACCAAGCGCAGCAGACTGCAGGCCTCAGAGACCTTCTCACCAAGCCCAGCAGACTGCAGGCCTCAGATACCTTCACCAAGCCCAGCAGACTGCAGGCCTCAGATACCTTCACCAAGCCCAGCAGACTGCAGGCCTCAGAGACCTTCTCACCAAGCCCAGCAGACTGCAGGCCTCAGAGACCTTCACCAAGCCCAGCAGACTGCAGGCCTCAGAGACCTTCACCAAGCCCAGCAGACTGCAGGCCTCAGATAACTTCACCAAGCCCAGCAGACTGCAGGCCTCAGATACCTTCACCAAGCCCAGCAGACTGCAGGCCTCAGAGACCTTCTCACCAAGCCCAGCAGACTGCAGGCCTCAGAGACCTTCACCAAGCCCAGCAGACTGCAGGCCTCAGAGACCTTCACCAAGCCCAGCAGACTGCAGGCCTCAGAGACCTTCACCAAGCCCAGCAGACTGCAGTGTCAGTCAGTCTTGTCACTACTGTATGAGGTCAGTGTTTTCTGTGATCAGATTGCAATGGGATAGTGCTTGACCACTTTAAAGACATGCATTGCGACACCTGCAAGCACACACGCATTTGGGGCTGACATTAAACTTGAGCTTTAATCTATTTAGGGAATGGGAGTTGGGCTTATTTATGTAAACCAGGTTCCTGTTCTCCTTTTGTATAGATATCCTGCCCTACTGTACATCAAGCCATAATAAACATGTTTATAACACAAAGAATATATGAATGAAGACAACAGATTGACCCTAATGGAAAAATCTGTTTTGGGAAATATGAACAAGAAATGGTCTTCCCTCCCTGAAGCCCACCCTTAGCAAATTCTACTCGAGGCGAAAATAATAATTAATTCCTTCATTCATTTCCATACCCGCTTATTCATATTTATGGTCATGGGGGGAGGGGAGGGGCTGCTTATCCAAGCATGCAGTAGGCAGATCCTGGAGAGGTTACCAATCCATCACAGACAGACTAGTCTCGCTGGCCAGCCTCCTCTCCCTTCCGTCCGAGGAGTCTGGCGCCGCAGGTCTCCATAACTGGGATAAACCCTCCCCTGCTCTACTCTGCTCTCCCATTGGAGCGAGTGTTTCGGTGGCAGCCGGATGTCCGCTCCCGGCTTATTACAAACTCTGTCATTGGCTCCGACCATGTCAATCAGAGCGGCTTCCGCTCCTTCCTCCCTGTGTGTCGCTGTAAATAGTGCCCTGCCACCGCAGTGAAAACGACAACGCTAACTAGCTAGCAAGCTAACGGCTACACGCTGAAAACGGCAAGTTGGATTGTTTGAAACTATTTTCCAAGGGCACTGCCGCTAAGCGCCGCCCATCGCAATCCCACTATGGAGACCTGCGGCGCCAGACTCCTCGGATGGAAGGGAGAGGAGGCTGGCCAGCGAGACTACAGACAGACAAACAGACGGGGGTCTCCAATCCACCTGACTTACAATATGGGAGGAGCCACACACAAACACAGGAGGAACATGCAAACTCCACACAGAGAGGGGCGGTGCCATGATGCCTAGTACAGTTAAGTACAACTACAGTGGCTGTAGTTACCTTTCACCTCTGCATCATCTGGTTTAGTTACACCTATCCTAACTACTCATATCATTCCATGGTGTTTTATCAGGTCATTATTATATATATAGCGACAGCAATCACTAAGATCTGAAGCTCTTTTCCTTTGAATTATCCCTGAATTATTTAACAATTTGATATTGATTTATTATTTCCTGCCTGGTTTGAATGCAGGAGACGTGGAGCTATTCCTCTGGCTCCTGTCCCAAATACTTTTCCCTTCTTTTCATTTTAAAATGCAAGTAGATAGTACAACAGCTTGAGCAGAGTGCCTCGCTTAATTATAATAAATTTGTGACTCTTATCTGTCCTTAGTCAACCTTGGCAATTTTTACTGCCCCCCTTTTTACTGCTCGCTCCTCCAAGGCACAGAAAACACCCTTTGCGTCAAATATCTGCTTAACACACAAGACAAAGCCTTATCTACAGGCAGCTGTGAGCGTGCTAAGACAGCTAATGATTTGCTTCCTCAATACAGCAACTTGCCCTATGAAGCGTTGGGTTCCTCAGCATTCAGAAGGCAGATTCTCCATTTTTGAACGGGTGAATGCAAATAATCCCCTTGTATTAAACATCACAACTGGAATATTATCAGACTGAGGGCTCACCAAAGCTGATTTCCAAGAAACTAAAGTAGCAAGACAGATCAGTACGATTGTTTTTCCTATGAAGATCTAAGACAATGCCGGTGTTCAGCACTCATACGGACTGCTTAGCCATAATAATAATAAAAAGAAAACAAAAATGGAGCAGCTCTACAGTATCTTGCTTTGAAATCAAATTTTGTTGCAGACAGTGGAAGGCAATGGGGGGGCGGGGGGTCCCAAATGTGGATTGAGCCCACAGCACTACAAGACACTGAGAAGTCACTAGTTGGGTACATCCCTATAAGACAATCTGCTCTGCTGCAGTCACAGGAAAAAAGCATGCTTTTCCCAAGCAGCCCATGTAGTGCAATGGCTATTGAACCTATATGCCACTAATGCTGGAGGCTCAGGGGTTCGCTTGCCTTTGGGCAAAATGTACCAAATTTGTACGGCATCATAAGCCAGTGTTTCAGGTGACAGGGGGTTTATGTATTGCTGCCTTTTTTCTTTATTTTATTTTTTTGCCATGCCAGGATTGAAAGATGTGATAGTCCTCTGCTGATCGTGGAATGATCACGTCAGGGAAGAGAACGTTTTCTAAAGTGTGCTGCTGCTGCACTCACTGAGCTCACTGAGCTCTGAAAACTCAAAGAGCTTTTGTTCTTTACGTTGCCGCCAGTCAAACCCGGGGGAGACCAAGCTCGTCTCATCATGGGGCTGTCAGAAAAGTGTTGTTTTCACTCTGGCTACATTGACTTTAGTGCTACTGTTTCTTTCCAAAGGGACTTTTGGTGTGGCAATTTGTAGTTCTATTTCTTATTAGGTTAGTGTGGCAATTTGTAGTTCTATGAGGCAGCCAATCCCTTTGTCACCAGGAGACCTTGCCACTGCTTGTGTCGTGTCAAAAATGTCATCTGATTTTGTGTTGTGTGATGTGGAATGCACTTAACGCCTCGTCCAGTGCTCGCTCCCTCTCCGTGTAGCTAAAACCCATTCTCTTTATGCTCATGTTCACTCTTCCTCTAATAAAGTTTCTTGGCTCCACAGGGAAGGCAATTAACAGAAAAGCAGTGGTGTGCACATTTGCACTGCCCTAAAATCATCATTTGCACATCAAACAGCCTCCGCCTTCATCCCAGTCAATTTGCATATAATAGCACAAAGGTGCGTCAATGTCAAATAGAAGTCTTCATTCCCATGCAGCATCTCTACGGCTCCTCTGCTGGGATGCTGAGGTAAGGGGCGCAGGAGGCAGATGAAGGGACAGGGGGAGTGGCAGGCAAGGGGAAAAGGGAGACTCACCAAGGCCTTGAGAGAGACGAGCTTTAGTTAAGGAAAAAAGTGGTCATGGTGAATTATCTGAGACATACGCACATTGGTTTCACATACTAGTGTAGGCTATCACTGCTTTATGTCAATCCAGAGTGTTTGTGACTCTGGTCTGATGATCTAAAGTGCATATAACCTAAATCCTGGTTTCTGCAGGAAAAAAACAAATTTTTTGGCTGGTAAAATAAATAAATATGACAAATCAATCACAACCTAAGGCTTGCAGCTTAAAAAATGATTAAAAATGATTACAATGTAGCAATCTAACAATACCATTTGTTTCGTTGACACGCCAATATCAACACTATAGTAGAATATCCTGGGCATTTCCACACAATGTGTATAGTTTGCAAGCAAAATACTCTCCCCTCCACACTCTCTCTCACACACACACACACAGACACGTGCGCACACACACACACACACACACACACACACGTACAGTACAAACACAGGCACACATTCTAGATAGGATAAGATAACACTATTGTCCATTTACACAAAATGTGTCTTGCATCACATGCTCCACAATCAACACAATGTGACACCACAACAGACAGATAGGAGACATCTGACATAAAGAACATCTGTTGTCCTTGCACAACATACAGTACACACCGTACACACACACCGTACGTACACAGGAACACACCCACACACACACACACATCATTGTGAGTCATCTTCCATGGCATACTTGACTTCCAGTCTTGCAGTGTGTTGTTGATAACCTGCAGGTCATAACACCGTTTCACACAATTCAAACAAATGCATTCATCACAAAGTCTCAGGGGGAAATGTTGGATCATGCAAACACTGACTGTAGTTAGAATGTAACTTTCCAGCTCGAGTAACACGCTAGTTTAGATACACATGCATCATTCATAAATGTTCTCTCTTCAGAAGGCCACATCAAATATTTGTTCACTTATAAAACCATCATGCAATACTTACTCTGCACCTCAGGACTCCTAATGTTCCTCATTGTAAAGCTCCATCTGCCACAGAGCTGTTTTTATGAAGGCAAAGGAGGAGGGATTTGAATATTGGAGGTGAAAGACGAAAGGGAACACAAAGGACACTTCATATCCACAAATCAATGAGACAACATTGTGCCCTTATTCTCAAAGCACCATTGTAACATCCTATTGGCGAGCACAGTTGTACAATGAGATGGTGGAATGACTTTGATAACCCACTTTTCTACTCTGACTTCACAGCTTTCTCTGTTTACCATTTTTGTTGATGACAAAATAATGACTATTCCCATTATGGTAGAGAATTATATTGACTAGAAATTTTGCGCACTTCACATGGAGAGATGATGCGCCATGGCCTCACTTTTCTTTGGGTGTGACCAAACTCATGCGAACTCATGTGCTTAGCGTGCAGAATGACATCACCGATGACATCATCGGGCCATCTGCACTTGCTAGGTCTTAAGGAGACCATATTACAAGAGACAGATAAAGAAGATGAAGATGAAGTATGGCATGTGGACAATGCCAGTGCAGCGTCTGCCGAAGATCCAAAGAAAAATGAAGATGCATACGCTGAATTAATACAGTTTTTGGACAACAAAAGTCTTTCCTTAATTATGAGAGAAGCCGCCGACGATGGAAGGAAGGCGCTGGCGATATTGAGAGACCACTACGCTGGTAAGGGGAAGCTACGTGTGATTAGCCTCTACATGGAGCTAACATCTCTCCAGAAAGGTGCAAATGAGACAGTCACGGAATACATCATTCGTGCAGAAACGGCTATAACAGCGCGGAGAAATGCAGACGAGGTTAGCGATGGACTGTTATCTGCAATGGTTTTGAAAGGTTTGCCCAAATCGTTTAAGCCGTTTTCCATCCACATAATGCAGGGTGATATGAGACGATAACTTTAGCTGAGTTCATAACCAAGCTGAGAAGTTATGAAAGAACAGAGAAGTTTAATGGCAACCCGAATGATGACAACGTGATGAAGACAAGCAGCTCAACAATGAGAATGAGGCGGAGAGAGAAAGAAAAGAGCTCGGAGATGAGCTGCTACAACTGTGGCCAAAAGGGACACGAAGCCCGAACATGTGACGTTAGAGACAACATGAAGCAAAAAGGGGGGGGGAAATAAAGTTTTTTGTTTGCTGCAAAACACATCAGCTGTCCGCTATGCCTCTGTGCCCCAGAGCATCATGGGAAACTAGCTACGCTGTCTAGTAAAGTAAACAAATGCAGCCGCAGCGCCAAATCAAGAAGACATGAAACGGAGCTCGCTTTTAAGCTTTTTCGACAAAGGCAAGAAACGTTGCATTGACGAGGAAGAAGATGACTCGTCGTCGCCCTCCCCCTCAACAAGTGCGGCTTGTGGTGCACCCGTTCCCGCACCTGTATGGGTGGTGGACAGTGGAGAGACAGACGATGATGAAGATGAACAGCGGGGGACGCAGCCAAAAACACACCGGTGGTTTGTGCAGCAGTAGAGCTGGAGGACACTACGCTACAGATCTCTCTGCAGTAGACGAACCTGCATGCCAACCAAACTTGCGTTCTTTCCCGACTAGAACACTCTTTGGAAAAAGTAGGTGAGACTTTTTTGAGAAAGCAAAGTGGTTTTACATGTTGCCAAAAAATTCAATTGAATTGACTGCTTCTATCTGCTAATAATGAGTGTGAAAAGGAGCAAACATTGATGGTTATGGTCATATGGTCCTATCTTCATTTTCCTCTCAATCTGGCTTGAAAAGGCCCAAATTGGCGGCCCGCCAACAAATGGTTCGCCCCCCTGGCACACCCTGTCTTTCTGTGGCACACCCTGTCTTTCTGTGGCACCGTGTCTTTCTGTGGCACCCTGTCTTTCTGTGGCACCGTGCCTTTCTGTGGAACACCCTGTCTCTGTGGCACACCCTGTCTTTCTGTGGCACACCCTGTCTTTCTGTGGCACACCCTGTCTTTCTGTGGCACCGTGTCTTTCTGTGGCACCCTGTCTTTCTGTGGCACACCCTGTCTCTGTGGCACCGTGTCTTTCTGTGGCACACCCTGTCTTTCTGTGGCACACCCTGTCTTTCTGTCTGTGGCACACCCTGTCTTTCTGTCTGTGGCACACCCTGTCTTTCTGTCTGTGGCACACCCTGTCTCTGTGGCACACCGTGTCTTTCTGTGACACACCCTGTCTTTCTGTGGCACACCCTGTCTTTCTGTGGCACCGTGTCTTTCTGTGGCACCGTGTCTTTCTGTGGCACCGTGTCTTTCTGTGGCACACCCTGTCTTTCTGTGGCACCGTGTCTTTCTGTGGCACACCCTGTCTTTCTGTGGCACCGTGTCTTTCTGTGGCACACCCTGTCTTTCTGTGGCACACCCTGTCTTTCTGTGGCACCGTGTCTTTCTGTGGCACCGTGTCTTTCTGTGGCACCCTGTCTTTCTGTGGCACCGTGTCTTTCTGTGGCACCGTGTCTTTCTGTGGCACACCCTGTCTTTCTGTGGCACACCCTGTCTTTCTGTGGCACCCTGTCTTTCTGTGGCACCGTGTCTTTCTGTGGCACCGTGTCTTTCTGTGGCACCGTGTCTTTCTGTGGCACCGTGTCTTTCTGTGGCACACCCTGTCTTTCTGTGGCACACCCTGTCTTTCTGTGGCACACCCTGTCTTTCTGTGGCACCGTGTCTTTCTGTGGCACACCCTGTCTTTCTGTGGCACACCCTGTCTTTCTGTGGCACCGTGTCTTTCTGTGGCACCGTGTCTTTCTGTGGCACCCTGTCTTTCTGTGGCACCGTGTCTTTCTGTGCACCCTGTCTTTCTGTGGCACACCCAATGTGCCAAATCTGGCTACGCGAGTGACGTGAAACAAGCAGGGGATGCAGAGGATCACACTTTCGCTTTTAAAACAGCTCAGCTCAGAAGATTAACACAGAAAGGTCTGATGGTGGATACAGGCACAGCGTCACATAATGATCACCGACATCGGGAGATTTAAGAAGTTTGATGACGGCTTCCAGTCAGAGACTCACCTGTTGGAGTTGGCTGACGGGACAAAAGCCAGCGGTGTCGCGCTGAAGAGAGGTGAAGCGGAGGTCAGCCTGCTGGACAGTGACGGGCGTCGGGTGAAGACAACGCTGAAGAAAGCGCTGTATATTCCATCATATCCACAAGACATTTTCTCTGTTAAAGCAGCGACGGCCAACGGAGCTGAAGTCAACTTTCGGGACGGACACAACCACCTCATCCACAAGGATGGCACCGGTTTTGACATCAAAGTGTACAATAGACTCTACTATCTGAACTGTAACACCCAGGCCACGGTGTGGTTTGCTCGGTTGACATTATGTGTATGATCCTTTGTGTAATTCCTTAGGAGCTAAACTCAGTAGACCATTAGTCATACTGTAGAGAAACACCTTTGTTATGTTTATTCCTTGTGTGTGTGTTATTCCTTGTTTCCTCCCACCTGTTGCCTATGTTCCCTCGTTAGTCTGCCCCATTACCTGAGTTCTCCCCACCAATCAGTTCTCCCGTTTTGCCCTCTGTGTTCCTACCTTCCCCAGCTGTCCCTCATGTTTCATTAGTTACCTCTGTCTCAGTCTGTGTCTAGTTTTTGTCGAGTCATTGTGTTTCTGTCGTTGGTATGTATTGTCCTCTGTGAATCTCCTATTGTTTTGAGTTTAGCCTAGCCTTCTGCTAGTGGTTTTTGTTATTTTTTGTATTTAAAGTTTCAGTAAAGACTTTTTGTTGCTCCTCAAAAACCTTGCCTGCTGCCTCTGTTCTGCATTTGGGTCCACACACCTGTACATTCCTGAGGCTGAACACTGTAGATGAGGAACAAGATGATGATGATGAGTGCCATGGATGCTATGATATACAAACCTGGCATGTAATACTAGGTCACTGTAATTATGAGGATGTGTCAAAGTTAGAAAATGTAGTATAGGGAATGAAAATCAAAGGAAAGATTGATAAGTCTAAACTAAACTGTGAAGTGTGTACACAAGGTAAATTTGCTCAGAATAGGAATAGAGAACCAGATGCCAGGGCAAAAGCAGCACTTGATCTAGTTCACACTGACTTGTGCAAGAGGCAAAATATGGGTTCAGATATACTCTGGCGTTTACTGATGATGATTACTCTGGTGTAATATATGTGTACTTTCTGAAGTCAAAGAGTGATACTGCCAAAGCTACTGAAAAGTTCCTAGCTGACATTGCCCCATATGGGAAGATCGAATGTATAAGATCAGATGATGGCACAGAATTGACAGGACAGGATTTTCAGTCTACTCAGTAAAAATGCCATAAGACATGAGACTTCAGCACCTTACTCGCCCCATCAAAATGGGACTGCTGAGAGAAATTGGAGAACTTTATTTGAGATGGCAAGATGTATGTTAATTGAGAGAAACTTACCTAAGAAGTTGTGGACATATGCTGTGATGACTGCTGCAGTAATTCGCAACAGGTTCTACAATAGGCGTGTGAAGCAGACTCCACATGCTGACAGGGGAAAAGGCTGATGTGTCAAAGATGAGTGTTTGGATCAGTGTGCTATGCATACAAACAAGACAAGAGAAAGTTAGACTCACGGTGTGAAAAGGGGATTTTTGTTGGATATGATAATAGCCCGTCATACATAGTTTACTACCCAGACCCTGGGAAGGTCCTGAAACACAGGCTAGTTAACTCATTCACTGCCAACAACGTATGAACACGTTTTCAGAATCCAGCTGTTCCCTGCCAACAACGTGTTTACACGTTTTTGGCATCGATTTTTTTTTTTTGACGGTGGGTTGTGCATCTAAGCCTTTTACATCTCTTATATAATTATTGGAGCCACCGAACGTTTACAACCCATTCCACCGACCCACTAAGTGGCAACAGTGCTCTCCTTGCTAGAGGAAGGAAAGCATTTTTTTAACTTGTCAAGCCATTCTCAGCCCAGCCATTCTCCTTTTCGCGCTGATTGCTGGCGATGCGGGATTGCAAATTTACATAATAGATTCAGCCGATCTACTATGATCGGGTGATAGATTACAGGTGCAGGAACACACTTTGAAACACGCAGCATAAATATGACCAGAATCGCAAAAGCTTCTCTCAACCAAAACTCCAAACGAGCGAGTCCCTCCCGACTTCCTCAAACAGCGGCCCAGACATGCAGGCACAGCAAAGCACTGACTGGTGACAAGCTTGTCCGCCCACGGAGGGCGGAGTTGAAGCAACTCGAGAGGGAGGGAGAGAGAGAGAGAGAGAGAGAGAGAGAGAGAGAGGGAGGGAGAGCGAGAGGGAGGGAGAGAGAGAGAGAGAGCGAGAGGGGGAGGGAGAGAGAGAGAGAGAGAGCCAAAAATGAATGGTTAAAGTGACCCTTCCATCCAATTTCACAAAAAGCCGTTTATCTCTGAATATTATTTTTCACGCTAAAACCATGCTGTATTCAACTGCTAATGCTTACATAACTACTAACTCTACAAACTAACTCTTTTAGACAGAGAAAGTACACATTCTATTAGTACTTTTGAGATATTGTATGTTCACAAACTCCAAGCTGAAACGAATCCTCGGCTCTTATAAAATGAGCCATAATCCTCAAAAAACGGCTTGGCAGAAGCTAACTACAGCAAAGAAAAACGTCTGGCAGTCAATGTGTTAAGTTTGTCACAAAATGTGGAGTTGAACGCCAAACTCAGACAACCCCAGAAATGATTGATGATGATCTTCATGGGATGGAATATGTATCCCCCATGCCAAAAGCCAACATGGCTGACCAGAGTCCAAATGAGCGCCAGGAGCCTCAAATTGAAAATCTAGACCATAATGAAGACACTCAGACTGAACAGAGAGGAGAGATAGCCATGGGGCACGTTACCCCAAATGAAATAGGAAAACTCATCAGTACTGGAAAGATTATGAATGTAAAGTCAAGTGTAATGACCAGGTATTAACCAATATTGACTACTGCTACAGATTGACCTGTAATGTACCACAAACCTTCAAAGAAGCCATGAGCTCAACAAAATCAGAAAGGTGGGCTAGTGCTATGAAGGAGGAGATGGATTCTCTTATGGAGAATAATACTTTCACACTGACCACACTGGGTTTATGCGATCAAGGACCAATGCAGACAAGTCTGAAACCTCCAAGGCCAGATATGTTGCAAAAGGTTATAGTCAGGTACCTGGAATAGACTATAAGGAGACTTTCTCTCCAACTGCAAATATGACCTCAGTACATACCTTAATGCAAATAGCTGTTCAGGATAACTTAGTCCTCCACCAAATGGATGTTAAAACAGCTTACCTCCATGCTCCAATTGATTGTGAGGTGTACATGGAGCAGCCGGAAGGATTTGAGCTTAAGTCAGACACAGACAAACAGTTAGTTTGCAAACTGAACAAGTCACTCTATGGTCTGAAGCAATCAGCACGAAACTGGAATAGTTACATGATCACCTCAGTGAGAATGGTTTGGTACAGAATCCAGCAGACCATTGTGTTTACAACAAACAAACCGAAAATGAAAGGATAATTCTGATAATCTGGGTAGATGACATCACAATTTAGTCTATGACATCACTGATGACATCGTAATTCAGTCTATGAGATCGCTGATAATGTCACAATCTCTATGGCATTAGTGGGTAGGACATCATCAGTGATTTGATGAGTGGTGGGAAGCCGGAATGAGCAAAGGGGGGAACATTGAGGAGGGGGCGGACCCCCGAGTCTGGAATTTGTTTTAATATTCTCTGAGAGGCAGTGCCACAAGGCATCCAGTCTGTCGGAAAGCCATTAGAAGGGATTTGATGACATCACAATTCAGTCTATGACATCAATGATGATATCAATGTCTTATGACACTGATGATGACACAATGATTATGACATTGATTGTGGGGCATTACATCATCAATGTGTATGTCATCAGTTGGTGGCGTTTGCAGGCTCAGTTGATGAATTGCGTTACTATATAATAAGGGCAGATGTTGATTGTGTGCATGTGGGTTGCTGCCGCTGCACCACTCCCCCTCCCCCTCCACAATATTATTAGTAAGATTAAAAATGTATACATCTCACATTAGGCTGTTATTTTTTTTTATTACAGTTTTCTTTAAAATCTAATTAAAACTGCCATTGTTTTCTTCCCCCAGAGGCAATGGAACACCCACACACACACACACACACACACACACACACACACACACACACACACACACACACACACACACACCTACACACACACCTACACATTTGATTTAATTGTTGAATTCAAGTGTCTTTTGGACTCAAAGAAGGATAACTTTCAATAGTTGCGCGGGGGGGGGGGGTTATTAGGATGAGAAGCAAGGATTCCATTGCTTTATTTATTTATTTATTTATTTATTTATTTATTTATTTGTTTGTTTATTTTTATTTATTTATTTTTATTTTTAATTGTAACCATAAATCATCTTTAATCACAAACAACAAATGTAAGTAGAGTATTCTTAATGTCAATGATTCTATGCATGTAGTTTGGCTAATTACAGTACATTATACAGTACATTATTAACAGAATAAGGTTATTTTCTGCAGTGATTAATTAGGTTTGATATTGCACCGTAGAAAAAAAAAGTATTACAGATTCAAACATCTTCAGACTCCAAGCAATTAACATGAAAGCAACCTCATAACAGAATAGAATGATGATGCAGTCTCTTTCCAATTCCAAGCAAGTGTTGTGGACTACAAACACACATTGACTCGCACCATCACAGGGACGCGGTGTTAAAGGAACACTCCGCCCATTTTCAACCAGCTTTGTATCATTAGAACATCAGTAGTATATCAGACAACTGTAAACTGTTTTGAAGTCTGTCATTTAATTTGACAGTTATTGAGTGTTAAAGTGTGGACCAGTGACATCACTGGTCCACACTTAATAACACTCAATAACTGTACAAAGCTGGTTGAAAATGGGCGGAGTATTCCTTTAAGGTTGGTGTCGTGGAATGGAACTCTGGGTGATATTTGGGGGCTAATGTTAGCCAGAGATATGTGTTAGCAGCAGTAGCTAGCTCCATTGCATGCCGTATTGTTTGCACGGTGGATTATATGAAATAAATGACGCCATCGTGGTGCTGGGTCTAGCAAGAGAAGCTGCCTCGTCTCGTCGTTCCTGCATCTCCACACAAGCCTGTTTTCACCTAAAATTAGGTTAGAGAACTTAAAACAACGCGCATTGGAAGCCAAAAGTTAGTAGCAACTAAATAAATACAAGTTGAAAGGACTCAAAATGCTTTTCCATCTATCAATCTATTTTCTAGCTAACTTATTTAGTGGGCTCAGGGTCACAAGTCCCTCCAGTGTGTCCTGGATCTGAACCAGGGACACCTCCCAGTCACACCCAGGGAGGCCGAACCACTTCACTGGCTGGCTGACTTCCAGGTTGCTCATGGCCTCACTCTGTCACGGACAGTAAAGCCCAGTTTATGCTTGGTCTGGTGACGCTTTTGAAACCGTCGCCAACAGAAATGAGGACTTGAGTCGACGAGCAGTGTCTGCTGCCTAGTGAAATGTCTAGTGTCGCTGACTACGTCATAGTATCGCGCAAGTCTGATTGGCTATATAAACGGCACGCGCACATGACTTCCTTGTTTTGGTTTTCGCTCGATTGAAATGAATGAACGTGTCCCCGCTATTTTTATCAGCCTGTCCTTGATGTATGACTTCGTGAAAATCACAAAGAACATTGTGCATTTCCCAGAGAGAGAGGAGGTGAGTTGTGTGGTTGTGTGTCGTTTATATGCGGCTGCAGCCAAGTACGTTACATCTTGCCTCCGAGGTGGTTTCACTGTGCATTCCCTCTCTTCTCTTGGCTGTCTGCACTTATAGCGTTCGAGTGTCACGTGACCGTTGAACCGAGGTGAACGTTCACTGAAGTATAAATGCAACACTTTCTTTTTCGTCTGCGACCATGTGCTGAGCGACACTTTCTAATATAAGTATAAATTAAGCTTAGACACTCTAGCCAATAGCCATGTAAGATTCCCTGCCTAACAAACCGAGGGTCGCAGGTTCGCGTCCTCGTGTCACCTCCGGCTTGGTCGGGGCGTCCCTACTGGCACAATTAGCTAGTGTCTGCGGGTGGGAAGCCGGCTTGAGGGTATTCGTCCTGGTCGCTGCACTAGCGCCTCCTCCGGTCAGTCAGGGCACCTGTTCAGGGGGAAGGGAACTGGTGGGAATAGCGTGATACTCCCACATGCTACGTCGGTGAAGCTCCCGCTGTCAGGTGAAAAGCGGCTGGCAACTGCGCATGTCTGGGAGGAAGCATGGTGCTAGTCTATGGCTCTCCCCAGATCAGCAGAGAGTGGAGCAGCGACCGGGACAGCAAGGGGGAAATTGGCCAAGTACAATTGGGGAGAAAAATGAGGGAGAAAATCTGAAAAAAGAAAGAAACAAAACAAGACATGGAGCCTGATTGGACTCAGTGGCTTGGGATTCGGAGATGCTCTCAGAGGTTTTCAAATTAGGGGACAGGCCTCCTCCCCATGGGGGGTCCAAATGGAAGGAAAACATATTACATTAACCTAAATACACATAGAATAGCCTAAATGTGTATGATTTGGTTAGAGAGATGGTTCAGAGATACAGTACTTTTTTCCCAGAGCCAGAAACAAATAAATGCCTTTAGCCAGACATTTTATGTATTCGGTGTACTCTGAAGTATGTCAATATACCTTATATATATCTTGGCTCAATTGTTGGATGTCTATGGGATGAAATAACATAATCATGATCCCATATTCATCCAGAAATTGAGCAAAACTAAGCAAGTAAACTAAGGAGCTGTGCTATTTCCAAGCATTGTCTGAGGGGAGGCCCACAGGGATATGAGCAAGAGTCGTCCAATTTATAACCTCAAGGGAAGGATTTATGACATCACTGATGACGTCACAATGTCTATAGAATGTCATACTGTACATGGCGACTCGGCCCCTAGTGGCCACGTATGAGACCATCGGCAACCTGGCCACTTGGACCTTAGTGGCCACGTACAGTATGACATCATCGGCGACCTGGCCACTTGGTCTCTAGTGGCCACGTGTGACATCATCAGCGATATGGTCACGTGGGCCCTAGTGGCTCCGTATGACATCATCGGCGACCTGGCCACTCGGCCCCGAGTGGCCACGTTTGACATCATCGGCGACCCGTTAGTGTCGCCACACCTTTCATATGAGGACGTGGCCTCAGCCGCGGGGGAGGGCAGGCTGTATGCACTCAAGATGGCAGAGCTGACCGCTCTACAACCCTCCAGTGGTTTGTACCGTCTTTCATGAGGGGCGGCTGAGATGATGCCTGTCTGCTTTGAAGCCACTTGAGGCTTTGGAGAGCTGATGTGTTCAGCTGCCGGCCATGGATCCTTCTCAAACAGCCTGGCATGAAGCCTGGTGTGTTCAGCTGCCTGCCATGGATCCTTCTCAAACAGCCTGGCATGAAGCCTGGTGTGCGTAAGATTGGGGCTGTGGTGTTCTTTGTTAGCCATGTTGCTTCTTGAGGGATCACATGCTACTTTGTTGCCCAGACGTTCACGCAGCTTCAGGAGAAACCCAGTAGTCTGCTGACTCCATGGAGGGGTGTAGCAGGCTGCGTACCTGAGGTACTCCGTTTCCTCGGGAGTCAGCGGCTTATTCGCTGTTTGTCCTCTGTGGAAACCATCTATTGAGTCACCTACAGAGACAGCTTCATCTGACTCCTTAGGGGTTTCGCTAGCTCCAGCCAATCTCCTGCGCTTGCAATCTGGTGAGATGAATCTTGCTTTTCTCTTTGGCATTGTTGGAGTTTGTTCTTTGTACTTGCTCGTGCTGGAATTAGTAGTAGAGAAGAGCTTTCTTGGACTGAGCACTTTACTAGTCCTCTGCAGGGAAGGATTTATGGCATCACTGATGATGTCACAATGTCTGACATGATCAGTGATGTCACAGATGACATCTTCTGTGGTGTTTAAACTTTTATGGCAGTTGGCATCCTTTATCTTGCATTACCGCCTCCTTCTGGATGTATCCATCCACTGTTTCCCTATATTGTGTAAAACCCAATCCTCCTCTCACCCTCTCCCGTCCCCCCTCAAGAGTAGGGATGGGAATCGAGAACCGGTTCTTGTTGAGAACCGGGTCCCAGTGGATCAATTCCTTGGAATCGTTAGCCAAAATCCTTAACAATTCCACTATCGATTCCATGCGCGATGACGTCACACGCTGCGACACGCACGCAACGCAGCCTTGTTTTGTTTAGACCGCAGCCACCATGGCGTCTAGGCAGAAGCAAAACGATGACCACAGTGCCACTTGCAATGCTTGCAAAACCTCTATTTCGTCAAAGGGGGGAAATACTAGCAATATGCAGAAACATTTGTCCACACAGCATGCAATAATTTTGGAGGAATATCACGTTTCTGATGTGCTACGGAGTGACGATAACGTGGCTACCAGCAGCGCGGCTAACGTTAGCGCTCCTCCAGACCCTGTCTATTGTGTGTTTATTGTTTGTGCCATTTGTTTCATTGCGTAAACCAGATTTCACCAATACTCCATTTCCATCCATTTAATTTAGAGGATGATGACGTTCAGAGTCAGACTGGTTCAGAGGCTGGTAGTCGCTCTGGGTCAGAGGCTGCAGCGAGTACTTCTTGTGCTGCGCACTTCTAGCCCCTCCATTCACCCAGGCAGGGAAGAGTAAAATGACCGAGGCGAGGGTAAACGAATGTCACCGAGCAGTGACTAGTTTGTCTGACATGCCAGCTAAAGTAAAATGTCAAAGTTGCATGTTGTCATTCTAACCACTAGTTCTGTTTCATTCATTCCCACTATATATTTTCTATAGGGAGATCCGGAGATGACAAAGATGCTCAACCCAAAATACAAACCAAACAAAGCCAGTTTAACAGACACTGATCCCTGCTTGGTATGGGATTGAAAAGAGCAATCTGATCTCAGAGCTGAATAAGAATACATAATTATAATGATAATAATATAAAAGAAAATTAATGTTAATAAACCCGTTTGTACTCTTTTTTTTTTTTCCTTGCCCAATGAGAATCGATAAGAGAATCGATAAGGAATCGGATCGATAAGCAGAATCGAAAATGGAATCGGAATCGCTAAAATCTTATCAATTCCCATCCCTACTCAAGAGTTCCCACCGATGACATCGCAATTGCCCTAGTGACATTCATTGACTGTATATTATGGACAGTATGTCAGCTCTCCAAAAGTGAAGTCAAAACAACTCAATCTTCACCCTGGTGGCTGGTCCCAATATCATCATCATCATATTTTTTTTTATTTTTTTTACAAAAGATTGCACTGCTTGATCAAAAGTTGGGTTGCTTCATTAGTAAGCCTACTGAAGATTCTATTTTAATACCAACAGGAAATGTTTTATAGCCAACATTGATAAGCACCTCCCCCGAGTCTAAAATTACTCTTCCTCTCTGCTGTTTCACCTCAGGATTCAATCAAGGCCACTGTTATTTAAATGATCTCCGTGCCCTTGTGATTACATTTCCAACATTTAAAATGTCTCTTGTTTTTAGTGGATGTTCAACTACATTGTGAAATAATTTAACACTTGAGCTCTTTCCCTGTCAGCACAATTAATATAGTGAGTGTTTCTCTAACTAGTCAATCTGGATTATGCTCATTAATAACAGTAAAAAAAAAGAAGTAAAATGTAATAGAGAGCCAAAGTGAACGTCACTTCCTGCTTTTCTCTCTACCAGCGTGTGAAAAAATGTAAATGCTGGTGAACGGAGAGATACGTTACTTTTTTTTTTATCCTGTTTGAATTGTGACACGGGGTAGGCTACACATGTTACATTTTATCAATTTAAAAGATAACTGCATGTCAAAAAAGTCGCAGTTTGTCCTGAAACTGAAACATAAATAAGGTTTAGTTTTGTCAATCAACTACATCTCTTGTCGCACATCATACGTCACACCATCAACAACAATAGACTGGCGCGAGATGTCACTTACGCGACTGGTTGTGCATAATCTTTCTGATTTATAACTTATAGTGCCACAGTTTTACCACAAACTGCGACTTTCTCGACTTGCAGAGTTATCTTTTACATTGACAAACATGACATGTGTTACTCCCGTGGTACAATTCAAACGGGATCAAAAAGGTAGTGTATCGCTCCGTTCACCACCATATTTTTCCACACGCTGGTATACAGGGAGAAAAGCAGGAAGTGACGTTCACTTTGGCTCTCTATAGCATTCTCACCTTCCCCTTGACATTCATTACCTGAGCACTGTGAACTCAATTTGTCATGATGCTTTGTCGTACATTGAACGCTGTGCCCTAGTTGTGATTATTGATGTCCATAATTTCTGAAATAATCTCTATGCCATTGCACTTACTATAGAACAAATAACCAAAGATTCGATGGGCGAAGAGATCGAGGAGCATGGTACACAAATCTGACTCGTGTAAAGATAAATACAATATTAATTTGAACATACATTGCTCTTCCCACTGCAACCAAGACATACTTCTCCTCCAGACTGAGCACATCAGAAACACATGGATGAGGAAGTTGCCTCTCTGGGTATGTTCAGAGAAATGGGCCATGTGGGATCGGGCCACTAAACAGAGTCTAGAAGGCTGGTCGGAGGCCGCCTGTAGAGGCTCATTAAAGCAGCCTGCCTCTCAGAGTGGCCCATAGAAACTATCAACTGAGAATATTTCATTAGGAGCTTTAAATATTTCATTTGAATACACGTCTTCGGATGCATTTCCTCTTTCCTCTCATACATTAGGAATTAGTCACTGCAACAATTAAACACACTCATCTGCATACTGTATATATATCCTGATTTTTCCATTTGATATGCAGAACTGCTGTACTTCAAATAAAACAAATCAACTACAAGCCAAGTATACTTATACTTTCTGTATAAGGCAAGAATACTTATTTATACTTTTTTTTAAGTGTATCTCAATCAAAAGTTGAAGTACAAGTATAAGCCAAGTATACTTAGACTTTTCTGGATACTTTTCAGTACACTTAAGTATAAGTATACTTAAGTGTAAGTATACTGTATACTGTGGAAGTACACTTAAGTATAAGTATACTCAAGTGTAAGTATACTTACGGTAAGTACAATTTTGATAAGTATATATTTGATGAAGTATGTAAAAAGTAAACTGAAAGTATACTCTCATTTTAAGTTTAAAAGAAGTATACTAATGTACACTTGTATAAACTTCTTTTTGCCAAGGGGGCGGAGGAGGACGTGCGGGACGAGCGCCCGCTTCAGCCCACGCCCGCCAGCGTCACAACAGCCGCCATCGGGACGGGGACCTCATCTCCGGACCTCACCGTGGATCAGAGCACATGCGGGCCGCCATCCAGTGACACTGAGAGGGGTAACGTGTATCTGATCACATAACGTTGTCTATGTGCTGCTGGTGATTATGTTTTAATCTGTGTCTGGACTGGTGTGCTGTCACCAACATGTGTTTTTAATCTGTGTGTCTGCCTGGTCGGTCGGTGTGCTGTGACCAGTATGTGTTCATCTCTGGTGCGCCGTCACTGACTGTTACAGTTGTCATCTGTTATGTTGCGCCAACACCAGATTTTGTCAGTAGTCTATGAGGTTGGGGCTAGTGAGGCTCCCCCGAGTTCGTCACAGAAAATCGGACGGCAGGTTCCTAACATTTGAAGGATAAAATCCCCACCTCCCAGTTGAAGTGGAATGCAGCATCACTGCAGGCCTGTGTGGCAGCGCTGGCTACTCCGCGCCCTGTGTGACGTCCTGTGGCCCACAGAAACCTACATCCAGCTCTGCCACTGCATCACCATGGCAACCGCTCTCTGCTCACAGCCACACAGATATTTTCTTGTCTCCACAGCTACATTTCCTACAGTCTGTACCAAGCATAACAGCTATAGTCATCCTACAGTCTGTACCAAGCATGACAGCTATAGTCATCCTACAGTCTGTACCAAGCATGACAGCTATAGTCATCCTACAGTCTGTACCAAGCATGACAGCTATAGCATCCTACAGTCTGTACCAAGCATGACAGCTATAGTCATCCTACAGTCTGTGTTCGGATCTTTCAAAGTTTAGCCCTCCGAATAAGCTTGGCAGGCAGCACACTAGAAGATATGACTCGTGTTTGTCTTTTGGTTTGTTTATTTTTAGTTCCAAATGACCACAGGTCATAAACCTGAAATAATCAGATACAAAGAAGCAAATGTTACATGTATGTATGTTCAATAAACTGCAACTACTAAGAGCTGTCTTCATTTTTCAATACACAGAACATAGATTTCCTTAAGCTTGTCAATTATTTCTTCCATTATTATTTATCATTCTACATCTCCTTAAACCCACATAAATGTAAGTAATATATTCTCTAAATATACACAAGCAACATTGTACATATACCAGTAATGTAGTCCAACACATAACACAGCCATAGATTTTACACAGCAGACCCCAAATAACTGCAGTGACTCCACTTCCCAGAAAGCTTAGCGCCCTAGGCGCATGCGCAAAGCAGTACCTAACCGGCATGCGATGTTACCAAATAGTCCGTGTCTAGCCACTCACACATGTCGCCGGCAAGACACAAACACCATGACATTCAACATGACACGTTAATGCAACGGATCAAACAGCAACGGATTATGGAGTTACAGTCAACGTTTACCACGCTATCATTTCCGTCAGCCGACGAAGCATTTTAATTGACGCTAATGTCTCGGCTAATATTGGACTGAGAATGCTACTCAGCTAGCCGAGAACTAGCTGAGGGCGCTACGTTAATTTCACATTAGACTGAACGTTAATAATCCTCAAATTATATTTTTAACTAAAACACATCGGGATAACGTGGTAAACGTGACACACGTTATTTATTTATGATTGAACCATTGACAGCAGGCTATTTTACAACTAGCAGCTTATACATACCAACGGTCTGTGTGCTCCTGTCAACGGTCTGATCACAAATGAGTCGCTGCTGCACAACATTAAAGAGCACCTACAGCAGCCGCACGTACCTACAATTAACCCTTAAAGAATCCCCGAAATATAATCAAATGAATTTAGGTCCAGAAAGCCTTGACCACACAATTTAAATAGCATTTGTCTCTGTTATCAGAGGAAAAGTGGCTGCAGCAAATCAATAATTATACTAAATGCCCCAAAAGTCTTGACACCTCCCACTTGGCCGACTGATCAAAGATCCAAGGAGGCCACAATTAACACTTGAGTCTCTCAGTAGGTATCACAAACTTAAAAGTCCTGCATTTATAAGTATTCAAAATGGAAACTAAAGCGCCTTTCGAAATGAAAGTGTCCTTCAAGGTTAAACTAGGCATTCAGAGTTCACTCAGAGTCTCTTGGGTCCCCCTAGCGAGGACTTATCTTACTCCAGTTGGTCCTCAACTGGAATCAAGACCACCAGCCTCCGCACATCCCTGCGAAGGACGATGGTCGCGGGCAAGTCAGAGTCTTTTCTCTGGGCCCTGGACACAAGGGGGGCGGGAAGACCCACACAGGTTGTAACGTCCGCATCCCGGACCACCCCTTTCTTGTCGGGATATGTAGCGATGACCCGGCCGAGCCGGAACTGCCCTCTCAGAGCATTTTGGTCTGCGATCCAGACCACATCTCCCACCTCGACGCTCCTCCCCGCTCGGTGCCACTTGTGCCGTATGAACAGGTTTGGGCCGGCCAGCTCACTCCACTTTGACCAGAACCTGTCCACTCCAGCCTGGACAGCCCTCAGCCTGTGCCACGAGTGGGTTTCCACGTCGATTCCGTGCATGTCTCCTCCCGGACCGGTGCGCCCCAGGATAAGGGAGTTTGGAGTCAAGTACTCCACTGCGTCCTCTTGCTCCTGTGCCTTGGCGTCGATGGGTCGCTCGTTGGTCAAGTTAGCTGCTGAGTAAAGAAGGGTCTGGAACTCCCCCCAGGTGTAGCAGCCGGTTGTTCCGCCGAGGCTGTTAAGAGCTCTCTTAATGAGCTTAACCGCTGCCTCGGCTGCTCCGTTCCTGTGGGGCGCGTCCGCAGGATGGAAGTCCCACTGCCACTCGGTGCCATTCCTGGCAGCCACGTTCTCAACAGATGCCTTCTGCAAACAGGCCAGGTGTCTGTGTAGCTCTCTCAGTGCAGGCCTAGCACCCACGAAGTTTGAGCCTCTGTCAGACCATAGCTTCTTCGGATGCCCCCTCAGAGCAGTGAATCGAGAGTAGGCCTGAAGAAAGCTTTCAGAAGACTGGTCATCGACGAGGTCGGCGTGGACGGCTCTGGAAGCCATGCAGCAATACACTACTCCCCAGACCTTTTGCTTGACCCTCTTCTTAACAGCGTCCCTCACCTCGAAGGGGCCACAGAGGTCCAGTGTGGTGTATTCGAATGGGTTTGCTCTGCTAGTCCGTTCCTGAGGGAGATCGCTCATCACTTGTTGGCACAGTCTGGCTCTTTGCTTCTTGCAAGTGATGCACTCGTTGATCACTTTCTTGGCTATCCTCCGACCTTGCACCACCCAGGCCTTTTTCCTTGTGCGCAGCAATGTGGCAGCAACGCCTTCATGATTTGACTCATGAGCTTCTCTTGCCAGCAACGTCCCCAGCCACGACTGGAAAGGGATCAACGGTACAGCCGTACCGTCTTCGTTCCAAGATTGGACTCTACCGCCACACAGCAATAGTCCTGTTTTGTCATCCTTGGTCACGACCAGGCGGTCCAAAGTCGTGTTGTGAAATTCTGCGCCGTCTTGGGCCTCAAGGGCCAAGTCTTGGAAGGCCGTTGTTCTTTCTTCTGCCGACAGCTTAGAGCCCTTTGCCTCCCACTTTGCTGGACCCGCGCCTTGCTGTTGTCTATTCAGCCAGGATTCCGCAGCTCGTCGAGTCCAGGCGACAGCCCCACACAGTTTTGCCAAGGTACTGAACCGCTTGGTCTCGACAAGGCGCACGAGATCTCCACCCCAGGGTTTCCTGGTTGGCCTCTCAGCTGCTGGAGTTGGACCCTGACCTTTTGGCGGTGGCTGCGGCGCGGGACGACCCTCTTCATCCGTGGAGTCTCCCAAGCCCAGGCCAACGTCAGTTTTGCTGGGGCCAGATGTTTTCTGCGACTGAGCCCTGGTGACCGCAGCTGAGAAAGCTTTTCTCTTGAGCCTCTTCACGTCATCAGCAACGGTGGTCACGATGTCGCTAGCCATCTTCACCGGCCACTCACCTTCCGGCAATCTTAGGAACCCAGGGCCTCTTTGCCACTCCGACTCTTCATCGAGCTCCTCAGGCGATGCTCCCCTTGTAATGATGTCTGATATGTTGAGGTTGCCCTCAACCCACCTCCAGTCTTCTATTGGACCAGCCTTCTGGATTTCTCCGATACGGTTAGCAAAGAAAGTCTGATAGCCGTAGCTATCCTTCTGGATTGCTCCCAGAATCGTTTGGCTGTCTACAAAGTGGATCCAGTGCGCAACCTCGATGCGGCAGTGCTTCTCAAAGTACCTTCTCAGTCGGCTTGCGAAGACCGCGCCGCACAACTCTGCCTTAATCACGTCCCCTTTTTGGTCAAGGGGAGTAAGTTTGGCCTTTGACTCAACAAACCTCACTACGACCCCGTTCTGCGTCTCCCACCGGAGGTAGAGCACGGCGCCGTAGGAAGCCTCACTCCCATCTGAAAACGAGACTCCCACTGGGCGGCCTATGGCTCCTGGTGGCGTGAGGCTTCTCTCGAACCTGATCTGACCAAGTCTCACATACTCCTCGAAGAGTCTTATGGATGCCTCCCGGAGTTTTGGCGAGAGAGGGTCATCCCAAGTATCTTTGGTCGGGTTGTCTTTCCCCGCTTCTTGGTAGGATTCCCTCACAAGCATCACCCCTTTTTGCTTAGCAGGCGTGGCTAGACCACTGGGGTCGTAGAATGCAGCAACCTGGCTTAGCAGTACTCGACGCGTCAAGGGGTTTGGAGTGTTGCCTCTCACTTCCTCTTCGCGCAAGTCCAGTCCTGTCCTCATTTTGCCTCGCTTCTTTGAGAAGTTGATGGACGTCAACACACGAAGTTTGTCGGTCTCTGGTTCATAGCCGACTCCCAGTGCCTTGCTCTCTTCGTCCCGCATTTGGTTGGGTAACACCAGAGTTTTGGGCGCAGGCGTAACAGTCTCACTAGTACTGGAGCTGGCTGTGGCTCTTGACCTCCCACTGTGGCCAGACAAGACCCATGGTTTCAGGAAGAAGCCCCCAGCTTCTAAGATCTTTTCCACCCCTTTGGTGATGCTTTCCAGTGTCTCGAGGTCATCGTGAGATGTCAAGATGTCGTCGACATAGCTGTCTTCTATCAGAACCCGGCGCTCTTCAACCATGGCAGTGAACTGGGGCAGGTTTGCCGTTTCCCTCATGGCGACCTGAGCAATGCAGCCCGCAGGCTTATCGCCGATGTTGACCCTGACGACCACGAAGACTTCAATCTCATCCTCTGGGTTATCCCTCCAGAGGAAGCGGTGAAGCTGGACTTCTTTGTCTTTCAGCCAAACGGAGTTATACATTTTCCTCACATCGCCTAAAGCAGCGTACAACCCACTCCTGAACCTCAAAAGGACTCCTCTGATCTGATTGAGTACGTCGGGACCCTTGTGCAGGAGGTCGTTCAGACTTACTCCCCGGAACTCTTGGCTACTATTCCAAACAATTCTTACAGGGGTAGTAGTTGAGTGAGGATTTGGTGCAACTAGATGACTGATGTACCACTTTGGTCCCTTCCAACTGTCGATCTCCTCCTTAGTGAGTTTAGCAGCAGCTCCCCTTGAGACCATTTCGTGGATTTGTTCTCTGTATGCAGCCTTCCACTCTGGCTCCCTCTCGAGACGTTTCTCCGTGTTTAGGAAGGTTGCCTCCACTGCACGTCGATTGTCTGGCAGCGTCGCAGGGTCTCCTTTCCATGGGTAAGCTGCGTCCCAGTGAGGGGCTTCGCTGTGCTTGTCTGATAGCACGTAGGTGAGGCATTCTTTTATTTTTTCTAGGTCCCTTTCTTCTCCTAGGGTCATTTCTTTGCCTCCAGGAGGGCACCTACCGCACTTGCAGCCACCACATTGAGGATCACAGGCCGCGCCGACACTGTCCCACTTGAACCACTCGAAGACTTCTTTGTTAGTAGTCGCAGTACTCCGGGTGATTGTTTCTCCATTTCTCACCTGGGCTTCGCTAGGTCCTGCTGGGTCCACAAGGATCTCTCTGTACGCTTTTGAAGTTGTTCTCATTGACCTCGCAAAGTGAGTTTCGGACCTATGCACTGCGAGGTCTACCACTTCGAAAAGGTCAGGATGAGTTCCGCCGACAGTCTTACCCAGGGGACCGTCCCAGAGGACGAGGTCTCCCACAACTTTGGTTGGTTGTGGGACCAGGCGACCTTCCCTGTGACTAATTAACAGGTCAATCTTCTCGGGGCGGACCAAATCCTTGGCTGCAACATCAGGGAAGAACTTCAGTAGTTGCTGCGGTGTGACTGCTTGGTTCACCTTTGCGATGCTTTCCAAGCCGTAACAGAGGAGTTTGTGCTCCGTTACTGTACCCTTGGGGGTCCTGACCCTCAACCTCAGGGTATACCTTCTGGTAGCAACTGTCTTCTCCATCCCTCCAACTCCTTGTACAATCATCTTGATGTTCTCACCATTCAGCTTGAGACGCACGGCGGCTTCATTCGAGATGTAATTTGTATCTGACGCAAGGTCAATCAAAGCGCCGATTAGCTGGCCTGAGTTTGTCGTCACTTCCAGTAGCATCATTACGACCGGGTACTCTTTCGGCTCATTTCCAGTGCTGGTGCACACTGTTGTTGAAACTTTATTTGAGAAAGCTTCCTTGAACTCTGCCTTCAGCTCTGGAGAGAGTTTGGCAAGGAGGTCCTCCTGTTTGTCGGTCAGTCCAAGTCCTCTTTTCTCCACTTTTGGATCGCTCTGCTCTCCGCTCGTTTTATCCTTCTTCTTGACCGGTGGCTTCGGACAGAGCAAGTAGTTGTGGTCTGAGGACCCTCCTTTCCGACAGTCTTCCTTTGAGCAGAGAAATCTTTGGGTGCAACTGCCATCTTCGCCATGGTGGCGCAAGCACTTGAAGCATGCTCCTGCTTTCTTCAGCTGAGCCTTCTTACTCGACAGGTTGAGCTTCTTGAAGACTTTGCAGGCAAACAGTCTGCCCGCGTGCATCTCGTCTCCACACGCGATGCATGAATTCGGTTGAGAGTTCTTTTGAGTGTTCCCCGATGTGGCTCTGGTGAACGCCTTCTTTTCCTTCCACCTCTCTGGTTTGTCCGCTGGGCTGGGCTGCAGCTGCAGCTGATCTAACTCCTCGAGAATGTCTTCCTGCTTTTTTAGGTACTGCAGTAGACAATCAAAGTGGTTGCGCGAAGAAAAGCCGCTTGCAGGTTCATTCTTGTATGTGAGCCACTTTTCTTTTAGGGAGTCAGGAAGCTTACTCTCAATTGACTGTGCAACCACCCGATTTTTCACAGCATCTTCCTCACCCAGGACTTGGAGATCACGAAGTGCTCTCTCCACAGCCTGAATCAGTTCGATTGTCTTTCTAGGGTGGTTTCCCTTCACAGGGGGAAGTCCTTGCACTTCCTTCGAGATTAGAAGCACTATCCTTGGCTTGTTTCCGTACTTATTGTCCAGGAGCCTGAATACGTCGTCCGCAGATCCACAGCTGGATAGCACGAAGTCCCTCTTGACTTTGTCGTCTAGGCTGCCTAGAAGGTGGAATTTCTTCACATTCTCCAATCCGTGTGGGTTTCCCAGGCGCTGCAGGTCTTCCCACTCAGCTTTCCAACGGTAGTACTCCCTCATGTCACCGGAAAATATGGGCAGGCGTGCCCGCTCCAGACTGATCAGGGGCCTGACATTGTAGGTCCCGGAGTTCATGCCGGAACCACCTTGCTGTGCGTTGAAGGTCCCACGTGGCGTGCTTGCGGCATTTGGAAGTACACCATAGCTGAGGTTGGGGGGCACGCTGGGCAAACTAGGCTGGACGCCGCCTAAGGGGGGTTGTATGCTCCCAGGGTCGAACAGGTCAGAGTCAGGTTGAACAGGCTCTGCCTCCTCACCGGTCTTGCTCTGCTGTTCGTCTTGGTTTTGCTCTACTGGTTCATCAGCCTCCTCCTCTTTGCCGCCATCCCAGCCTTGAGCACTGCCTTGCCACGACCACTCATCCCACAGTTTCTCTCGTCGTTTCCTCAGCTTCCTAATCCGGTCTCTCGACTCCGTTATCTTGGGTCTAGGAATCAAGTTTAACCACGCAGTTAACCCTCTGTCAAGCTCGAAGACCTCCCGTTCCAGGCTCCTATTCATCAGCTCGCGCTGCTTCCCGGTCATCTGCCGGTAGTCACTTTTCTCAGCCTGGTCCATAGCTGATTCAGCCTCATCTCCGAGGGTGCTAATTGCCTCCTCAGCGAACCTGGTCCAGAAGCTCTTTTGGATGATCTGTTCAGTCTCATCAAACTTGCAGTCGCAATCCGCTGTTTTCTGATCGATATGCTCCGCATTCTCTTCTGCCTGTTCATCATCTGCTTCTCTCAGGGCCGTGGCATACTCAAAGCCAGCATCTCTGACTCTGGTGTGCTCCATTTTAAAGTTCATCCAATCGTCTCTCATTTCACTTTCTCCCAGTGCGTTAGCTCTGGAGGTGAGATGGTTGGCTTTTCTGGTGAACGATGTCTGGACTGCTGAACGCTTCTGCTTAAGCTTCTCCAGCTCATCCTTTGTTGTTGCCATCTTGCTACTTTGTCTTGCGCTTACCGATGGTTTCAGCTTTCAATGCCACCTGGGCTCAATAGTCGTTTTCCTCTATTGGGTTTGTAGACTGTCCCTTCTTCTTGGCTTTAGCTTCTTTATTCCTCGGCTAGCAGGTTAGCAGATGAGCAGACAGCGTTTATGGATGGGCTGTTAGCTCACAGTCAGATTGGTTAAAACAGTCCTTTAATTATTATTCTTTATTTGTCCTTCTTCAAGGTTGTCCGGCCTAGTTTTCTCCAGAACCGGGGCCTTGGTTTATGACTGTTCGGATCTTTCAAAGTTTAGCCCTCCGAATAAGCTTGGCAGGCAGCACACTAGAAGATATGACTCGTGTTTGTCTTTTGGTTTGTTTATTTTTAGTTCCAAATGACCACAGGTCATAAACCTGAAATAATCAGATACAAAGAAGCAAATGTTACATGTATGTATGTTCAATAAACTGCAACTACTAAGAGCTGTCTTCATTTTTCAATACACAGAACATAGATTTCCTTAAGCTTGTCAATTATTTCTTCCATTATTAATTATCATTCTACATCTCCTTAAACCCACATAAATGTAAGTAATATATTCTCTAAATATACACAAGCAACATTGTACATATACCAGTAATGTAGTCCAACACATAACACAGCCATAGATTTTACACAGCAGACCCCAAATAACTGCAGTGACTCCACTTCCCAGAAAGCTTAGCGCCCTAGGCGCATGCGCAAAGCAGTACCTAACCGGCATGCGATGTTACCAAATAGTCCGTGTCTAGCCACTCACACATGTCGCCGGCAAGACACAAACACCATGACATTCAACATGACACGTTAATGCAACGGATCAAACAGCAACGGATTATGGAGTTACAGTCAACGTTTACCACGCTATCATTTCCGTCAGCCGACGAAGCATTTTAATTGACGCTAATGTCTCGGCTAATATTGGACTGAGAATGCTACTCAGCTAGCCGAGAACTAGCTGAGGGCGCTACGTTAATTTCACATTAGACTGAACGTTAATAATCCTCAAATTATATTTTTAACTAAAACACATCGGGATAACGTGGTAAACGTGACACACGTTATTTATTTATGATTGAACCATTGACAGCAGGCTATTTTACAACTAGCAGCTTATACATACCAACGGTCTGTGTGCTCCTGTCAACGGTCTGATCACAAATGAGTCGCTGCTGCACAACATTAAAGAGCACCTACAGCAGCCGCACGTACCTACAATTAACCCTTAAAGAATCCCCGAAATATAATCAAATGAATTTAGGTCCAGAAAGCCTTGACCACACAATTTAAATAGCATTTGTCTCTGTTATCAGAGGAAAAGTGGCTGCAGCAAATCAATAATTATACTAAATGCCCCAAAAGTCTTGACAGTCTGTACCAAGCATGCCAGCTATAGCCATCCTACAGTCTGTACCAAGCATGACAGCTATAGTCATCCTACAGTCTGTACCAAGCATGACAGCTATAGCCATCCTACAGTCTGTACCAAGCATGACAGCTATAGTCATCCTACAGTCTGTACCAAGCATGACAGCTATAGCATCCTACAGTCTGTACCAAGCATGACAGCTATAGCCATCCTACAACCTGTACCAAGCATGACAGCTATAGTCATCCTACAGTCTGTACCAAGCATGACAGCTATAGTCATCCTACAGTCTGTACCAAGCATGACAGCTATAGTCATCCTACAGCCTGTACCAAGCATGACAGCTATAGTCATCCTACAGTCTGTACCAAGCATGACAGCTATAGTCATCCTACAGTCTGTACCAAGCATGACAGCTATAGCATCCTACAGTCTGTACCAAGCATGACAGCTATAGTCATCCTACAACCTGTACCAAGCATGACAGCTAACCTACAGTCTGTACCATGCATGACAGCTATAGCCATCCTACAGCCTGTACCAAGCATGACAGCTATAGCATCCTACAGCCTGTACCAAGCATGACAGCTAACCTACAGCCTGTACCAAGCATGACAGCTAACCTACAGCCTGTACCAAGCATGACAGCTATAACCATCCTACAGCCTGTACCAAGCATGACAGCTATAGTCATCCTACAGCCTGTACCAAGCATGACAGCTATAGTCATCCTACAGCCTGTACCAAGCATGACAGCTATAGCCATCCTACAGCCTGTACCAAGCATGACAGCTATAGTCATCCTACAGCCTGTACCAAGCATGACAGCTATAGTCATCCTACAGCCTGTACCAAGCATGACAGCTATAGTCATCCTACAGCATGTACCAAGCATGACAGCTATAGTCATCCTACAGCCTGTACCAAGCATGACAGCTATAGCATCCTACAGTCTGTACCAAGCATGACAGCTATAGCATCCTACAGCCTGTACCAAGCATGACAGCTATAGCCATCCTACAGCCTGTACCAAGCATGACAGCTATAGTCATCCTACAGCCTGTACCAAGCATGACAGCTATAGTCATCCTACAGCATGTACCAAGCATGACAGCTATAGTCATCCTACAGCCTGTACCAAGCATGACAGCTATAGTCATCCTACAGCCTGTACCAAGCATGACAGCTATAGTCATCCTACAGCCTGTACCAAGCATGACAGCTATAGTCATCCTACAGCCTGTACCAAGCATGACAGCTATAGTCATCCTACAGCCTGTACCAAGCATGACAGCTATAGTCATCCTACAGCCTGTACCAAGCATGACAGCTATAGCCATCCTACAACCTGTACCAAGCATAACAGCTATAGCATCATACAGCCTGTACCAAGCATGACAACTATAACCATCCTACAGCCTGTACCAAGCATGACAGCTATAGTCATCCTACAGCCTGTACCAAGCATGACAGCTATAGTCATCCTACAACCTGTACCAAGCATGACAGCTATAGTCATCCTACAGTCTGTACCAAGCATGACAGCTATAGCATCCTACAGCATGTACCAAGCATAACAGCTATAGCCATCCTACAGTCTGTACCAAGCATGACAGCTATAGTCATCCTACAGCCTGTACCAAGCATGACAGCTATAGTCATCCTACAGGCTGTACCAAGCATGACAGCTATAGTCATTCTACAGCCTGTACCAAGCATGACAGCTATAACCATCCTACAGCCTGTACCAAGCATGACAGCTATAGCATCCTACAGCCTGTACCAAGCATGACAGCTATAGCATCCTACAGCATGTACCAAGCATAACAGCTATAGCCATCCTACAACCTGTCCCAAGCATGACAGCTATAGCATCCTACAGCCTGTACCAAGCATGACAGCTATAACCATCCTACAGCCTGTACCAAGCATGACAGCTATAGCATCCTACAGCCTGTACCAAGCATGACAGCTATAGTCATCCTACAGCCTGTACCAAGCATGACAGCTATAGCATCCTACAGCCTGTACCAAGCATGACAGCTATAACCATCCTACAGCCTGTACCAAGCATGACAGCTATAGTCATCCTACAGCCTGTACCAAGCATGACAGCTATAGTCATCCTACAGCCTGTACCAAGCATGACAGCTATAGCATCCTACAGCCTGTACCAAGCATGACAGCTATAACCATCCTACAGCCTGTACCAAGCATGACAGCTATAGCCATCCTACAGCCTGTACCAAGCATGACAGCTATAGTCATCCTACAGCCTGTACCAAGCATGACAGCTATAGCATCCTACAGCCTGTACCAAGCATGACAGCTATAGTCATCCTACAGCCTGTACCAAGCATGACAGCTATAGACATCCTACAGCCTGTACCAAGCATGACAGCTATAGACATCCTACAGTCTGTACCAAGCATGACAGCTATAGTCATCCTACAGCCTGTACCAAGCATGACAGCTATAGCCATCCTACAGTCTGTACCAAGCATGACAGCTATAGACATCCTACAGTCTGTACCAAGCATGACAGCTATAGTCATCCTACAGCCTGTACCAAGCATGACAGCTATAGCCATCCTACAGTCTGTACCAAGCATGACAGCTATAGTCATCCTACAGCATGTACCAAGCATGACAACTATAACCATCCTACAGCCTGTACCAAGCATGACAGCTATAGCCATCCTACAGTCTGTACCAAGCATGACAGCTATAGCATCCTACAGCCTGTACCAAGCATGACAGCTATAGCCATCCTACAGTCTGTACCAAGCATGACAGCTATAGCCATCCTACAGCCTGTACCAAGCATGACAGCTATAGTCACCCTGAGAGCTGCTGGTGCTAAAGGACAGTTTGTTGATTGTGAATGAGTTTTCGCTCATTTCCTGCATTCCCTTATATTATAAATTGTTCTCCAGTGCTTTTATCGCGGGATGGGCTGGGGTATTCTCGTTGTTTTTCAAAGTAAATATTTTGAAGTAACCACCGTCTATAAAAGTTACTCCCAGTAAAGAGGGCACCAATTTGAACCACAATTGTGTAGAATCAAGCTTCATTTTGCTTTGGTTTGTCTGTTGGTGATTGACAGAAGGCAGGTTCTCCTATACAAATTCTGCACACATTAGCCTTTTTCACCTTTTGTGCCAGGCAGGAAGTAACACAGGTGCAAGCCAAGCATTAACGATGGGGTCCTGGCACTGGAACACCTGAATGGATTGGAAGTTGAAAACACTCATTAATGCTGGCTTGCACCTGCGTTACTTCCTGCCTTTTGGACACAAAATGGCTGGTGGTGGAAAAAGTCCCATTAATATGAAACCGTCTCCGGCACCTCTTTCAAATGATGATCTGATGATCTGATGCAACTTTGCAATATGCAATTGGTGGCTTCTCTTTCACACTGATGGATTAAACTGAATGAACATAAAAAGACACAAAAAGTCACCGTGAACTGTCCTTTAATTAACACACCTCAAGGTGAAGGTGAACCTTTTTTCCTTCCTTTTTCAAGAAAGAGGAATGTATTTAATTCAGGACAGAACAGCTGTGCTAGGATCATTTTGGAACTGATCACATTAGTGAATTAGCATCATCATGCGTGGAACTATTCTTTTGAGATGGAGGAACTATTATTTTATCCTGGCACTTTTGTTTTCTGTAGCTGTTTGCTTATTTATGAGGTCTTCCGTTTGCGTCAGCATCCAACGCAGTTTCCCTCTTCTGGATTATGTTCTTACAATAGGAAGAAAGAGGCCTTTGAGTGAAACTAATCACATCATATTGAATTTTACTTGGCCTTCTAAATCATGAATATATTACACAGGCATGTCAATTTGTATGGCCTATTATACCACCCCCATCTCCATACCATAATAGATACATTGATCTCTCCTCTGCCAACAACATACACTCAGCTAAAACTCATTTGTGGTCAGTGACACATTTTAAATCTCTTGGTTCCATTCAAAGCCGTTTAAAAGCACTTTTATCTCAAAATATTCTGAAAACAGCAGCAGCAGGATATTTTCATCCATGTCAAGTAAAGGATCATTTATTTCCCCCCCAGATTTTGCCATCATGCCGATCGATGCTGATACATTTTTAATCAATGGCATTGCTGTGTAGAGCTAACAGAGCTACAGTAGTATCTGCATATGCAGGGAACACTGCTCTCCAATAACAGTCCAGTATACAGTATACTGCTTGGGATGGGTGGACATGCTTTCCCTCAGACCTTCCTGCAAACATCACATTAGCCATTGTCCCTTGTGCAATATCAGCAAGTGAAGCAGTTTCCATCAATAAAGCTTGAGTGCTTCCTTTACTTTGGCAGAGATAGGTACTGTACCTGGTAGTGTGATACTATATATGTATGTATATGTATATATATCATTATTATAATTATTATATAATTATTTATATATATATATATATATATAATTAAAAATACATACTACAGCATGTGCTGGGACGCGTCATCAGTGATGTTAACTGGGGTCGTAAGGTGTTTCGGGTCTGTCGAACATCATACACCCTCGCCCAGTAGACCCAGCCGAGGCCGATTAAGACCCCGACCCGCGTCCCAGAAGCAGCCGCTACGGATCACCCTTCCTACTCTGTCTGCAACGTTGCCCGCGGAAGGGTTGATCACGCCCAATCCGCTGCAATAGAGTTTAGTGCTACACCGCAGCATTGTGAGACCTTCGGTGCATGGAGGTCTAAGGCCCTGTGGGTTTCTCCCGGGCGCGCTCCTCCTTCGTCTCACCAGAACCTCCCTGGGGAAAAGGCAATCCTACCATGCCGTACCATGGGCAGGGAGGATGCCTCAAGAAGGCCTGTGCGCTGCATGTCATTCACCTGCGCCGAGCACCTCGCTCTAGTCTGAAGGACCCCAGGCCGCGCCGATCTTTACACAGATTTTCAGGAGGCTAATCCATAGCGTTTGTGGATTTCTCCCTCACGAGAGAGCCAGGCTGGGGTGCTAAAACCCATCCCGTACCGGGTGCCGTCTCTCCGACCGTCAACTGTCTCTCCAGCTTGTCACCAAACTATACTTGGTTGTCGCCTAGACTATTCCTAAGTGTCACTGGCCAGGTGAGCCAGAATAATACAATTCAAAATACATACTACAGCATGTGCTGGGATGCGTCATCAGTGATGTTAACTGGGGTCGTAAGGTGTTTCGGGTCTGTCCAACATCATACACCCTCACCCAGTAGACCCAGCCGAGGCCGATTAAGACCCCGACCCGCGTCCCAGAAGCAGCCGCTCACGGATCAGCCTTCCTACTCTGTCTGCAACGTTGCCCGCGGAAGGGTTGATCATGCCCAATCCGCTGCAATAGAGCTAGTGCTACACCGCAGTATTGTAAGACCCTTCGGTGCATGGAGGCTCAGGCCCTGTGGGTTTCTCCCGGCCGCGCTCCTCCTATATATATATATATATATATATATATATATATATATATATGTATATACAGTATATATATATGTATATATATATATGTATATATATATATAATATAATATACACACACACATTATAAGGGATTGGGCGAGTGTCCAGGAGCACCAGCCAATTGCCTTGCTGGGGGGGGGGGGGACACAAAATGATTTGCGGAAGCCTGCGTCTGCGCCCAACATGACTGCCTTTCAGAGGCTGTATTGGGCTCATTTTTAAAGCTACAGTGAAGATAGTGGTATCATATGAAACTAGAAGACCTAAGGCCTCCATTGGTACCTAAACATGGTAACAGGTCCTGCTAGCTTGTCGGGAAGGGGGCTAAATCCCGCTCTAAAGTTAGGCTAAACTTTGGCGAGAGGAGTACCTGAGCTCTCATCTCTAGATATCTGAATGAGAAATGGCGGCTCTATGGGTACCCACGAGTCTTTACAGACATGCCCATTTGAAGATAATACCATGCAGTTTTTTTGTTTTTTGGGAGTGGGGGGGCCATGCAGTTTTGTGCATGCAGTATAAAATATTGCCAGGCAGCTGGTTGCCGGCCACTGATGACGTCCTTTGTAAAGCATTTTGAATGGCCTCTGTGTATGGAATGTGTTACACAAATAAACGTAGAAAAACAAACCTGAGCAATATCCGATTGAGCATTTGAGATACTTGCTCAGGTTTGTCAGGCAGCTTCCTTCCTTCCTTCTTTCGGACATAGCCAGACAGACCGGCAGCCAGCTGCCTGGCAAAAAGTGACCGTTACAACCCCATCACAATTCAAATGTGTTTGAATCAAATGTGTGACGAGGATGTGATGTCTCTTTCATAAACAACAAGTTAGGCACTTGGCTAACATTCAGGTTGTGACAATCCCTGCCACTCAACTTCATGGATGCTGATTGGTCTGCTGTGCTCCCAGCACTTGCGCCATGCAAATGTAGAAGCAATTTTCTCCTAGGGTGCGCTCATACAGACGACAATGAAAAGGAGCACGCTTAAAAGCATACACAATGCATCGTCTGAATGCCTATTTATAATTGAACAGGCACAAGTTAGGGCACTTACCGGGGAGGAAGGAGTGGGTAATGCATGCAAAGCAGACAGTGACCTAAAGTCCTGCCAGAGCTAGTCTGCAGCCATGTGACCTAGTATCATCCTCCAACAGCCAGCAGTCTGTTGGCTTACTAAAGCTCAGTGTGCCATGAGGAAAGACCATGATGAAGCATGCATGAGGCGTATGAAAGGAGAAGCTGAGCTAGCAGCCTGTTAGACAGGGGTCAAGCAACCCGGTCAAGTGGACTCATTGGCAGACACTTGACAGCTTGAACACTGGAAGCTTGCTAGCTGGGAACCGGAGGCGCTTGGTAACTAGAAACGGCAACAGGCAAATCTGGAGACTGAACGCTGTTGGGAAATCGAACGGAAAGTGAATCTTTTATAGCCCAAGGACATGACATCACATTGCGTTATGATGACATCATCAGAAATATGACATCATCACTGTAGGGAAGGGATCATCACCCAGGCACCATCCGAGATATGACATCATCAGTGGGACCATCAATGAGGGACATCATTAGTGCCAGAGCAAGTGGCCACTCTACAAATGACATCATCACTGTAGGCATCATCATAACGTAGTTACGACAACATCTAACAGAGTCCAGTGATGTAGTCAAGACATCATCTAACAGTTTGTATTCATGAGACGTAGGAATGACATCACCTAACACAGCCGAGGCTGAATGGCGAGAATGGAAAACTAACATGCTAACTTGTTAACATGCTAACTTGTTAACATGCTAACATGTAGGGGTGGAGCGACCCTATCAGCCCACGGGGGGCGAAGCTCTTAGGGCCCCATCCCCATCCCCCTTCTTCTTTTTTTTTTTTTTTTTCCCAATTAAGGCCGGCGGCGAAGAAAAATTTGCCTTTTTTGCATGTTTGAATCTGTTTTAGCCATATTTAGTGGAATATCTCATTTTAAACACACCAATGTTACTGTCTATTGATTGAATTGCTCTCACACTCAGGCCTGGCCTGGCCTGGCATGCAATCTTTTTTTTTTTTTTTTTGGTTGGGAGTGGGCCCGGGGCGGGCGCACCCTCTGCCCCGGTGTACGCTCCGCTACTGCTAACATGTTAACATGCTAACATGCCCTGTGGAAGTTGGGTGCCATGGATTTGTACCCATCTATCATCAAAATAGAGCCAACATAAAATAATGTCATTGACAATTGACTTTTGTAGATATTTTATACTGTGTGTGTGTGTGTGTGTGTGTGTGTGTGTGTGTGTGTGTGTGTGTGTGTGAGCGTGCGTGCATGCGTGCGCGCGCGCGCGTGCGTGCGTACATATATAAAAACATTTTCAGTGATGAAGATTTGGAAACTTTGCTGGAAGACATGAACATATTTCACCATCCTGCTGTAATAGGTGATAATAGCGCAGCCTCATTGTAACAGGACAATTAAATCCTGAATTAATTACATTACTTAATTACTAACAGTTACCTTCCCACCAGCTGTTGCCTGTTGATGATCATGAGCTCGTCTTTACTGTCATTTTGAAGCACATTACTGTTCTCATCAATTTTCTTTACAATTCAACTCATCTAGCAAGTTCCTTTCAGGGGAGAAGTAGTCTCGTGGGCCAGCCTCCCCTCCCTACCGTGAGAGGAGTCTGGCACCACGGAAACAGGCTACTGGGATAAGCCTTCCCCTGCTCTACTCTGCTCTCCCATTGGAGCGACTGTTTCAGTCTCTGCCGGATGTCTGCTCCCGGCTTATTACGAGCTCTGTCATTGGCTCCGACCATGTCAATCAGAGCGGCTTCCGCTCCCTCCTCCCTGTGTGTCGCTGTAAATAGTGCCCTGCCGCCTCAGGGAAAACAACAACGCTAACTAGCTAGCAAGCTAACGGCAGAAACCTACACGCTGAAAACGGCAAGTTGGATTGTTGGAAACTATTTTCCAAGGGCACTGCCGCTAAGCGCCGCCCATCGCAATCCCACTATGGAGACCTGCGGCGCCAGACTCCTCTCCTGCTAGGGAGGGGAGTCTGGCCAGCGAGACTAGGTGAGAAGTAGCTTTTATTTGTAGGTAGCTGCTAGTTCTAGCGCTACCTAGTCTCTCAAGCCAGGCAATCTTTGAATACTCCAGTACTGTACTTCCACCAATTACAATTTTGACAAAGATTTTCCAAAGAAAAAAAACTTTCAGACCGGAAGGACCAATCATGACACATGTAAACATAACTGAGGCAGGTGATTGGGGAAATGCCGCCTTATTTTGTGACCAACTTTGAGACCTCTGAAGTACAGACAGGTACTGTAGGTGGGAGCATTTGCAAATTGCGCAAGCCAACGCGTCTGTCTTCAGAGACTAAAGGGCAGTCTACAGTACAGCAAATTATGATCACCCGATGAGCATCACTGAACGTCACGTTACGTTCCGTTAGCGCTGGACGCTGTCACTCATAAAAAGTATAAATACTAGGTGATATGAGAACGCATCGCAGAGGTGCAGTTTCACTTTATTTGCTTCTTTTTCATTTTCTCTCAAGACATGGAGGTAGAAAAACAAGAGCGAGCAGCACTTTCTTGAGCCGGCGATGGGGTCAAAGTTGAATCCAAATGAAGTCTTGGCGATGGGCGCAACCATCATCGCAAAGATGTTATATCGTCCGTCGCTGGAAGTATAAACATTATATCGTTGCCACCAATGATGGAATATGATCATGGTCAGTCGCAACCACCATAAATCGATGTATATAAACTGCCCTTAAGTGCTCCCTGAGTCTGACTCACTTTAATAGGTGGGCATGTGTTACAGTATGGAGGGATTAATCAAAGACATATATTCAAAGGGTCTTATCTTGCGGCAAGATAATATTTTTTAATGCCCCACGGAACAAAATGAGCATAATAGCTGCATTGTTTGATACAGTTGCTGATCAATAGTGACTCAACAATTACATCGCCAGGGTGCTGAGATTTGTCATTTTAAAAACTCACCCCCAAAAAAATAGATGACTTAGCTTATTGATCTTGAATCTGTAATGGAATGAAAATGAAAGTGTTTTATTAAAAAGGTTGCCCAAAGTGCCAGCTCTAAACTCGAGTAAGCAGTCTTTTTTTGCTCCTCTTCATCAGCGCAGCGAGAGGTCTGTTCCCTGGACAGGGCATCCGTCTATTCTGATGTAAAGGCATGAGAACAATGGCTCTTTGTCTTGAGTCTTTGTGAGCGCCGTGGAGAAGATAAATATTGCATGGTCCAGATTTGTTTCACCGGCCCAGATCTGACAGCAGGCCACCACCGCTGGTGAAATGCATCTCGGAGGTCAGGGAGGGATCATGGATTCACTTGTCGGTGCAAAGAGGACGACGCTATCAGAGGCGACACACAGGACAAGAAGGCCTTACCGTGTAGAAACCTGCAATATTTATTTGATACAATATGGCCTGTAGCTCAAACACAACGTGATCGCAAACCTTGAATACTTCACGACTGTTTATAAATAACATATGAACCAGAAACACTTTTGATATATAATTATATTATTAGACTTATATTATTAGACTTTGAGGTCATGAATAGTTTTTGCTCACTTTTCTGCCCAGGCTTGGCAGTGTTTTTGCTGAACATTATTGTTTCAACTGAAGACACACCGCCTCAAATTAATTCTTATTAGCCGTTTAAAAATAGTCTGGTGGACGAGGCTGCCTGTAATCTGACAAGCACAGAGGGAGCATCATGACCAGCATTAAGTCTCCAGCCAGCTGCCAGAGAGACACAATGAACAACATCACCAGGAATATGGGCCTTATATTCTAAATCTCTATCCTTTGCTGCTTTCTTCATCACTAATAGGCCTTGGCTATTTTTATTAAGAATGCTCAGTTCGCACTAAGTTGCCATTTAGTTGGTTTTACGAATTGTGAGAATGCAAATGAGCTACGAGCTATTTCTGGGGCAATATATTTATTGTGCATTGTCCCTGTCAAATAAACAATAAAGAGAAAGAATGCAAATGTTGGCATCCCGATGGGAGTTTTGAGAACTGACCATGAAGACTCAAATTCATGAGATCCCATCACTTTGCATTTACAGTTAGCCTGAAAATGTCTATTGTGTGTCTCTTGCGGCCGTATAGCATTTATTATGATTGATTATCATTCGTTTATATTGACATTTATATCCACGTTATTGTTGCCACTCTCCCTCTCCAGGACATCTGGCTGTCAATCAGTGATGACACATGGAAATGTAGCCTATATAGTAGTAACGCATATATTATACACCAAACTCTTGAGCTACTTCTGCTCTCACTCAGAATGTCAAAATATAAGCCATGTCGTGTTTTGAGATATGAACGTTTGTTTGGCACAACTCATACTAACTGCTGCGCTTCCGGGAGATTTGCGGTGTCATGACGTCACGCTGATTCCGCGTATTAGCTAGCCAGCCCCTACAACATACCATAATACTGTATTGTGTTTTTGTATGATTACCATTGACATAATGTCAAAATAAAGCCCTAAGCAGGTGGGGCCAATAAGCAGCACTTAGTTGGCTTGTGCCAGCTAAGTGCTGCTATAGGGCCTATACTGTAAGTGCTGGCCTATAAGTGCTGGCCTACTTATTCTAAGGCCTATAATAAGTGCTGCTATAGTGCAGCTAATAATGCCCTCTGCTAGGGCCCTATTAGTGGAGGGGTAGCGCGCTCATCGCTCATTGTTTTGAATGGGGCGTTTCCCCCGCTTTCCGGGTCCCTGTGCTGCCCGTGACGCGTGAGTGTCCCTACGTATAGCAACCTATTCATAGTATTCCGATGATGTCACAAGCAATTCTCCTACCAATATGGCGCTACAATACACACAGCTCATTGGCTGTAAGTGTCACTCGATTGTAATCACCTGTAAATTGATCACAATCACCTGTTGTTTTCCTACCAAGATGGCCCTGTGGTGATGTAACAGAATACTATCAATAGCCTGTGTTTAACCACCCATCACCCACCGAGTAGGAAGTGCAGCGTGAACGCAAATATGTCCGAGGCGGAGCTTCTGTGTTGAAACTTACGGCGGTCCGAGTTGTCATGAATGCGGTAATAGTTGGCTTATGCCTTGGACCGGTCCTGTAGGGCCGGTCCTGTACAGCTAACTGACGATGTCAGCAATGTTAGCGCTACTAAAGTTGTCAGATTACAAATTAATCGTGTTAGATTGATTCATGATTAACATGCAAAAATCACGATAAGTGAAGTTAATATGACGGCGGAGCAAGCACTGCACAGATAGCAAGTCTTTGTACACAGTAACGTTGCACCCTAATTTACCTTGAATATCGTGGATTTACCCTTCAATCCAGTTACTGTAGCCCTTCTTTTGAATCCTTTTGGGGATGTTGACGTTGTCATCTGCCCATTTATCAATTTGATCAAAAGAAATTGGTGGAACAGAACTCAGGTTTTGGGACCACCGCTCCATTGTTTACATGGGTTGTAACGCAGGCTCAGACGCGTTGCCACCCTGTGCGATGATGTAATCCAAGATGGCCGTGCTGTGAATAAGGTCTATTGCAGTGAGTCCGTTGGGAAGAATGTGGGGAAGCTGCAAGAGAGGGACCTCAGCGAGGGTTGGCTTTAACACATGCACCAATTACAGTCAGCACAGTGTGCCTCCTCTTCCAAACACCGCTGAGAGCACCACACACCCCCTGAGGAAACATCTGCTTCTCTACATTCTACCCGCACACGCACACGCACACGCGCACACATACACACACACACACGCACACACACACACACACACGCATGCACGCACGCACGCGCACACATACACACACACACGCACGCACACACACACACGCACGCACACGCATGCAAGCACGCGCACACATACACACACACACACACACACACACACACACGCACGCACACACACACACACACACACACACACACACGAATAGGCTATATACAAACAGAAACACACACACACGCACACATACACACACGCACACAAACACGCACGCACGCATGCACACGCACACACACACACACACACACACACACACACACACACACACACACACACACGAATAGGCTATACAAACAGAAAAACACACACACACACACACATTATTCTGGCACACATGAGTGCACATGCACAGTTGCACACAGAATAATACACAGAATAAATATACTGTAACTATAGCGTACTTTTAGTTAAATAATCGAGCAATTTTAATTTCCGTCTGTCGTATCGAAATGTATCAACTTTCAAATCAGAACTCTGATGCATATCTTTTTTGCTATTTATGCTTATGCTTGCCAACTGTGAAATTAAAAATTATGACTTCAATAAGTGCCAAAACAATGAGAAGTCTAATTTATTTTGTTGTACAGAAGTGAAAAGCTTTCATCAAGTTTATTTTCAGATAAAAGGACAAAACATGAAAAATAAATAAATCAGGAAGCAATCTCAGCTGTGCTGATAAGTGAACAAACTATGTGCCTTCTGTATTTCCATAGGGACATTATAGCATACTCTTCAAAACACTATATTAGTTCTTTAAAGCAATGCCACTGGGATTCAAACTAATATTATTCCATAAAACTTTTGTGTAGGTTGTATAACTTTTTTTGGGTGAGATTCTAGAATCACATTTTCACATGGAACTAACAGAACCTGGCTGTAATAGGAAATATGTATTATCTCATGGCAGTTCATTAGAGCGATCCCCTGTAGAACTTTATAAAACATATTCTATTATATTATATTTGACAATTTAGTCCCTGAATTAAGCATCAATATTATCATGTTATCATCCATTGTTGATAGGTTCCCAAGAGAATCTGGGTGGGCCAAGTAAATGAGAGATGGTCTTACAGTAATTGTTAGTGCAGCAGTACAAGGCTGTGGTTTGACAAGACAACTCCCAGGTGTGAATGTGTGTATCATTATGCAAATGAAGCAGGGCGGGGTGGAAGAAGAGCACAGGTGTGAAACCCTTCTCTGCCATCATGATGTGGACATGATCAGTCCTTGTTGGTCTGGGATTTTAGTATAGTTGTGTTATAATAAAAATATAATCAGAATCAGAATCACTTTTATTGCCACAGTATGCAAGTTACATACGAGGAATTTGTCTTAGTGTCTGTATGCAGCATAGCGGTCACATCAATATACAGAGGTAAGAAGTAGGAAGATAACTAAAGACAATCACAAAGTTGCAAGTGCAATCGAATCAGTAAATATATACAATATGTACATGAGTGGTGAAGTGTTCTGTGGATGATAAATATGAATTTACGTTGGATTTACATGAGATTTACAGACTGAGTTCAATAGACGTTAAATAGGCAGTGGATTTACATGAATTTACAGTCGGAGTTAAATAAGAGTTTACATTGAATGTACACGAAATGTACAGGCTAATAATAGGCTATATTAGATATTATATTATAAAATATAATAATAGAAAATATTATTTTCTCAATGGCTATTCTAATCACACACTAAGGCCATGTTCAGACTATGAGGCCAAATCTGATTTGTGAACTTTAGTGACCTATTAATTAATTCATTTATCCAGATTGGTTTTATGAGTCTGGACGCTCCAAGTCTGATTTGTGTCACTTGTCCTCAATCTGCTTTCGACTGATGTGACTTCAGTGCAGATGCGCAGATCCACCAAATCTGATTTGAACGTCACTCACAACTCGTCATCAAATGCTTCTGCGCAGGAAAACCACGTCACCAACGTACGTATTTACTGACGCTCCACGTCGTTACCATAGCAACCCATGCAGATAGGCTGTTTAGGTCTGGACACACAGATCTGACTTGAGAATCAGATTTGTGGCAGTGCGGACACACTCCCAAATCAGATCTGGGAAACCAATCAAGATAATGATGATTAATGACTTTATCAGCAAATCAGATTTGCCTGTAATGTGAACATGGCCTTAATGATTTCAGTAGTTCACAATCCCTCCTGTGTACCAACTGGAGGATATTCCTCTCTTGTCATTAGCCAGTGAGATAGCAGACAATGACACAGCCTTCAGTACTTCCTGTACTGTAGCTCCTACATGCGCGCACGTTCATAAACTCAATCATATAAGAATGATTTTGCGTGTGAAAGCCACGATGCCTCGTCCGTCAGACGGGAATCCCTGATGACTCTGTTGTGGAGCCCTAGCTTCTAGTCGGTGGGCAATTTTTCTGTTGCCAATATTCCCACAACAGCCTTTGATGTAATTACTTTCCAAACAGCTCCCCTCCAGCCAAGCTGCTCTCAATTCATGGCTTGGCTTGTTTGCAGCGTCATTGGAACGCACCCGTTTTTCATTCCCACAGTGAGGCTGCAGCTCCACTGATGCTAAAGGGAAGGAACCAAACCAAACCCAACCCATTACAGGAAAGAGAGTAAACAGATGAAGTATGGATTACTGCTCCTGGTCGCACCAGCGCCTCCTCTGGTCGGTCGGGGCGCCTGTTTGGGGCGGAAGGGAACTGGTGGGAATAGCGTGATCCTCCCACGTGCTACTACTACCTCCTGCCGGTGAAGCTCCCCCCGCTGTCAGGTGAAAAGAAGCAGCTGGCATGATTCTGATTCTGATGGTGCTAGTCTACGGCTCTCCCCAGATCAGCAGAGGGTGGAGCAGCGACCGGGGCAGCAGGGGGGGGGGATTGGCCAAGTACAATTGGGGAGAAAATGGCGGGAAATCAGAAAAAAATCTGAAGTATTATTATATATTACTGTACTATAGTTTAAAATAACTCGTCACTGCAGAAAAATAATACAGTCATTTGTGATGACCACTTGCAATGTGTGAGGATCAAGTAGTAAGTTTGCCTGAGAATTGGGAGCAACCAACCTCCAGTATTAGAAAGAGAGTGAACAGACGAGAGAGTAAAGAATACTCAGCTACTGTTCTGAGTCCAAATGGAGCTCAAGGACACGTCCAGTTATTTCTGCAATAATGCTGATCAGTAGAACCCAAATCAATAATGCTGATCAGTAGAACCCAGATCAATAATGCTGATCAGTAGAACCCAAATCAATAATGCTGATCAGTAGAACCCAGATCAATAATGCTGATCAGTAGAACCCAGATCAATAATGTTGATCAGTAGAACCCAGATCAATAATGCTGATCAGTAGAACCCAAATCTTGTCACAGTTGGTTGTGGCAATTATGGTGAAAACACGGAGAGCATTCAAAAGCACCCTAAGGTGTGTTTGTCCTTTTCAGCACAAAGGCGCTCACTGCATGCAGAGATGTAGTTATTATTTATTATAACTAGAGTTCGGTAAAAAGGCCACGCCTCAAGCACACATTCAATTTCCTGCTCCACCCTACTTGACTCTTTTAAATAAACAAATAAAAAAATACTGCATGCAAAACTGCACAATTGCATTATGATGGCCACTTGCAATGAGAACTTGTGATGGCACGCTCATAACTAACATCAATTTAATATAAGGGTGCTTTCTCACTGGCGCCCCGGTACCTTTCCTGAGCACACTTGTCCGCAAATTGACCCCAGTTTCGGAACATTTGAGGAGTGTGAACGTTGCGTTCCGTTCCGTTCTGCACCCGGGTGCGCAACAGGGAACCGTGACAGGATCCACTTGAAAAGGTATTCTGGGGATGAGCGCTTTTGCGTGCCTGGGCACCGAAAACTTGCGAGTGTGAAAGCCAACCGTTCCGAACCACATAGACAACACACGGGCGAAGATAAACTCCAGGCACAGTTGATGATGCAAGTGTACTCTGTTCCGTTTCCGAGCATGGAAGAAATGTTGTAATGTGAAAGCTGACCAGCGGGGGAGAGGGGAGCAGGCCCGGTTTTACAGGGGTGCAAAAATATAAAATAATAAAAATAAAAATAAATGCTGCAGCTGCACACTTACTGTTTAAACTTGAATTATAATTGTTGTTTTTCTTTGTTCTTTGATGTGAATTTATGGCTTTTTGGCACCTATATGTAACCTTTTAAGGTTGAGATAATTGTATTATCATTATATGGTCCAAATATTTCAGTAAAGCACTTGAAACACTTTGGCCGGCCACCCGGGTCGGCCCGTGCATGTGCACCCCTTCCTATCTAGGATGCATCCCCAGTCATTTTGTTCTGGAAGCGGCCCTGGAGGGGAGGGGGGACAATCGTTCCCGGGTGCGGAACGGAACGAAAGCAATCGTTCCCAGTGAGTAAGCAGCCTAAGAGTCCCACAGTGATGCAGAAAATGACTTGTCGTGTTGACAATATAGCCTAAGACATACTGTGCACTCTGAACCGACATCAATACAACATCTTGTCATCAGAATGAAGACTGCATATTTGTTGTGATATGTCATTATGTCATGACACAGTGCGTTACAATGTATGTCATGACACAGTGTGTTACAGTATATGTCATGACACAGTGTGTTACAGTATATGTCATGACACAGTGCGTTACAATGTATGTCATGACACAGTGTGTTACAGTATATGTCATGACACAGTATGTTACAGTATACTGTATGTCATGACACAGTATGTTACAGTATACTGTATGTCATGACACAGTGTGTTACAGTCTTTGAGGACGGAATGTTTGCAGCAGCATAGTGCAACAAATCCAGATTTCAGACAAATGTGACCTTTAAAGTGTATTTGTCAGTGCTTGTATGAATACATGGTTATTTACATAAGGACTTGATGAGATTTGCTTCCCTTACACATTTCAGGTGGGGTGGAAAGGGGAAATGCAAAACTGCTCATGTAACGAGACAAATTGTACTTCACGGTTTCTATTTATAACTTTCTCATCTCAGAGGGAGGGGAGAATCTTCCCAATTCCCCAGTGGCTTAGTGTGACATATTGCTAATCTGGTTATTACGCACTTGATCAGAAGTCTCTGTTTTACGGCCGTGCACAGATATTATGCAGGTTTCTTCTGTGGCTAACTGCAATAACTCTGTGAGGAGCTAATGAGGAGCCGCCACGACTGTGCTAATACATCTCAAGTCACTTCAGGGTTCTCTTGTTGCAACAACTTGTTAGTCTAAGTCACTCCATTAAACTAACCACATTATTTTGTGCTAATGATATACTGTTAGAGAGCCTCTCATGCTGGAACCAATGGATTGTGACCAAAACAAGAGAGGGAGAAGTCATCATAGTCCACTATCTGACGGCACTTTAGGAAGGAGAAGTCATCAGAGTCCACTATCTGACAGCACTTCAGGAAGGAGAAGTCATTAGAGTCCACTATCTGATGCCACTTCAGGAAGGAGAAGTCATCAGAGTCCACTATCTGACGCCACTTCAGGAAGGAGAAGTCATCAGAGTCCACTATCTGATGCCACTTCAGGAAGGAGAAGTCATCAGAGTCCACTATCTGACAGCACTTCAGGAAGGAGAAGTCATCAGAGTCCACTATCTGACAGCACTTCAGGAAGGAGAAGTCATCAGAGTCCACTATCTGACAGCACTTCAGGAAGGAGAAGTCATCAGAGTCCACTATCTGACGGCACTTTAGGAAGGAGAAGTCATCAGAGTCCACTATCTGACAGCACTTCAGGAAGGAGAAGTCATCAGAGTCCACTATCTGACGGCACTTTAGGAAGGGGAAGTCATCAGAGTCTACTATCTGACAGCACTTCAGGAAGGAGAAGTCATCAGAGTCCACTATCTGACGGCACTTCAAGAAGGAGAAGTCATCAGAGTCCACTATCTGATGCCACTTCAGGAAGGAGAAGTCATCAGAGTCCACTATCTGACAGCACTTCAGGAAGGAGAAGTCATCAGAGTCCACTATCTGACAGCACTTCAGGAAGGAGAAGTCATCAGAGTCCACTATCTGACAGCACTTCAGGAAGGAGAAGTCATCAGAGTCCACTATCTGACAGCACTTTAGGAAGGAGAAGTCATCAGAGTCCACTATCTGACGGCACTTCAGGAAGGAGAAGTCATCAGAGTCCACTATCTGACAGCACTTTAGGAAGGAGAAGTCATCAGAGTCCACTATCTGACGGCACTTCAAGAAGGAGAAGTCATCAGAGTCCACTATCTGATGCCACTTCAGGAAGGAGAAGTCATCAGAGTCCACTATCTGACAGCACTTCAGGAAGGAGAAGTCATCAGAGTCCACTATCTGACGGCACTTCAGGAAGGAGAAGTCATCAGAGTCCACTATCTGACAGCACTTCAGGAAGGAGAAGTCATCAGAGTCCACTATCTGACAGCACTTCAGGAAGGAGAAGTCATCAGAGTCCACGATCTGATGGCACTTCAGGAAGGAGAAGTCATCAGAGTCCACTATCTGACAGCACTTCAGGAAGGAGAAGTCATCAGAGTCCACTATCTGACGGCACTTCAGGAAGGAGAAGTCATCAGAGTCCACTATCTGACAGCACTTCAGGAAGGAGAAGTCATCAGAGTCCACTATCTGACAGCACTTCAGGAAGGAGAAGTCATCAGAGTCCACTATCTGACAGCACTTCAGGAAGGAGAAGTCATCAGAGTCCACTATCTGACGGCACTTCAGGAAGGAGAAGTCATCAGAGTCCACTATCTGACAGCACTTCAGGAAGGAGAAGTCATCAGAGTCCACTATCTGACAGCACTTCAGGAAGAAGTCATCAGAGTCCACTATCTGACAGCACTTTAGGAAGGATAAGTCATCAGAGTCCACTATCTGACAGCACTTCAGGAAGGAGAAGTCATCAGAGTCCACTATCTGACAGCACTTCAGGAAGGAGAAGTCATCAGAGTCCACTATCTGACGGCACTTCAGGAAGGAGAAGTCATCAGAGTCCACTATCTGACAGCACTTCAGGAAGGAGAAGTCATCAGAGTCCACTATCTGACAGCACTTCAGGAAGGAGAAGTCATCAGAGTCCACTATCTGACAGCACTTCAGGAAGGAGAAGTCATCAGAGTCCACTATCTGACAGCACTTCAGGAAGGAGAAGTCATCAGAGTCCACTATCTGACAGCACTTCAGGAAGGAGAAGTCATCAGAGTCCACTATCTGACAGCACTTCAGGAAGGAGAAGTCATCAGAGTCCACTATCTGACAGCACTTCAGGAAGGAGAAGTCATCAGAGTCCACTATCTGACAGCACTTCAGGAAGGAGAAGTCATCAGAGTCCACTATCTGACGGCACTTCAGGAAGGAGAAGTCATCAGAGTCCACTATCTGACGGCACTTCAGGAAGGAGAAGTCATCAGAGTCCACTATCTGACAGCACTTCAGGAAGGAGAAGTCATCAGAGTCCACTATCTGACAGCACTTCAGGAAGGTGAAGTCATCAGAGTCCACTATCTGACGGCACTTCAGGAAGGAGAAGTCATCAGAGTCCACTATCTGACAGCACTTCAGGAAGGAGAAGTCATCAGAGTCCACTATCTGACAGCACTTCAGGAAGGAGAAGTCATCAGAGTCCACTATCTGACAGCACTTCAGGAAGGAGAAGTCATCAGAGTCCACTATCTGACAGCACTTCAGGAAGGAGAAGTCATCAGAGTCCACTATCTGACAGCACTTTAGGAAGGAGAAGTCATCAGAGTCCACTATCTGATGCCACTTCAGGAAGGAGAAGTCATCAGAGTCCACTATCTGACAGCACTTCAGGAAGAAGTCATCAGAGTCCACTATCTGACGCCACTTCAGGAAGGAGAAGTCATCAGAGTCCACTATCTGACAGCACTTTAGGAAGGATAAGTCATCAGAGTCCACTATCTGACAGCACTTCAGGAAGGAGAAGTCATCAGAGTCCACTATCTGACGGCACTTCAGGAAGAAGTCATCAGAGTCCACTATCTGACGGCACTTCAGGAAGGAGGAGTCATCAGAGTCCACTATCTGACGCCACTTCAGGAGGGAGAAGTCATCAGAGTCCACTATCTGACGCCACTTCAGGAAGGAGGAGTCATCAGAGTCCACTATCTGACGCCACTTCAGGAGGGAGAAGTCATCAGAGTCCACTATCTGACAGCACTTCAGGAAGAAGTCATCAGAGTCCACTATCTGACGGCACTTCAGGAAGAAGTCATCAGAGTCGACCACTATCTGACGGCACTTCAGGAAGGAGAAGTCATCAGAGTCGACCACTATCTGACAGCACTTCAGGAGGGAGAAGTCATCAGAGTCCACTATCTGACGCCACTTCAGGAAGAAGTCATCAGAGTCCACTATCTGACAGCACTTCAGGAAGGAGAAGTCATCAGAGTCCACTATCTGACGGCACTTCAGGAGGAAGAAGTCATCAGAGTCCACTATCTGACGGCACTTCAGGAGGGAGAAGTTACAACCTTGTTTCAGGCCAAAAGCTTCACACCACGGGTAGCCTAAATTGATGCGAAGAGAAGCATGCATCTCAGCAAGAATTCATTATTGCCCCTGGCGCCTCTCAGCGTATGAGCTATGGCCACCAGTGGAAGCTGTTTTTGCAATTTGAGCGCTGCTTGATATGGATGACTGTTTGAGACCGGCCTGAAGCAAACATCTAGATGGTCATCCTCTTCGGCAATGGCTTCACTTTCACGCCATCAGCTAATTAAGGGTGGCCTGCCATTAAACAGGCGTAAATCAGAGCCTAATGTGGCTCAGAGTCTCGGTGAGACACTGGGCGGGGACAATGTGCTCCTCTGATCTAATGAGCCCTGAGCTGAAGGGGATATACGTCTTGATAATGACAGCCAAGTACAGTGTATTGATCATCGCTCCCTCTGGTGTCTGTGTGGGTTAAAGCAGCCAGGAAGGAAATTGAACTGGGATTTCTCAACAGCGTAGAGCAAGCTTGGAGGGCGAGAGATGGTCAAAATAACTTGACTGATGTGTTTATTGAAGAACATGCTCTGGTCCTCCTCCTTGTCGTTGCTACATAGATGCCCACTCAATTTAGTCCATGGGGCCACAGCCTCAACAGAAAAGTCCGTTCTGTGGTCTTTTGGTGGTAGATTGTACTTGTGATAGTATCACACGTGTTGTAGTACAACAGTGGTTTCCTTCGAGGGTAAAGTAATAATAACAATAATAATAATCGTCATCATAATAATCATAGTAATTATAATAATAATTAAAACATGGAGGAGCAGCTCTAAAAGAAGCTATCTTCCATGTTTGGTCAAGATATCTGGCAATTAATGAAAAGGTGCCCATAAAAAGTCTCCAGCATCTAGTGACTTCCTTGTCAATACATTTGTATGTATAGCTTTACTCATGTGGTTTTATATCTGATTGTTTATTTATGGGTATGTCTTTTGGGGTGTATTTTAATGTAAAAACCGCCTGTGGACAGGTGTTGAAAATTAGCGTTCCGCTATAAACACTTAACACTGTGTATCTCGTTGTTGTGCATACATAGGGCTGCCACAAACGATTATTTTGATAGTCGACTAGTCACCGATTATTTTAACGATTAGTCGACTAATCGGATCATGAATTGCACAATTACTCAATCGCTCTGATTTAGCTATCATCAGCTTCTAAATTTAGCTTCAAGTTGTTTTAAGCATGTACCAACTAAAAATAAAGACAAGATGATAATTCACTCAAAAATCTTCTTTTAATTCACTTTAAAGTTTAGAGCATGTAGCAGCATAATTATTTCTGGAATCAATGTACTTGCATGTGGGGAGGTACGGTGGTGTAGTGGTAAGCGCTATCACCTCACAGCTCGAAGGTCGTGGGTTCGATTCCCACCTGGGACGATGTGAACGCTGAAGGAATGCGTGCCCGTCCGCATGTCCTCGAGTGCCCACCGCCCGGGTGGGGTCGTCAAAAGGGCCTTTCTGTGTGGAGTTTGCATGTTCTCCCCGTGCCTCCTGGGGTTTCCTTCATATAGGAACCCCCTTCACCAAAAACATGCAATATCCTGGTTGCTAATGTGGTGCCTCCTCTGGTCGTTAGGGGCGCCTGTTCAGAGGGAGGGGAACTGGTTGGAATAGCGTGAACCTCCCACGTGCTATGTCCTACCGGTGAAGCTTCCTCTGTCAGGTGAAAAGAAGCGGCTGGCTAACTGCCCATGTCTCGGAGGAAGCATGGAGCCAGTTTTGGCTCTCCCCAGATCGGCAGAGGGTGGAGTAGCAACCAGGATAAAGAAATTACATTAGCACTAATGGGGGATAAAAATTGGATAAAAAAAAATCGGGAAAAAAAAAGAAAAAAAGAAAAAGAAAAAAAAAAGTACTTGCATGTAATAAATGTAATATAGTGCAAATTGCAAAATAGTACACATTGAAATTGAAAACATATAGTGCAATGAAATATCTACTATCCATTGAACGAATAATGCAAAATAAAATTAGGGCACTACTACGTGGAATGGAAATGGAACCAAAAACTATTCACTATGTATGCAACCAAAATATCAACACAAATAAATTGTTTCAGTCTTTTCAGGCATCAAACACATTTTTAAATGTAGTAAGTAGAGAGTGCAAACTGCTGAGTAAAATGAGGTTTCCAGTATTCCCGTCAGCAACACATGATCTTAACGTCGCTATGATGACAACATTACAGCAAGGCTTTTAACGTTAATATCGTTAGCCAATAGCTAACGTTAGCAGCTAAAACTTGTGAGTGAGCTAACAAGCTAATTAGCCTTCTTCTCCATCATCGCCTGCATTCGCCACAACGTGCTTCCCTTTTAGATGCTCGCGCATCATACTCGTGCTGCCATGATAAGCGAGTTCAGCTCATTTAGCAGATTTAGCATTTCACGCATTTCACATCATTGTGCAATCATCTATTGCCCGTCATTTCAGAGATGCTAACCATCCTATTTCCTCTCACGTTCTGTGTTATTCAGCAGTTAAAAGCACCACGTAGGGGAGGGAATATGGAACGTCTTCTTCAGGCAGAGTGCAAATGGATATTCTATCTCCAAACTCCTCATCCAAAAGGTCTTAATGAGGAGATGTCACTAAATTGTTTCATCTAGAACATTGGGCTAGTATATGTGTGTCTGCCATAATCAGATGTAGCCTATAGTATGCCTATGTATTACTTTTCTATGTATTGTAAAGCGTCTTTGAGTTCCCCAGAAAAGCGCTATATAAAACTTATGTATTATTATTATTATTATTATAGCTTGTTTCTTTCTTTGTTTCTTTCTCTGTCTTTGGACTTTATATTATAGTATTTTTGAAATTGTCAATGTACTTTAAATAATTACTATTAATCTGGAGTAAATCAGGCTTCTTCTCTGTTAACCTCAGAATACGCTGTTTTTGTAACCATAGCTTTAGATATCATACATCCTTTAAATGTCTTGACATAGCCCTGTAACATGAATGGATCCATTCACAGATTGACTCTGCCTCCAATCTATAAATAGAGCACAGGTGTGTGATTTGCCCTTTAGGCAGACTGAAGATGGCTTTGTAGCCGAAACGTTTCTGTTCAGTTTTCTTTCTTTTGTTTCACATGGTAGCACATTTGTATTGTTTTGTATATTCATTTATGGACCATTAAACATATGGCTTCTTTATATCCGTGAACCTTTGGAGTGGACATTCCATTTTTTCTATCAGTGTGCGAGCTTCTCCTGGTTCCTTCTTGACAATCTTTTGGCCTACGCACCTGATGTGAGTGTTTCTTTGGACTTGTAGCAAGAGCGCAAACACCCTATCTCATTTTTAGATCATTGTGGGTGAAATGCTCCCACACTTTGGACGTACGAGGACGGCTAGACATTTTTTCTGTGGAGCTAGCGGTTTGTTTTTCCGGTGACGTCACGTTTTCCCCGGATGATCGGTACTGCGCATGTGCATCAAAGACAGGACGGAGACGCCTGGAAGCCAGGCCAGCCAGTGAGGCCACCGCAGGCAGCAGCTTCAGGGAAACAAAACAAACGTTTTTATCTTTTTTTCAGATAAAAAAAACATGCGATGACGTCGATTAACAAATACGTCGGCGACGATTTTGGTCATCGACAATTTTGGTCATCGACGTCATCGCGACTAGTCGGCTAATTGTGGCAGCCCTACATGTATGTTACAGCTCCAATGCTCTGTGATGTCCATATGAAATAAACTTAACCTTAACCTTTATCATCATAATCATCATCATCATCATCATTATCATCATCATAATAAACACTTTGGCTCACTTGTGAATGACATCTTGGAGCACATGTGCCTGCATGCCCCAGAGATATACAACATATTTACAGTATGTGTAGAGCAGATTTCCTTGGAAGTAGGTCCAGCATTATTATTCATAACGCTTTAATTGTCAAAAAGAAACATTCATAATGGATGCGATGCCAAATATTGAATTCATGGTATATTGTATAATATTCAGTCCAACTTCGTTAGACACAATTCCCTTCCCTGTCACGAAGCGTTCATGGGAGGACTAAATGCTGGCAGACGCTGCGTATGGAAATTATTAAGACTGTCAGAGCTTCTTCCTCTAATTACGAGACAACAGAGGCAGAAGTTTGACAGTTAGCGGTTTGGCATTTTGCATTCACATCATTATTGTAATGAAAGATTAAATATTTATCATATACTGTACGAGTCATTGGGGAATCATTTTGCCTAGTGTCATTAAGGTTTCTGTTAATCACCATGGCCCCATTGAGTCCAACACCTCCCGCAACGTGCTACTACCCCGCGTCCATCACTCACGATACAATTACAAACACACTCCGTCTTGCCACCACAGCGATGCCATGTTTGTAATTAGCACTCCAAAGTGAATGGAGAAAGTTCCAATTGCTTTGCTCGTTGTTGAAATGAGACGGCATTTGTGAAGTAACTTGGGCGCATTATCTACCTGTTTCCCAACAGTTCCCAGCTCGCTGCATTTTCTCATCTCTGCTTGGCTATTTTCATTACACAGCACTCATTTTAAATTGGAGGCACATTGACATCCTCCCATCTAACTCTTACCATGATTGGCAATTTATGTCAAGCTGAATACAGTGTCTTATAAAAAAAAAAAAAAATCTACTGTCAGTCATGATTCTACATAATTCTCATGTCATGAAAATATAATGACAGGCTGCCTTTCGATCAACTGCATCACTGTCTCAAAGGTCTCACGACGCCCACGTTATGAAAGAATAAATGAAAATGACACCCACAAATTTAGACCCTCAGTGTGAACAAGGAAAGACTGTCAGGGTGCTATGATACTGTGCAGTGTGCGAGGGTTATCATTGATGTTATATGCGTCTAATGGTCTACCCAAACCACTACTAAAATATATATATATCTATTTTTCCAGATAGAATCATGTCTGTTTTCGAAAAATATATTCATGAACAAAAATAATGCTTGCTTGGATTGGGTGGAAGAATGGGGAGGTGGAGGAGGAACACAAGGCAAGTGAACAGGTGTGTGTGTGTGTGTGTGTGTGTGTGTGTGTGTGTGTGTGTGTGTGTGTGTGTGTGTGTGTGTGTGTGTGTGTGTGTGTGTGTGTGTGTGTGTGTGTGTGTGTGTGTGTGTGTGTGTGTGTGTGTGCGTGCGTGCGTGTGTGTGCGCGTGTCTAGGTGCGCTTGTTGTAATTCAGCCAAGTGGGCGGGGGTGAACATTTAAGCAGCACGATTCAAACACCACCCCGTTGGGAAACGAGAGGGTATCTGACAAAGCAACACAGAAATGAGCGTCCTTTCCGTCCCATTATGACTGACTGACTGACTGACTGACTGACTGACTGACTGACTGACTGACTGACTGACTCACTGACTGACTGACTGAATGACTCACCCCAAACTGCCTCCTCTTGACCATGTGCACGTGGTAAAAAGAACAAAAACAAATATTTACTAGTCCTACTGGTTTCAATATTTGAGAAAATATTTTTTTTAATAAACATGTTCAAATTTCAATAGCTCATTGACTACCAGAGGGTGGAATTATCCCTTTAAACTCAAGGGACTCATTTATCAAACAAAATCTTGGACTTCATCCTTGCCTTGGCTGTACGCAATTTGTGTGGAAGAAGTTTGAATAAAAACAACAAATAAATAATTTGGCTAGACCTGTTAAGTAAGAATAAAATGAACATTGTTCTCCGTGTTTCCACAGCAGCGAGCTATGGCTGTCATATGGCTGAGGAACATGAGTCTCTGGCGCGCTGTGTGTCCAGTGATGATGCCACACAGTAGGAAGAAGGATGGTGCACAGCAGGACATCCCTCTGCCTCGTGCCTCCTCCCCTGATGAGAGGTGGCTGCAAATGGCCAAGTGCTGACTTGTCAGATATGGATGCATTTAGACGCCAGGCGATAATTACGTGTCTGTTGCTCACAAAGCCTTGCGTAAGTTCCTTCTCTCCATGACTCGTGACGGCGGATCAGGCCCATAGCTCCTCTCATCATAATCCCTGCGGCTGCGTTTAATATCCAGGAAGCTGTAAGGTCACATGACCTGCCCTACCCACAAAGGGCATGGTTTGCCCAGCTGTCAGTGTGTCGTGCTCCAGTAGGCTGGTTAATGGTAATGAGTCAGTCATCTTTACACCACACATCACAAAATACATGAGCTCTGTGGGCAGGAACTGATATTTGTTCCTCATGTTTTAAGATGTATATAAAATACTCTTACTTTGGCTAATCATTTATTTGTGTCTGATATGATTTTTTTTCTTTCCCCCAAAAAGTTAAATTATCTTATCTCACTCACTCACTCACTCATCCCATGGCCTAGAGCAGAGGTTCTCAAATGTTTTTCAGCCAAGGACCCCTTACAAGATAGAAAATATAGCGGGGACCCCCTCATTCTGATTTGTGATTTTGGGCTAAGCTTAATTGTTTCCACAGTAACGTGCTTGACTTTTAATTTGATAGGTTTGTTATTAGAATGTAATCCATGAACCATTTTAGATTTAAAGCATAAACTATTTTCGTTTATATATTGATTTTGCAAAAAAAAAATATATATATTTTTTTTTATTACATTACATTTACATTACGTCATTTAGCAGACACTTTTGTTTTGTCCAAAGCGACTTACAATATCACATTTTGTCAACAGTACAGAAAACCACTATGCAACACAATCAATGACAGCCAAGATATTTTGATAGACTAGCACCATGTAGGAAGTAGTTTGAGAAGGAATAAGTAACATGTAGCATTTTATTTTTTAATTAAAAAAAAAAAAAAAAAATTTTTTTTTTTTTTTTACTTGCAAACTTTTCGCGGACCCCCTGGCAAAGTGCCACGGACCCCTGGGGGTCCGCGGACCCCCATTTGAGAACCACTGGCCTAGAGGGCCGTAGGGGTGTCATGGTGGATGCTTGGACAGTCAAGACAAATTATCTTATAAAATCCTTCAAATGACTTCCCCTCCTTCTCATTTAAAAAATCCAGAATCTGTAAATATGCTAATATTTTTGGGTTATAAACTGCTGAATACTGAACAGGGATTGGCTCCAAGTAGGCTGTTTGTGATGTCATTAATCATGCTTGTAGTTAAATCACCTTTTTATTGAGCACAACTTTCCACTTTCACTTTCCGGGATTTGTCCCGGTGCTCCCGATGGCCAGGCCGACTATGTCTGCACAGACAGCGTTCTGCACAGTGAAGCTCAAACATCTCATGTCCTGCATGTGTCTTTAAAGCACAGGGCATCTCATGTCCTGCATGTGTCTTTAAAGCACAGGGCATCTCATGTCCTGCATGTGTCTTTAAAGCACAGGACATCTCATGTCCTGCATGTGTCTTTAAAGCACAGGACATCTCATGTCCTGCATGTGTCTTTAAAGCACAGGGCATCTCATGTCCTGCATGACAAACGATGACATGTCCCATCTAATAGGGCAGATGTGTGTGTCACTTTAATAGGATGCTCTTTCTCTGACCGGAGGACAAACCACAAACGATATTAGCGCTGTTCTGCTGAATGCATGATAACCTTCTGTAACTCCAGCACGGTGATGGTGAATGACAGGAGACCCTGATCCAGTAAATGCTCACGAATCTCCCAAAGGTTTATTCCGGCTTATTATGGCATAATCAAATTAAAAAGTGCTGGCTATTGAGCATACCGGTGGCTCAGTGGACTTAAGAAGCATGCAGTGTTGTGTTCCAATCTGGCTCACAGCCCTATTTGTCACATCATATGCGCCTCTCTAGTCTTCCCTCTCGCTCTGCGCTGTGTCGTGTAATAAAGCAGATATGCCATAGAAATATATAAGTGCTGCATATTACAGTGAGAGCAAGATCAATTATGGATGCACAGATTCACAAGTGAGATCTCCTGTCTCAGTTATAGAAAATGAAACGGCCTCGTGATGGTTTTTTTACCCTGTTTATTGTTGCTGCTGTTAAAGCAGAGCTCCTCTAATGCTGTCTTGTCATCCGTCAGGCATCTCTGCAGAGACCTGAGCAGCAGCCTCCCATTTCCCACACGACCACAATCGTAGTCATTTATCTGCACCTCATCATCAAAAGGTAATCACCTTTCTGACGTAATGCTTTCATCTGCATCATTATACTGAAGACAAATAAAATAGCCCCATCCTCCACATTCAGCCTCTGTCGTTAGCGTGGGAGCCTCGACGCTGGACAGGAGGCGATTGATTGTAAGAGAATGAATGGAAAATGTGGAGGAAGAGAAAAATGGATAATGATCTATATGAACACACAAGTGAGTTCATCATACTAACTGGCAGCGCTGCACGCATCACAGATTGAGATTGGGACAGCGACACAAGTTGCATTCTAAAGAGGGCTTTTTGTCTTGCAAGGCTTTGTAAGCCTTAAGGCACAATTGCCACTGTACTCTAGGTAGAGTTTCCTCAACAGATTCCCTGCAACAGCTGCTGGGGTGGGGTGCATCCTTCAGAAGGGGGGGTGCATCCTTCAGAAGGGGGGGTGCATCCTTCAGAAGGGGGGGGTCCCCTGAGAGCTGCAGGCGTGTCGAGGGATCCCGAATTGAGAATCACTGGCTGAATTTCAGAGAAATCCCAAAATCCCAACAGATTGTCTCTGGAGTGGTGGCGCTGTCATGCATCTACAATTGCAGTGAAACGCTGCGTGTACTGTACCATCATGCATGGTACATATTGTTTAAAATGATATGAACATGTTTGCTGGCCTAGTCGCCAGCCGCTTCTTTTCACCTGACAGTGAGTCGTTTCACCGGCAGGACGTGGCATGTGGGAGCATCACCAGAGGAGGCACTAGCGCAGTGACCAGGGCACATACCCTAATCCGACTTCCCACGCACGTGGCGTTTCCTTCCTCGGCAGGATGGGTTCTTCTTCCATGGTTTTTTCTAGCCAGCGAGGAAGGACTCTTGCCTGCCCTCTGTAGGAAGACCCATCCTGCCAAGGAAGGATCCTTAACATTGAGAAATGGTAACTGTGTTACAAAGCCTTTGCGTCAATGCCAATTTGCTGGCCGACATTCGAGGCATATGCTCGGCCTTCGGGCCCAGCTAGGTCCCTGGAAGCTGTTTCTGGATCTATCGAGAGTGATGACATCACAATGCGACCTGTGACATCAGACAGCACTGGTGTTCCTCAGACACACTTTTCTAACCTTTAGATGACTGCTTATAAGTTAAAACATTGTGTAACCCACTCAAATTGACCTATAGTCTGCGGGTAAACGTATTTCCTCTTTATCCCATCTGCAATAGCGATTTTAGTCCAGCAGAGGGCACTAGTGGTGGTGGCGCTGCAGAAAGGTCAACATGTGTAAACTGTCCGGACATTTTATTTATTGATAAATTGTGATTTATTGTTGAAGGGGTCTGGGCATGCCTTCACTGTAAAAAAAAAAAGAGGCCACTTTGGGCATCAAGGGGAAACGGGCAGGTGCACGTGCCCCTCTAGCACCCCACTCTGCACGTGCCCCTCTAGCACCCCCCTCTGCACATGCCCCTCTAGCACCCCCCTCTGCACGTGCCTGCTGTCTAAAAGCAAACACACCATGACAGACTGCTCACAGTAGCTAGCTTCTCTGGGCTGCAGCTTTACTGCAATTTGCAGCAGGTCAATATTTGAAGACACACAAAGGGGGTCAGGAGGAGTTTTGCTGCTCCCCCTGGAGGAGGACTGGACTCATTTCATCATCAAACACAGCTGTCAACTTCCAATAAAAAGTAGGAAGAGGAGATAGGGTGCCAGACATACAACTTAAATCACCTGACTTTTATTTCTCTCCAGCTCTGAATGCCAGTGGACAGCTGTGTTTATTCACTCTTCCATCCAGTGTGATCATCTGATGTTTATCTGATATGAACCGCTGCCTGGGCCTGTAGCACACTGACACCACAGGGAAGCATGCCTCATTTGGCAGGGTTTGTTAGATCATGTTCACACAGGGCCTAATCTTTAATCTTTTATTGAACAACTGAATGTCACAAACGAGTTTGTGCATCTTTATTTGCAACATTCAAAGGGACCAATCATTATCTTTTAATTACCACGACCCAATATTGGGTCCCATTATAGCACGGTAATTAATCTCACACCTTGGCAAGAAGGCAAGGGTGGGGATCTGCTGCACAAACCGCAAGTTCATTGAATCTGTTTTTTCAGCTACAATATTTGCACATTAACAAACACTGAATAACAACATGAATGGTGCAAAGTGCAGCCGTGAAGAGAGCTGAAAGGAAGCATGACATGTACAGCAGTTCATCTGATATAATTTATGCCTGCTTATTTTTCCGACATTTGCATTTGTTTCGTTGTTTTTCTGCGATTACATTATGAGCACACGTGAATCCTCGTGCACAACACTTTTGCCTGCATACAATAGGAATGCTATTTATAGCTCTTGTTAACATATTAGTCGGTGCTATAGCTGCGTTGATGATTGATTAACATGTCAAATTAAATCACTGTCAATGTAACTATGCTGATATTCTAAACAATCCAATTAGAGGCATTAATTGAATGAACACACCAAACTCTCAAGGACTACAGCAGCGTCGCCATGGCTACCAAGATCTCACTTCACTGCCTGTAACTAATACCGGCTTCAGCCTGGTTCACTGCTCATCAGGACTGTAATAAGACTTTGCTCCTCATATCCTCATATCATATCCTGTATAAATAAAGGTAAAATAAATAAATAAATAAATATGAGTTTGAAAATGACATTTTGCATCTCAGCTTGCATGAAGGTGACACAAAGACAGTATTCAGGGGAGAAATCAAAGATGGTGCACACACTGAAATTGTTACTGCATGTGGGAAGACGCAGACCAATAGGCAGGTCTTATTTGAATCGAGCAGTCCCTGTATTTAAATGGATATGTGCACTTGGTAGTCAGTTCTGCTGCCACAAACAAAAGTTTGATAGAGTTATTCTGGCAGGTAACATATTTTGTATTCATTGCATATTGGATCGTCTGCAATCCGGCTTCAAGGCTTCTCACTCCACTGAGACAGCTCAGTCACTGAGGCCCTACACACTGCTAAGGCCTCATCCCTCTCCTCTGTCCTTGTCCTCCTTGACTTGCCTGCAGCTTTTGATACAGTTAACCACCAAATCCTTCTCTCCATTCTCTCTGACCAAGGTATCTCAGGATCTGCACTCTCCTGGGGGGAGTAAGGCTATTTGAAATTAAATTTGATGTAATTGACTACTTGCCTGAAATCTGAGTTTCCCTGTCCGCCTCACACCGGAAATACTTCCTTCCCGGAAGCCAGAGGCAAAAAGTCACCCTGTGAAGTCACAGGTTCATAATTCTACCAGGCAATTTCAACATCATTCAACGATCAGACAGCCAGAATACATACATAAGGTAAACATGATCGTATTTGAGAAGAAAATGGGGAGAGAGGGCTACGGCGTTCTGTCGAGTGTAGGCTTTCTCAGAAGGTGCTCATTGGATCCATAGGGTTGAAGATTCAGTAGAAAGAACAAAGGAAGTCCAAGGCAACTCCTCAAGAATATTTTTAAAAAGCCTTTAATAAAATATGGCTTCCACCGACATGTTTCGGCCAAACTGGCCTTTCTCAAGGTGATTTAAGATTTTAATGATCATATTTGAGTTGAGGGGAATACTGCCTACTCTCTCCTAACGACCCGTAACAATTTCAATATCATAACAAGTTGTGCTTTTCTGATGAAGATTATTGTTGAGCAAAACATTGTTGCCTTAACAGGTCTTATCAGAACTGTAACTCGCAGCATAAACTCATTATCCTACTTAATAATTATTTATGCTTAAATTCAACAAAGTGTACATTGTCTTTTTTCACTAATCATTATCTTCATATGTATCACTCTTTCCTCCTAACAGCCTTCTTTTTTTTTTTTTTTTACTAATTACTAATAAGTAAAACACTGTTTGATGTGGTTAGCTTCTATAGAGAGCCCCAGGAACGAGTCCGGAAAACATGGATGCTAACACTTCCGGGTTCTTAACTGTTTTCGCCTATGGGATTTTTGAATGGGTTTTTGGCACGATGCTTCTAATAATGTCTCTGGGCAACGCAAGCTTAATCAAACGCGAACCAGTGTTTAGTAGGATAATCTTCACACATGAGGACCACTGTTATGAGTTTTGAAGCTTTTACGTGCCGTTAAAAGGGCAGCTAGCTAGCAAATGGCTAAATGAGACTACACTGTTGAGTCGACGGGGATATTATACGTCAATAACGTCATCACTTCAAAGGACGAACACGGAAATTCTCTTTCCCTCACCTGGTTCAGCCCGGGGTAATCAGTGCACAGCAGCTCACACATCAACAACAGTCCAGGTTGAGTGGTGACGTGACGGGGAAGCCTATGCGACACTGTGTGTAGTTCTGGATTAGCTTTTTACTTATAGGGCTCGCATTTACGCTTCAAAACTCATAAAAGTGGTCCTCATGTGTGAAGATTATCCCGCTGAACACTGGTTCACGTTTGATTAAGCTTGCGTTGCCCACAGACCTTATTTGAAGCATCGCGCCAAAAACCCATTCAAAAATCCCATAGGCAGAAACAGTGAAGAACCAGGAAGTCTGGGACTTCTCTATAGAGACACTGCATGAAATAGACCACGCCCATCATGGGGAAATCTCTCCGTTCACTCCCATAGACCAGCATCATTTTCCTTGAATAAAACATAGCTAAAAGCTGTTGTGTGGTGGGGCTGCGCAGACTACAAATGTAAAAAATCACCAATTAACGTTTTTTTGTACTCCCGAGCAAAACAAGGAAGCCATTGAGAATTGGCGAGAAGAAAAATGTGGATCTAGCTGTCAAGGAAGTAAGTTAGAGTGTTCATCTTCCGTATATACAATCTTTTTGTGCAACACGCAACCATGCACGCGACATAGGAGAACGCCAGGATTGGAGGGGGGGGTTTCTGTTTCCCCCCGTTTTGGCCGTGGTTTCTGAATGATGACGCGCTCCGTAGTGTCTCTATACCTGATATTTACTATTCAGCTTATTTTTTGCAGTGATTATGAAAACTGTTACACCATGACTACCTTATCAATCGCTCATAATTACAAAATTGTTAAACCTTAATTGCCGGGACGTCTTGCTTTGTTACCCTATAATTACAGCATTGTTATTTTACTAGTACCCCACAATTACAAAGTTACACCGTAATTAGCGGCCTGTAAAATAATGTGTTGCTGATATCTCAATATCCTTTTTCACATTGCTGTCGCAGTATCCATTTCCCTTATCAGCAATTGATATTGCAATAATAATAATAATTGATTGGATTTATATAGCGCCTTTCTAGATACTCACATATCAAGGGAGGGAGGGGAGGGAACTCAACTCATCCAATATCAATATCAGATTCCCATTTTGATATTGCAATTTGGTAACAGACATCTCAATATATATGTTTATACTGTGTATCATCACTACTGATGATACTACCAATATGTCACTTTACATACAGTGCTGTGACGGGGAGGTCCTGGCTGGGCCTCAGTTTACTGATGACACACAATTAAAATTGTGCATTGTTATTGTTCTTGTCTTTTATCACTATATCTATATCTCAATCTATATATATCTATATCTCCCAAAACACCTGAGGACCAGCATTCAAGAAGATAATAATACAGAAAAAAGGATAAATCCTTGCACATCGTGAAAAAAAGGATTGAACAAGAAGCCCAGTTAATTGCTCTGTTTTGCAAACTCCTTCTTTGTGCCTTCGGGCAAAGAGAAAAGCATCTTCACTGTAGGAGAAGAACAACAATGTTGAGCTCTGGAGGCAAACGGTTTGGAGGTTTGACAGCCCTGTGGTAATTTGTCAGGATGGTTCTCCATGAGCGTCTCTGCCTCGTCCTCCCCGCACACTTCATACCGTCAATGATTCATCTGCATCCAGGAGAGGAGCTAGATGCCATTCCTATATTACCTATGAGTTATCTCCTCAATAACTTCTAATCAGACAGCTGCCGTTTCCTCCACTGTAAACAAAAGTCATTACAGTAGATGTGATGGATGGAGAGAATCAGACAGCTTCTGCGTGCTCAGGACCGGTCTGGGACTCTGTCGAGCGGAACACTTTAATTAGGGACGGGCTCGCCCAGCACAACTGAACGAGCCTGACAAAGCACACGTTTCAGTTGCTAAAATAAGCCCCTGCTTATGCAGTGTCTGTTGTTTTCCCCAAGTTTGCTCCAGTCATTTACTTCAACAGCGCTGCTGAAAAAAGTTGTTTTGGAAAGGGAATAGAATCGTCCGTGATATCACTTCATCATGATTAAAGCTAATGAAATTCTAAATTGAATTTAGGGGTGGGGGGGAAAAAATCGAATCCGTAACCTCAGTTGAACTCGGAACGCAGAGTCAAATATAAAAGCAGCAGTTTTTATCGGCCAGCCGTGAGTGTCGTCGCTTATTCATTTTGTAACACAATTGGTGATCGATCATTATTTTTTTATGTTTATACTTGGAGCAGTTGGGAGATACGAGAAATGCAAAACTTGCATATCTTCCAATTATTGTGCAGATATGCAGAGAGGGGTGTTGTAAGTGTTATATAATATGATTCATCGGGCCTTATCAGGTAAAGTGAGGTGGCAATGCAAATGCAAATTCATGAAATCTGTCAAAGCCAGGACTTCAGAGGTTCCACAAAGCATTCTTGTGATCAAACATTTGCATTTTTGTTATGCCCAATTAAACAAACACCAACAAAAATACGAGTGTGGGGGCTGACATTGTGGGCCTTTATATTCACTGTCTGTGGAGTGACCAGTCACACCTCTGACTCACCTGGGATTACCTGTGCAGTAAACAGCCATCCTTTATGGGAAACTACTGTTGTTGCAATAAAATAGTTGTAATCACCACTGCGGCGGACAGCAATCATTTTAAGGATGGTTTTGAGTCATGTGCCTGCATGTCTAATTAGAGAATCAAATGATTACAGTATCTACTAAAATCAATTAAACAGAACCAACAACAAAACATATTTTGGTTTGCACTGATTGATTATAGCTTCAGAATAACAGGGTTTCCTGTCGGCAGGATTTTAGATAGAGATTCAAACAGAATGCTATCAAACAACAGCAAAATGTAATGCAACCTTGAATGTTGTAAGAGAAGACATCATGCACTGAACAACAATCAATGTGGCTCAGAAGTACATACAATATAGTCGTAGATAAAGATCAGCCCCAATTTCAAAACAATATTCTATGAATACAATACATTACATGATGTCATTTATGGGTCTAACCCTAACCCTGATTCATATTGTAATGTCTATCATGTCTGATAACATCAGTAGCTTAGCGTTAGCTTGTTAGCTAATCTAAAGCGGTCGGCCATTTTGCCCACGTTAATCCCACCACGTGCCCGACGCCCAGCCGATCAAATGCCTACCCGAGTGATTTCTGAAGGCGAGACATTTCTGCAGCGACACCGGCCTGATTTGAGAGTGACACACATGAGATGCTGATGCAAACTGTGATCAAAGTTTGATGACGATACAAGAAAATGCTCTTATTTCATTAGAAGCCCAACGTGCAGGGAGGAAGAAAGGCTGTTTGTGTCTGTCTGAAATATACATGAGGAGTGTTCAACGTAAGAAAACACTTCTGCTTCTGCGTGAGCACAAGTGACTTTGGCATTTGGTCGTAGTGTATTTGGGGTAGACCTTTGGGATTAGATTCTCTATCCAACACTGTGTGTGTGTGTGTGTGTGTGTGTGTGTGTGCGTGTGCGTGTGCGTGTGTGTGTGTGTGTGTGTGTGTGTGTGTGTGTGAGAGAGAGATTGGAAGGGGAAAACATCTTCACTGTGGAGATGTTATGAGCTCATTGGATTTGCTCTACAGCCAGAGAGGAGCAGACTAAACATCATTGTACAGCATGGCTGAGAGCTACAGCAGAGAGAGACCACAGCAGACTACCATCTTGGCCTGCCCGTGACCCTTTGTGCCTAAGTTCAGAGTGAAGGGAACAGGGGTTGTAGCTACTAGCTCGGCATAGGAAGGTGGTCGTCTGGATTCGAGGCAGGGGCGCCGATTTATGTCTGTGCGTCGAAAAGGCTGTAAAGTAAACACAGGTGCAAGCAGAACATTAATGTGTGATAGGGAAAATTTAAATCACATGTGTCTGTCTAGGAAGGCACAATAACTGTGTATTAGCCTATGTGTAACTCAAATGAAAGTGTATGAATACATTAACTAGGCTACTGATTGTCCAAATAAAAGCTAATGTGATTTAAATTTTCCTTATCAATGAGGGTTTCCAACTTCTAATAATGTAAGTTGGAAACCCTCATTAATGATCTGCTTGCACCTGTGTTTACCCTGCCTTTTCGACACAAAATGGCCACTGTGAAAAGGGCCCATTGCGTTGTAAATGGGTTGTCCATGAGGATGGCAGTAGTCCAATAGCTCAATGAGAGTGAGATATTGTGGAATAAATGTGGTGTATATTTAGTAAGCAGAGTATATATTGCATAGTGGCCATATCCTTGATACTTTTAATGTTTCAGTAGTGTCAAGAACAAGCATGCCTCACTTCCAGTTTAATTCATTTTTCACGTGTGAATTGATACGCTAAATGTCAAGCACATAGACACACATATACACACAAATACAAGAAGTACACATTGCGTTTGGAATGTAAATGTGTTTTTTTAGGTTGTTTTCCCAATGGTTACACATTTGTTAACAGCACAGCGATATCAAATGGAGCTGTATTCTGACTCACAGTGGAATCTGAACGCTACATAGAGATTATATTCAGTGAGCCTCGCCCTTCAACACTGTGTAGAATTCACAGCTGGTGTTCTCGAGGGGGGAGGGGGGGGATCAGCTGGTGTTCTCGGGGGTGGGATCAGCTGGTGGGGGGGGATTGGGGATTCACGTCTTACCTTAGCTCTCTTTCTTCTTCAGTGTAACTTGGCATGTCTGCCCTCCAAAAAGTCACATCAGTTCTCTGAGTCTCTTAAATCCTTATGCCAACATCTCATGACTAGACGGCTTGCCATTCAGGCAGGAGGATGGAAGTGTGATGAATTCAAGTGCTTTCAAGTTTCTCTCTCTCTCTGTGTCTCTCTCACTTGAGGAATTTTGATCTAACTTTTAAACCTCCTCTCTTCTGTCCTTGAATACATTACTACTGTATAGTACAGATGAATACAGTACTACTGTATAGTACAGATGACTACAGTACTACTGTATAGTACAGATGAATACATTACTACTGTATAGTACAGATGACTACATTACTACTGTATAGTACAGATGACTACATTACTACTGTATAGTACAGATGAATACATTACTACTGTATAGTACAGATGAATACATTACTACTGTATAGTACAGATGACTACAGTACTACTGTATAGTACAGATGAATACATTACTACTGTATAGTACAGATGACTACAGTACTACTGTATAGTACAGATGACTACAGTACTACTGTATAGTACAGATGACTACATTACTACTGTATAGTACAGATGAATACATTACTACTGTATAGTACAGATGACTACAGTACTACTGTATAGTACAGATGAATACATTACTACTGTATAGTACAGATGAATACATTACTACTGTATAGTACAGATGACTACGTTACTACTGTATAGTACAGATGCATACAGTACTACTGTATAGTACAGATGACTACATTACTACTGTATAGTACAGATGACTACATTACTACTGTATAGTACAGATGACTACATTACTACTGTATAGTACAGATGACTACAGTACTACTGTATAGTACAGATGACTACATTACTACTGTATAGTACAGATGACTACAGTACTACTGTATAGTACAGATGACTACATTACTACTGTATAGTACAGATGGATACAGTACTACTGTATAGTACAGATGACTACATTACTACTGTATAGTACAGATGACTACAGTACTACTGTATAGTACAGATGACTACATTACTACTGTATAGTACATATGCATACAGTACTACTGTATAGTACAGATGACTACAGTACTACTGTATAGTACAGATGAATACATTACTACTGTATAGTACAGATGACTACAGTACTGTATAGTACAGATGACTACAGTACTACTGTATAGTACAGATGACTACATTACTACTGTATAGTACAGATGACTACATTACTACTGTATAGTACAGATGAATACATTACTACTGTATAGTACAGATGACTACAGTACTACTGTATAGTACAGATGAATACATTACTACTGTATAGTACAGATGACTACAGTACTACTGTATAGTACAGATGAATACATTACTACTGTATAGTACAGATGAATACATTACTACTGTATAGTACAGATGACTACATTACTACTGTATAGTACAGATGACTACATTACTACTGTATAGTACAGATGACTACAGTACTACTGTATAGTACAGATGACTACAGTACTACTGTATAGTACAGATGAATACATTACTACTGTATAGTACAGATGACTACAGTACTACTGTATAGTACAGATGAATACATTACTACTGTATAGTACAGATGACTACAGTACTACTGTATAGTACAGATGACTACATTACTACTGTATAGTACAGATGAATACATTACTACTGTATAGTACAGATGACTACAGTACTACTGTATAGTACAGATGAATACATTACTACTGTATAGTACAGATGAATACATTACTACTGTATAGTACAGATGACTACGTTACTACTGTATAGTACAGATGCATACAGTACTACTGTATAGTACAGATGACTACATTACTACTGTATAGTACAGATGACTACATTACTACTGTATAGTACAGATGACTACATTACTACTGTATAGTACAGATGACTACAGTACTACTGTATAGTACAGATGACTACATTACTACTGTATAGTACAGATGACTACAGTACTACTGTATAGTACAGATGACTACATTACTACTGTATAGTACAGATGAATACAGTACTACTGTATAGTACAGATGACTACATTACTACTGTATAGTACAGATGACTACAGTACTACTGTATAGTACAGATGACTACATTACTACTGTATAGTACATATGCATACAGTACTACTGTATAGTACAGATGACTACAGTACTACTGTATAGTACAGATGAATACATTACTACTGTATAGTACAGATGACTACAGTACTGTATAGTACAGATGACTACAGTACTACTGTATAGTACAGATGACTACATTACTACTGTATAGTACAGATGACTACATTACTACTGTATAGTACAGATGACTACAGTACTACTGTATAGTACAGATGACTACATTACTACTGTATAGTACAGATGACTACATTACTACTGTATAGTACAGATGACTACAGTACTACTGTATAGTACAGATGACTACAGTACTACTGTATAGTACAGATGAATACATTACTACTGTATAGTACAGATGACTACATTACTACTGTATAGTACAGATGACTACATTACTACTGTATAGTACAGATGACTACAGTACTACTGTATAGTACAGATGACTACAGTACTACTGTATAGTACAGATGACTACAGTACTACTGTATAGTACAGATGACTACATTACTACTGTATAGTACAGATGACTACAGTACTACTGTATAATACAGATGACTACAGTACTACTGTATAGTACAGATGACTACAGTACTACTGTATAGTACAGATGACTACATTACTACTGTATAGTACAGATGACTACGTTACTACTGTATAGTACAGATGACTACAGTACTACTGTATAGTACAGATGACTACATTACTACTGTATAGTACAGATGACTACATTACTACTGTATAGTACAGATGACTACATTACTACTGTATAGTACAGATGACTACAGTACTACTGTATAGTACAGATGACTACATTACTACTGTATAGTACAGATGACTACAGTACTACTGTATAGTACAGATGACTACATTACTACTGTATAGTACAGATGACTACATTACTACTGTATAGTACAGATGACTACAGTACTACTGTATAGTACAGATGACTACAGTACTACTGTATAGTACAGATGACTACAGTACTATAGTACAGATGACTACATTACTACTGTATAGTACAGATGACTACATTACTACTGTATAGTACAGATGACTACATTACTACTGTATAGTACAGATGACTACAGTACTACTGTATAGTACAGATGACTACATTACTACTGTATAGTACAGATGACTACATTACTACTGTATAGTACAGATGACTACATTACTACTGTATAGTACAGATGACTACATTACTACTGTATAGTACAGATGACTACATTACTACTGTATAGTACAGATGACTACAGTACTACTGTATAGTACAGATGACTACAGTACTACTGTATAGTACAGATGACTACATTACTACTGTATAGTACAGATGACTACAGTACTACTGTATAGTACAGATGACTACAGTACTACTGTATAGTACAGATGACTACATTACTACTGTATAGTACAGATGACTACATTACTACTGTATAGTACAGATGACTACATTACTACTGTATAGTACAGATGACTACATTACTACTGTATAGTACAGATGACTACAGTACTACTGTATAGTACAGATGAATACATTACTACTGTATAGTACAGATGACTACATTACTACTGTATAGTACAGATGACTACATTACTACTGTATAGTACAGATGACTACAGTACTACTGTATAGTACAGATGACTACAGTACTACTGTATAGTACAGATGTAGTCGTAAACATACTTGAAGGTATTTCTCTCTGGTTTCCATACTTGTTCATGTATGTGTGAACAGCACTCTGTGGCTCTTTGGTTCCCTCCTGGTGTTGGGAGCAGCAGGTGTCATTGATCCAGGCTGATGACTGACTGACTGACTGTATGTAAGTCCTGCCTCTCACTGGATCCAAACGTTGCAAATAAAGAAGCACTGATGGAGCCTCAGTGTGCGGACCTTCTCTCTTTGCTCTAGTTACCTTTTGTGCAGCACCTGTACGTTGTTTCTTGGATGTGTGTATATTTGTTTTTCCACCTTTAAAAACATTGATTGGCCTCCTTGCTGTTCTGCTGAAAAGGAAACTTCTTGCCAACACGGAGCATCTGCTTGAGCCCCTACAGTTCACATCCAGGGCTGGGCGAGGGGTAGAAGACGCTACCGCCACTCTGTTGGACCTTGCTTTTAAACATCTTGAAGGCAGCAAAACTCATGCTAAGCTGCTGTTTGTGGATTTCTCATCTGCTTTTAACACCATCACCATTTTAACAAACAGAACTCAAAGAGTATACCTAAAAGTACCTTGGGACCTTAATCGACAACAAGCTGAATTTCAATTGTAATACTGAGATATTGTGTAAGAAGGGCCAACATCGTCTGTTCTCACGTGGTTTCACATTGACAAGACACTCATGATCATATTTTATAGAGCTCACATACGCAGGGTCACTCTGGAGTTACTTCCGCTGTTTTTACTGGGGGGTACGAGGCTCGCTCTCTTATGGGTTATGCCCACTGACACCAAACTCAATCTAAAAACCTGTCCGTTTTACTGTTGTCTTGCTTGTCACTATGTGCGCCCGACTGCTAGAACATGACTTTAGAGCTGTTATGAATCAGTGGGGTCTTTTCTAATATTCGGGCTAAAAACAGAAGCTCAGACCACGTATGTGTCTTGTTTATTTATAAAATTCACATCTGTGCTCATTGTTTTGAATGTTGAGTTAGCCCCCAGTTCCTTGCTCCCGTGACGTGTGAGTGTCCCTACGTATTGAGTCTGTTGTGATGTTGTCTTTAATTTGCTGGTATGGGCACCTCAGCATCAAGGCCACAAACTCACTATCCAAGATGGTGAAAGTGAGCAGTAAGATTATAGGAGTCCAGCAGAGTTTGCTGTCTGAGCTGTTCAACAGATAGGTAGGAAGGTAAGGCCAGAGCTATCCAATCTGACAGCTCCCCTCCCCTATACTCTGAGTTTCAGCTCTTACCTTCTGGCTCCAGGTATAGATTACCACTGGTAGAGAAAATATAAGTTCCATGTAAGTTAACATGACATGACATCTCACACATCATGACATGACATCTCACACATATTTTCTCGAACAACCACCCATAAAGAGTAATAGGTCTAAGCACTCCTTCAGCCCCACACCCATAAAGAGTAACAGGTCTAAGCACTCCTTCAGCCCCACACCCATAAAGAGTAACAGGTCTAAGCACTCCTTCAGCCCCACAGCCATTTCTAATCTCAACTCCGGCCAGGGGAGAAGCTAGTGAGTTCCTAGGCTAAGATTGTTGTTATTGCGTCTGTATAATGACATATGTATGCACTTTATCCTGGCACGAAATGGACATTTCCAGTACTGTCTTTTTTTATCTTTTTATCTGTCTTAACATTTTTAGTTTTATTGCTGTAGTGGTATTGCTGTTGTGTACAGTAAAGTGTGATTTTGCACTATGTGAAGGTTGGTCACCAAAGACTAGTTGTTGGCCTTCAGTGGCCTTCTAGTCCACTGTATTCAGGTCACCTCCCTTCCCCTGATTGTACTGTATGTCTGTACTCTTTTATGTATTGCACTGATTGTACTGTATGTCTATGTACGGTACTCTTTTATGTATTGTACTGATTGTACTGTATGTCTATGTACTCTTTTATGTATTGTTTCTTGCTGCAAAACGAATTGCCCTTCTGGGACATGATAAAGTTGAAGCTTGAAGTTTGAATGCACACAACATTCTTAATAAGTTCCAGTCTGGTTTCCCTCAGAAGCAGTCCACTGAAACAGCTCTTCTCAGAGTCTCCAATGATATCATGCTGTCTTCTGATGTGGGTGAATGCTCCGTTTTTCTCTTATGGATCTTAGCTCAGCTTTCGATACTGTGGATCACTGCATTCTGATCAAAAGGCTTAGGGCAGTGGGTGGGTGTCTCTGGGTGGGTGTCTCTGAGAGTACCCAGGGACTGGTTCTCCTCCTATCTCTCAAGAGTTTTTCCTGTATCGGTTGGTTCCTACATATCTGCAACTGCTGCTCTGTCCTGCCATAGATTGAGGCCACGTCTCGTCATAGACGCTGGGTTAGCTGGCTCAGCCTTGCTGGGGGCGGGGTCATAGACGCTGGGTTAGCTGGCTCAGCCTTGCTGGGGGCGGGGTCATAGACGCTGGGTTAGCTGGCTCAGCCTTGCTGGGGGCGGGGTCATAGACGCTGGGTTAGCTGGCTCAGCCTTGCTGGGGGCGGGGTCAGGTGTACATCTGTACATCTGTTTTGCACGATTGTCTGATTGCCGTTAATGAATGGATGGCCACCACCTTTCTACAGCTGTCGCAGACAAGACTGAGGTTATTATTGCTTCAGACAGTATCGTTTCCGAGGTTATTGCTTCAGACTAGGGTTGTGCGATATACCCGAAATTCCCATTGTGATTGTTTCACAGTCAAACATCGTGATTGACGATGCCATCGTCATTTATGCCATCCACCGCTGCAATGCACGTTAAAAGCAGGACAGCTGAGCTCTTCATGAGACCGACAGGCAGGCTACTCCTGCACAGAGCCAGGCCACTCAAGCAGTAGCAGCTGCTGCTGTATTTCTCTCTCAACTCTCTCCAGTCTCCTCAACTCTCTCTCATTAGGTTCAAAAGCCCACGCGAATCTAACGTTATATCCGCCAGTAATTCTGTCAGTTTTCTGCCAGCTAGTTAAATTCAACACACACACACACACACACACACGTTGTTGGTCAGGATCTGTAACGTTAATGTTATTTGTTTTGCGCCGTTCAATATTGCTGGTAGTGCTGTATCGTATGTAATGGAGCGACTTCAACTTTCACTTTGGAAACAGGCGAGTTAAATTCACAGTTGAAGACTTGTACTCACTTTGGATTGAAAACAGGAAAGAACGTGAAGTTTCTTCTTTGTCTTAAAAGTTTTCACAACAAAACAACTGACTTGTCACGCGCAGGGGACGCCCCGGTGACATTAAACAAGCGCACCCAGTGCAGAGAAGCACTAGAGCGGAGGAGGGGGAGGAGAGGCTTCTCTGAGTCTGAACTGGGTGCGCTTGTTTAATGCCGCTGGCGCGTCCCCCACGCGTCACGGTAAGTGGACTTGGTATTTTTTATTATTAAAACGGCAAAAATTTAATTCGAACAGATAATTAATTGCGATGATCCGATGTAGAAGGCTCAGCGGTCGATGGGGGGTCGGCCCATCACGATGGTCGATGCCATCGTCCATCGTGCCAACCCTACTTCAGACGGTATCGTTTCCGAGGTTGCTTAGTGTATTGGGTCCCTTTCCTAAAGTAAAGGGCTGCATCATACTGAGTTAACCCTTAAAGTTGTGAGAGGGCGTGGCCTGTCAGCAAAATTGGCATAACTTCATGACCGATTCACGAAACTTTGAGGAGATGTTCAGATATCATCAATGACCATGTGTGCCAAATTTTGTGCAATTTTACCAAAAGCACTGTGAAAGGGGCTCGGCACACAATGGTCAGGTCAACTGAAAGAGCAAAGAGCATGTGCAAAGAGCATGTGCAAAGAGCATGTGCAAAGAGCATGTGCAAAGAGTATACGAGTTGATCAGGCGAGGATGCGAAGCACACACTATTTCTATTTTTAATTAAAGGTCAAAATTCCTAGCTGAACTCCAATTGATATAAAACTCATTAAATAAATGTATGTGTGCTTTGAGTACTTAGAAAAGCTTTGAGTACTTATAGAAGCGCTAGGCTATATAAATAGAAAAGTGCTAGGCTATATAAATATAAAAAATATATAAAAAGGTAAATAAATTTGACTTATTACTGATCGGCCCATTACTGATCAGGGCGCCTGCATATTCGTGGAGGACAACATGTTTATTTGTTTAGGGAAATACTCATTCCTACCTTGGGGATATTGGTGGTAACTGTTGATCCTTTCCTATATTGTGTACAGAGTGAAATTAGTTGCTCATTCATAGCTGTCAACGTGCAAACAGTGTTCATACATAGGCAGGCATCTTACGGTTTTCTACTGTAGTTGTATTATTGCCATGTATCTGAGACGTGAGGCAAGCTAAACTCTAATGTACCAAGATCGAAGGCCCGACCGAGTTAGGAGCGCCGGCCGCAAATAGCCGTTAGCCGCTAAAAGGTCGAAGGCCGGAAAAGTACAATCGCGAAGCGCCAAGGCGGCCAGGTAGGCTAAGCTGGGAAGCGCTATCGCGAGGTGCCCGACCGAGTTGGGAGCGCCAGCCGCAAATAGCTGTAAGTCGCTAAAAAGGTCGAAGGCAGGAAAAGTACAATCGTGAAGCGCCAAGGCGGCCGGGTAGGCTAAGCTGGGAAGCGCTATCACGTGCCCGACCGAGTTGGGAGCGCCAGCCGCAAATAGCTGTAAGTCGCTAAAAAGGTCGAAGGCAGGAAAAGTACAATCGTGAAGCGCCAAGGCGGCCAGGTAGGCTAAGCTGGGAAGCGCTATCACGAGGTGCCCGACCGAGTTGGGAGCGCCAGCCGCAAATAGCTGTAAGTCGCTAAAAAGGTCGAAGGCAGGAAAAGCAAGATCGAAGGCCCGACCAAGTTGGGAGCGCCAGCCGCAAATAGCTGTAAGTCGCTAAAAAGGTCGAAGGCCGGAAAGTTCGATCGCGAAGCGCCAAGGCGGCCAGGTAGGCCAAGCTGGGAAGCGCTATCGCAAGGTGCCCGACCGAGTTGGGAGCGCCAGCCGCAAATAGCTGTAAGCCGCTAAAAAGGTCGAAGGCCAGAATAGTGCAATCAACTACTGGCGCCTGCAGATCTCAATTAACCTCCGGTAATCAGATCTTCCTTTTGGGGGATCTCCTAGCCCATGCAGGCGCCCTCCTCTGCCTCAAGAGCAGCGCCACTGGCCAATGGAGTCAAGCGCCAAAGCATTTGCCATGCACGCCGATTGCTAAATAAAGTTTGTCTAATCCTACCAACTGGCCTCTCCTGATTGAAGTGAGGTCTCCAGACCATAGTTCAAGCAGAAGGCCACTCACGCGTAATCCGATCTCAACGTGGTCAGTCAAAAATCCTAGTATGACGTCTGCTATGACGTCAAACATGACGTCAGTTAATCCTCATATATATAGCAAGGGTTCTACGTCACCTCTCTCTCTCTCTGGCCGATCATAGCAGCAGCAGCCCACGGCAGTCCATCTCCCTTGAAGCCGGCCTCCGAAGCGTTGTTTTGCCCCACCCACCTCCCCAGTCCACCACCAACGAGTCTTGACTCCTGATCCCCCACGGGGGGGGGATCTCCTAGCCCATGCAGGCGCCCTCCTCTGCCTCAAGAGCAGCGCCACTGGCCAATGGAGTCAAGCGCCAAAGCATTTGCCATGCACGCCGATTGCTAAATAAAGTTTGTCTAATCCTACCAACTGGCCTCTCCTGATTGAAATACTACTGTATATACTACATTCTGCCAATAGTATATCTTTTAAAGTGGTCTACAGTATCTCAGTGCAGTGGCTCATTGCCCATTCTTTCAGTTTTAATTAATTCACCCATTTATTCAGTCACACATTATTAAACCTATTGCCCTTTCTAAACCATATGCTCAGGTTTCACACAAGTACCTCTTTTCTCCCTTGGTTACATTGACAGAAGAATATATATTAGGGATGGGCATTTCTAGCAAAAACACTATTCGAAATTCGCTGGCCAAATTCGAATTTAATTCGAAATTCGAAAAAAAAAAAAAAATGTAATTTTTTTTTTTTTTTGTGAGTGAAATGTTGCATTGTCTCCCCTGATTCTAAGTCTACGGCTTTATTAATTAATATAAAAAGCTTCTGCTGTGGATTTTTAGCTCAAACAAGCATTGCACCACTGAAGTAAAGAACATGTTACATGACATTGACATTTTCATCCGCCATTCATTTTTCCATAAACCTTGCTTATAAAAATTGTTTTACTTGCTCAAACCAAGCGATTTGACTATACTTAGAATCAGGGGAGACAATGCAACATTTCACTCAATTTTTTTTTTTTTTTTTTTTTTTTTTTTGAATTTCGAATTTCAATAATAAAAGTCGACCTTGATAATAACAACGATTATTCGAAAATTCGAAATTCGATGCCCATCCCTAATATATATCAGTATATGTTTTTGTTTATATTGACAAGAATATATCAGTATATCTGTTTGGTTACATTGACAGAAGAATATATATCACTATATCTGTTTGGTGATATTGGGCTGGTATTGCCCTTTTAATAAAAATCTGATATCAGCTTGTCAACGTGGTTCACCTTTGATACTGTATCATGCGTACTATTCAGAGTTTGATACACATCTACAGTATGTATACTATAATTGACCAATACTACACAAGTTGTCCATGCGGAACCCTTAACCTGAGTTGTTTCTGGTGTCTGATTTGTCTTTGATTGGATTCCACACAAGTATGTTGTTATTATGATTATGATTGTTGTTATCCCAGGTTTACCGTCTCACGGTCTTCAGCTGTTTCAGAGGCTCTTGCTGAAGAAACAATTACTTGTGGTTTTGCGTGGTTTTGCATGGAAATGGGCAAATAAAGTAAAGATATTGAATATCGGCATAAAATAATCTGTTATTAGCTGCTTCAGTCCAAACATATCGGTATTTCAATAATGAGAGACTAGAAGGAAAGTACAATAAACTTTAATGATGAAACAACAATACTTAGATTTGGCATAATGACTCCATGGTATGATGACACTCCTCTGAGACGTGAGGAGGACGTCAGTGATTTATAGGATAGAGAACCCCCCATAGGGAGTTCTATTGGAGCCATGACATTGGTGGTGTTCAGGGGAGGAGGTGGGGCGAAGCAACTGCTACCTACAGCAGGATTTCAGCAGCTATGGGTGACACACAAGGTGAGTTACAACTTTGCAGAATACGAGAAGACTGATATACTGTAGAACTTAATTTAGGTGATTGGCCAATAGCCGAAGAGAGGGAAAGCATGGGAGACATTGATTGGACAGGGATAAAGGGGGCGTGCATATTTATGAATGGCTGATGTAACCTGAACAGGGCGTTGCTGCAGGGGAGAGAGAGATGAATGAAAAGGAACAATGGATTAGTGAATGGGATGGTTAATCAGACATTGAGTAGGGAAGTAGTCTTCATTATTGAAAACAGTCTGAGACATTATTTCTGTACCGATATTTTGGTAATGTATTGGTAATGTACGGTATATCGGCTTCAAAAGCCCATATCGGTTGAACCCTGTTTCAATGCCTGTTTTATGTGTTGCTCCAGTCTCTGCATACTAAATACCTAATCCAACCTCCCCTGGAGAAATAAAATATGGTCTAAATGTTGCCAATGTTTTTTACTTGAAGTGGCAAACAAACACGCACCAGATCATAAAACTGCTGTGTGATGCAAGGAGACTAACAGCGAGCACTCTCAGTGAGTGGCTACGATTACATGCAAACAGTTATTGGCCAAATCCCAAGCTGTTTAAATGCACCGTGATAACTTGGGATTGAGTATTCCTGTTACCACGAACAAACTAATTAACACTATGGTCTCAATAGTCTTCAGGAGTATTGTTGGTTTTCTATCCCACCAGGTAGTTAATTGCATTCACCCTGTGTCCCAAATAGAAAGCAGGCCCTGATTAGGTGGCTAGAATGAAAAGCAGCAGGCTCTGGGTCCTGAGTGCCTCCATGAATAGAGAGGCAAAGTGACCGCCTATACTTCCTGCTTCAGCACTGTACCAGAGATTTTCCCATAGACATTTCGTAAAATGCGTATAAAAATAGTTTTACTTGTTCAAACCAAACAGTTCAGATATATTTAGAAAGAGGAGAGATCGCATAACATTTCACTCGGACCAAAACGTAAAAGAATTGCACATTTAAAGAAAATATCTTTTCGATGTAGTTTTTTTTAAGTTTTGGTCTGAGTGAAATGTTCTATGGTCTCTCCCAATTCTAAATATAGCTGAACCATTTGACAGTAAAACTATTATTATAAGCATTTTACCAAATGTCTATGGGAAAATAAATGGCGGATGAAAATCTCTGGTACAGTGCTGAAGCAGGAAGTGACGTTCACTTTGCCTCTCTATAGTAGCCATCACTACTATTCTAACTTGAAAGCAGTAAAATTAAATGTATCAGGCCAGGCTAACTCAAAATGGGAGTGCGACCTTAAATGAATAATTATGGAGTAACGCTTATATACATACATCAACACCAGTTTACTTGTGTAACTGCGTACATAATTTCCATTGCATCTAAGGCCATGTTCACATTACAGGCAAATCTGATTTGCTGATGAAGTCATTAATCATCATTATCTTGATTGGTTTCCCAAATCTGATTTGGGAGTGTGTCCGCACTGCCACAAATCAGATTTTCAAGTCAGATCTGTGTGTCCAGAATTAAACGGCCTATCTGCATGGGTTGCTATGGTAATAACGTGGGCGTCAGACATTCAAATCATATTTGGTGGATCTGCGCGTCCGCACTGAAGTGATATCAGTCGAAAGCAGATTGGAAACTACCTCCATATGTGGTTTGGGACAAGTGACACAAATCAGACTTGGAGCGTCCAGACTCATAAAACCAATCTGGATAAAGTAATTAATAGGTCACTAAAGTTCACAAATCAGATTTGGCCTCCTAGTCTGAACATGGCCTAAATGTAGCCAGTGTCTCTAGCTATTCTCTTGTCTCCAGTGTCTCTAGCTATTATCTTGTCTCCAGTGTCTCTAGCTATTCTCTTGTCTTCAGTAGCTATCCTCTTGTCTTCAGTGTCTCTAGCTATTCTCTTGTCTTCAGTGTCTCTAGCTATTCTCTTGTCTTCAGTAGCTATTCTCTTGTCTTCAGTGTCTCTAGCTATTCTCTTGTCTTCAGTGTCTCTAGCTATTCTCTTGTCTTCAGTAGCTATTCTCTTGTCTTCAGTATCTCTAGCTATTATCTTGTCTTCAGTAGCTATTCTCTTGTCTTCAGTGTCTCTAGCTATTGTCTTGTCTTCAGTGTCTCTAGCTATTCTCTTGTTTTCAGTGTCTCTAGCTATTCTCTTGTCTTGTCTCTAGCTATTCTCTTGTTTTCAGTAGCTATTCTCTTGTTTTCAGTGTCTCTAGCTATTCTCTTGTCTTGTCTGTAGCTATTCTCTTGTTTTCAGTAGCTATTCTCTTGTTTTCAGTGTCTCTAGCTATTCTCTTGTTTTCAGTGTCTCTAGCTATTCTCTTGTTTTCAGTGTCTCTAGCTATTCTCTTGTTTTCAGTGTCTCTAGCTATTCTCTTGTCTTGTCTCTAGCTATTCTCTTGTCTTGTCTCTAGCTATTCTCTTGTCTTCAGTGTCTCTAGCTATTCTCTTGTTTTCAGTGTCTCTAGCTATTCTCTTGTTTTCAGTGTCTCTAGCTATTCTCTTGTCTTGTCTCTAGCTATTCTCTTGTTTTCAGTAGCTATTCTCTTGTCTTCAGTGTCTCTAGCTATTCTCTTGTTTTCAGTGTCTCTAGCTATTCTCTTGTCTTGTCTCTAGCTATTCTCTTGTTTTCAGTAGCTATTCTCTTGTCTTCAGTGTCTCTAGCTATTCTCTTGTCTTATGAAAATACTTCATATTTGGGGAAACTAAAGGAAAGAAAGAAGCATGCAATCTCCAATAAGGCATGCCACTCAAAGCAGGGCTGCGAGTCTGCATTCTTGCGGGGAAAACATGGCTGTTTTGTAGAACGACAAGGCTTTTTGATTGCAATTTAATCATCAAATCTACAGAGATGAAGTGAAAGTGATTTCGAATTAGGGAATTGTGCGAGGCTTGACAGACTTCTAAATTAACGAGCGCTCGGGATTTGCTCCTCTTGTCTCACTAGAATGAGTTTTCGGTAACACTTTATAATAAGAACGTTCAGTCGTAAGTGTTATAAAGGCTTTGTATAATAAGAGCGTTCAGTCGTAAGTGTTATAAAGGCTTTGCGTCAATGCCTATAGGCTGGCCGGCCCCCGGAGCAGATTCTGGGCTCCTGGGTCCAGCTAGGTCCCTGGAAACTATCCCTGGATGACACATCATGTGATGACATCATCACCGCGAAGACGACATCACAATGTGACCAGTGACATCAGACATTATGTGACGTCCGACCAACGATGTCATAATCAATTAGACAATGCTAGACGTCGATGACATCACAATGCAATCTGTGACATCCGAGGCTGTGACGGGAGTTATGACATCACCTAAATCTAAATGCCTCCCCTTTTTTTTTTTTTTTTTTTTTTTACAAAAATCGTCCCTTACTGCAAACAATTTGTCAGAGAAACCCCGAGTCTGCACCCAGGTTTTGTGTTCGTTTGAAGGATGCGATTTTGGTTTCAGTTCCATGGATCAATTACTCATAAGTCACAAACTAATCCCCACTGGCCCTCTGCCCCTCGCCTGTAACATTTAGAGGCCTTTGCAGACATCTCAATTTTAGGGGACAACTGGCTCCAGCGCTCTTTTAAGTCAGAAGGAAAAGAGAGGAGGGGAGGGGGGGGGAACAGCTTCAAGACAGGCTTAAATCCCACGGCATTTCTCCCAAGCTCCTGAATGAGAGAATGTAAGCGACACAGAGACGGGCCAACCAAAGAAACCTGAAGCCACTAATCTGTCATTCAATTTCAGGCGGGTGTCTGGGCCAACGAAGACACACAGCAAGGTCAAGACACACAGCAAGGTCAAGGGCTACTGTACACAGAGATCCTCAGTCTGCGGTTTGATCAACAGTCTCATCCAGCTCAGGAGGAGGAGGAGGACAATGCGTAGCTGCGTGCGTGTCGGGGGCGGGAGCAGTGTTCCTGTACTGCTTATACAAGTCAGATGAGCGGGGCAGACAATGCTGCCAGGTAGCTATTTCCTGTATGACAGCAACAAACAATCACAGAGGAAAGTCATTATTCAAAACAAGTGAAATGTTTGGGATGACTGAGCATGTGCAAACAGAGAGGGATTAGCCCTAAAATAGGAGCACGTAGCCGCGAACAATTCGACACGTCGGAGTTGATCTGCATGTAAATGAAATATTTGTATTACTTTGAGCATAATTCATGTTTGACTCATTATGTGGGAACAGTCTAGTCGGAGGATAAAGCAACGGATGGAAAAGTGGAGGCAGGACTTTGAGCAGCAGGACTAATCTAATCCCACGGGTGAAGAAACGTGGGTAATAAACTGGACCTTGTTCTGCCTCCATGAGCACAAACCGGCCCGGGAATGGGACCAATAATTATCAATGAGGAGGCAGTTTCACCATGTCTCTTTAATGTAAATAGGCACTGGGGTTATCTTACAGAAACGACTTTGGCATTGGTACATGGACATATGGCAGTGGGACTTGCTCAAGTACCTGGCACGAAAAAACACTAACAATAAAACAAGCCTGTACAACCCCCTGTCCCCCTCTCTGAACAGATCCAACATTCCAGCCCAGCAGTGGAAAAGTAGCTGAGATAGTCTGTGTTCATTAAAAACAATTCTTACATATAAGGCTGTCAGGTCAGTGAGGAAAAAGGGGGGGTATCCCATGCACCATTTGCAGTTTGTTGGAGCTTAGCTGGCATTCAATTTCAATTCCCCCAACTTATTGAATATAGGAAGAGCGGCGCACACTGACAGCGACAAGTTACTCCAGCGACAGACGCTAATTAGCAAGTGAGGAGTAATGGAGGAGCCAAGCTCACTCGCTCTCTGGCAGAGAGACAGCGAGGCAGGGTCATCTCTTTAAACGTCTCACTTCCTATTAAACAGGAGATCTCTGGCACACACCCCGTCACAACCTATACCGCGTGATGTCAGGGATCGTGAAAGCAGCCTGTCAAATCTACTCGCTTTCAACTGCCGCTTCTCTTCTGCATGTATGGAATACAACCGCTTCAACTGCATTCATTCACTGCCACCGGGGTCTCCATTGACAGAAAGCGAGGGAGCCTGGGCAATATAGAATAACGGCGTATGATGTGTTTATGTGTTTTGATGGAAACCCGGGGGAAGGTCTTGGAGAGGAGATGATGGACTCATCTTCTGCTCAGCGAGGCTTTGACATTCTGTAGGGGACGCTGCAAATAGTCTGCAGGTTGATGGATAGGTGGGGTGGGATTACCCGCCAGACTCATCTGCTACGCCGCTGCTACCGCCGCCCGGCCCTGACTCCTGGAAAGAGACACAAACACACAATAGCTATAATGTCAGAGCGTTCACACTGTGGGCGAGGCTATTAGATTTCAAAATAATGAAACACTGCTGGATGGTCACAATAACACTGCTGGATGGTCACAATAACCAATTGCTTACCCAGTAACCAAATGTACCCAAGTACATTCAAAAAAAAATTAGGCTCATAGATAATATTGTTACTAGTACTACCACTGATTTTCTTTACAGCCCCGTGACTCGTCACTCTAGTAGCCACCAAGTAGCCGGGTACGACGACGCTGGGCTCCGCCAAAGTAATATTTCCGGTGTATCTTGCGCATTGTGCGGCCAGACAAGTTGTAATATTTTGCATGTCATGGTGTTTTGGGATCATTACTAAACGAGATTGATTCTGTTATTTTTCTATCATTTTTTGGGGTAGTGCAATTTTACATTGAAGTCAACGGGGAGAGGTTTGTCGCCGAACATGTGCCGCCTACAAAATTATGTATTGCTGATAACCCCCCCCCCCAACACACAGACACGGCATAGCGCCACCTATTGGCAAACACAAAAAGCAGTTTAGCTCGAGAACCGCTTGTCCGATCAACTTCAAACTTGGGGAGTGTGCTTAGGGGCACCTGATGGAATGCAGTGCCAAATTTCATGTAATTGAGCATAGTGCCACCTACTGGCAAACACAAAAAGTGGTTTTTCTTGAGAACCATTCGTCGCTGTCAATTTATTATGATTGATTGGCGGGTACCTGCATGGACTATTAGACAATGATTTGTGCCAGGGGGTTCAACCAAATTGCTTTGTCCCTATTGGTTGACTCCTCTCCTCTGTTTGCCTATATGATTTATTTGATTTATTTATTCAAGTGTCATGATCTCCCCGGTGCCCAACCCTCATGGGCTTACAAGACACACATAAAAAAAAAACATCGCAACATGGTACATTTAAAATAACACAAGTCGCAAGTCGGCATACTGCTCAGAGAACAATACAGATCAATACATCCCTTTCTAAACAAAAAGTTCTGTCTTTGCTCCTACAGTATACCTGACAAATACAATTTGCTGTGAGGAAGGTTCCCATTGCCTCCATTGTCTTTGTATCCAGATACCAGTTGAAGGTCACTTGACCGAAATGTTGTATATTTTCTTATTGAATAAAGGTTTTTGCTTAAGTGAAGTCAGTGTGTGGGAGTGTTCTGCTTCAATGACTTACCCTATTGGAGTAAAATCCTAAATCTTGAATAAATCTAGGAGAAAACAAGATGGCTGATTTAAAAGACAGCTGAGTCCATTTGTCATGATTAAATAGACAATTCTCCCAAAGGCAAGGTGTCTTCCTTTTGATTAGATGCACTGCAGCCAAGTCTTTCTCCATTTAGAGGGACTTCTTCCTGCATTACACGCACCTTTCTGAACTTATAATGCCTCTCCTCACTCCTAGTCCCCCAAGACCACTCCTAGTCCCCCAAGACCACTCCTAGTCCCCCAAGACCACTCCGGCACACTGCTACTGTAGCACAGCGAGAGAAATGCTTCTCCCTGCATCATTAAACAGGCTGAATTAAGTTGGGTGGAATTGAATTATGAGGCCCTCCTACTTTCAGATTTAAAAAGCAATATCGTTGGCTATTATGCTCGAGGTCCAGTTTGGATACAAAATGAGAGTCGATCATCCGTACCCGAACACAACTGGACTCCTAAACGCAAACAATGGGCGTGCCACTGAGGATGGGTCTTTTAATCTTTGTTTTCTGGGGAGATATGATGCCAAAAATATGGTATGTAGAAATACTGCTCATACTCCGTGTTCCATAAAGGCCTTACTGTAGTTATACTTCTATATCCAAACCTGTCATGCTTATGAAGCCACTTTTGATTTGGATTTAACTTGAATGGCTGTGACCCCGTGCTCAGAGGAAGCAGATGTTTTATTCTCATGTTTGGTTTCTCCTGTCATTTCATCGCTAAAACCCCCAAAATAGTACTGAGCCTCCCCTACGTCTTCATTAACACCTAAATAATACTATAATAATAGTACTGAGCCTCCCCTACGTCTTCATTAACACCTAAATAATACTATAATAATAGTACTGAGCCTCCCCTACGTCTTCATTAACACCTAAATAATACTATAATAATAGTACTGAGCCTCCCCTACGTCTTCATTAACACCTAAATAATACTATAATAATAGTACTGAGCCTCCCCTACGTCTTCATTAACACCTAAATAATACTATAATAATAGTACTGAGCCTCCCCTACGTCTTCATTAACACCTAAATAATACTATAATAATAGTACTGAGCCTCCCCTACGTCTTCATTAACACCTAAATAATACTATAATAATAGTACTGAGCCTCCCCTACGTCTTCATTAACACCTAAATAATACTATAATAATAGTACTGAGCCTCCCCTACGTCTTCATTAACACCTAAAATAGTACTATAATAATACTACTGAGCCTCCCCTGCATCTTCATTAACACCTAAATAGTACTATAATAATAGTACTGAGCCTCCCCTACGTCTTCATTAACACCTAGTATCATTCCTCCATTACATTTGACACACGACAGGCTGCTGTGATGTGGATAAACCCTATGAAAGCCGAAGGGAAATGGCTAACCGCATCGCAATGTCAAAGCAAAACTGATAGTTATAAACAGTGTCATTCACTTCCACTCGCTGCCTCTCAGAGGGCGATACAGCTCCACTCCTAATCCATCACCCAAACGAACACAATATTTTCAACACCTGCGTGCGCTCATCAGAGTCAACTCTACTTCTACTGCAGGCTCCCCTCCTGAACCTGCATGCGCTCATCAGAGTCAACTCTACTTCTACTGCAGGCTCCCTTCCTGAACCTGCATGCGCTCATCAGAGTCAACTCTACTTCTACTGCAGGCTCCCCTCCTGAACCTGCGTGCGCTCATCAGAGTCAACTCTACTTCTACTGCAGGCTCCCCTCCTGAACCTGCATGCGCTCATCAGAGTCAACTCTACTTCTACTGCAGGCTCCCCTCCTGAACCTGCATGCGCTCATCAGAGTCAACTCTACTTCTACTGCAGGCTCCCCTCCTGAACCTGCGTGCGCTCATCAGAGTCAACTCTACTTCTACTGCAGGCTCCCCTCCTGAACCTGCGTGCGCTCATCAGAGTCAACTCTACTTCTACTGCAGGCTCCCCTCCTGAACCTGCATGCGCTCATCAGAGTCAACTCTACTTCTACTGCAGGCTCCCCTCCTGAACCTGCGTGCGCTCATCAGAGTCAACTCTACTTCTACTGCAGGCTCCCCTCCTGAACCTGCGTGTGCTCATCAGAGTCAACTCTACTTCTACTGCAGGCTCCCCTCCTGAACCTGCATGCGCTCATCAGAGTCAACTCTACTTCTACTGCAGGCTCCCCTCCTGAACCTGCGTGTGCTCATCAGAGTCAACTCTACTTCTACTGCAGGCTCCCCTCCTGAACCTGCGTGTGCTCATCAGAGTCAACTCTACTTCTACTGCAGGCTCCCCTCCTGAACCTGCATGCGCTCATCAGAGTCAACTCTACTTCTACTGCAGGCTCCCCTCCTGAACCTGCGTGCGCTCATCAGAGTCAACTCTACTTCTACTGCAGGCTCCCCTCCTGAACCTGCGTGTGCTCATCAGAGTCAACTCTACTTCTACTGCAGGCTCCCCTCCTGAACCTGCATGCGCTCATCAGAGTCAACTCTACTTCTACTGCAGGCTCCCCTCCTGAACCTGCGTGTGCTCATCAGAGTCAACTCTACTTCTACTGCAGGCTCCCCTCCTGAACCTGCGTGCGCTCATCAGAGTCAACTCTACTTCTACTGCAGGCTCCCCTCCTGAGATGCAAGGATGCCTACTTCAAAGAAGGGTCAGCCATAACTGTTAAAGTCCAGCAGGACGGGAGTGAAATGAAAGACCTCTACCTTCACCAAGACGGGAGAGACACTGAACGAGCAGCAGGGTAATTCAAATTCTCACAAAATAACACGGACAGCCAACCCTGATGGAATTTTTTTTCCCTGGGATTGTTAACACTGGCAATCAAAAGTAAACTGGAAGTTAAGTGTTTAACACCCCCAACTTCTCCACGCCTGAGTGAGCATCCAAACTAAGCAGCCAGAAGAAGCGTTCGTCCTCTTAGAGGCTGAAGATGCCAGCAGCTGACGGACAGACTCATTTGCAGCAGCTACAGGAGATACCTGCACACTCATTTGCCAGAGCTATGGGAGATTGTTCACTTAAAAGACAGCAGCAGCAGCACAGTGGATGCGTTCTAACAAACCACTGTAAAGACACACTGTGCTCATTTCTCCCCTCATTTGCATTGAAATGGAAAGTGCCATATTTCATTCTCCCCCTTGGTAACGTTCCTTTTTTTTATTTATTTTCTCTATATTTGTAGAGCATCACACCGAAAACTGACGAGAACAATCGGAGCAGCTATATCAAAGACAAACTGCAGGTAAAGAAGGACTATGAAAGCAAATGCTTGGGAATAACCTTGGAGAAGTGTTTGGGATAATGAGGCGGCAGCTAGACCTTTGTCATTCTTAAAAAACCATTAGCGCATGATCAAAAATGCACACCATGAAAACCCCTCAGCCCAGGGAAGGATAATTATGAGATATATAGAGCTATTCATAGACATATTCAATGTGGGTCTTCTCACTTGGATACATTACAACTTCAACAAATGCTTTAACATAATGAGGTCCTTCAACTGTAACTGAGCTAAATCTGGAACCAGGTAAAATTATGATCACTATGAATTATGCCTGCATACAGTTCTCTCTGCCTCTAGTCCCAATAACAACGAACTAGAGTGAGGTGTGTGAGAGGTCATACTATTACCACTCCGTTGTCGTCCCACTAAATCGCACTAAAAATCTTACACCTTTATCCCGCTCCTTCACATTTGCTATGGTCCAGCTATACCTCCACCTGCCTCGCTCTCTCTCTTCCCCCCAAACCGTCCTGCAGCCCCCCCTGCTGTTAATTATAAGACTTTTCCCCCCAGAGCCAGGGCGGGACATGGAAGTGCATTCATCTTGATTCCTCGCTCCAGTACAAAGTCTGCTTTGAAGAGACGTCCTGTCGTAAAGCCCCTATAGGCGAGGTGACTCAGTGCCAGGAGGAGAGAACGACTCACTGTTGTGTTCTGTTCTGTTCTGTTCTGTTCTGTGCGAACACACTGGGAAGCCGGCCACCTCACCAGGCGCGGAAATCCCTTCACTTTATATACCGCTCATGCTGTCAATATCTTCATCTGGTGGGATTGTTTTTTTTGAGCTGCACATGATGGCACGCCAAGTGACTGACTGTCCGCCGTCTGTGATCGTCTCCCACGACGCAAAATTGCAAGAGGGGACTATATGGATCAGCCCCCCATATAGCTCCATATAGCCTTTTAAAATGTCACTGATTGGCCGGGGGTGGGGGTGGGGGGGTGGTATCCCAGAGCAAACGGTCAGATTTTGGTGAAACTTGGGGTCAAGGTTAGCGATGCACGATATGGATTTTTTTCAACCGATACGATAACCGATAAATATTTGCTTCTCCTGGCCGATAACCGATACAATAACCGATAATTATTATAATAAATATATATACATTATATATATATATATATATATATATATATAAATTACCTGTATTTTATGCACACCTGGGGTTAAAAAAATGCAGATGTAGTGAGCATAGCTCTGGCCTAACCAAATCTAACTGACATCACTGTGAACACAAAACAAAGAAAACTTCTGATATAATATGATTGTTTTAATAAAGTGTATCACTCAATTAATAGTCAATACAAAAATAAAGGCTTTTATAGAACGGGAAGCCAATGACTGCTTAGTCTGCAGATAAAACACAATGACAAAAGGCATAGTAATTTAGACTCTTATTGTCATGTTATGTTGACTGATGCTTTTTATGTAGGCTAATGTGCGCGACTGCACCTTTGTGTTCCTTATTATTGGCTCTTTCTCTGTTAAATACACAATCCATGGATGTTTCATTTCGGGTAAAGGGGTTTCCATTAGTTTCTATATGTTTACACCAGCTGTGTGAGTATAAAGTGCTTTTGCGGGGCTGTTTGATCACAAGCAGTGTGTCTGCCAAGCAGGCGAGCCTGAAGTCTAGGCCGCGCTACGAGCTAACGCTAACACTTGCTAAGCTAACATAAACAACAAACAAATCTGCTGCATCATGCCAGCTTTGGTTTAACGTAATAGACGTTTGCCCTCCTCTCAGAACCCGTGCGGGACATGGATTGCAAATTACAATAGCTGTGATCATCTAAACTGTGAAAAACTGCAACATAGCCTACTGCATGGGAGCAGCCATGTTCTGCATCGGACCAGCCATGTTTGGCCGTCGCAGCTGTGATGTCACGAGCGTGCGACAATAGCTCCGGTCCGAGGCAAAAACAAAGCCTGATTATCGGCTGTTAATTTATCGGAAAAAGGCCATTATCGGAATAATAAATAATAACGCAAAATGGCCATATCGGCCGATAATTTATCGGTCCGATAACTATCGTGCATCTCTAGTCAAGATGCATCTCAACATTGTATTGCAGCATTTCCAAACACTAATGGGCCAAAGAGGGGGGAGGGAGGGGCTACTATTCCAGCTCAAAATAGGGAAACATTATTGGTTTGGGGTTCCTGGCCCAGATGAAGACATGTTTACTGTTGCCTTCATGCAATGGCTGCTGCAGCATGGAGATCTCTATCTTCTCATCAGCCATTTCACCAAAGCTGAGAAACGGCTCCAGCAGAGTGGACATGTATCACTCAGTGGACTACACAGGGAGGAACGTCTCCATCCGACAATGGCACACACAAATGGAAGCAGTATAAAAACAAGGCCATGTTCATGAGCTGAACATGCTATGATTTGTGGATCATAACAACCTTCAACCCCTGAATCCAGCCATGCTCCCTTTAAATGTTCTCAGCAAAGTCAAATGTTATTTCACAGTGAAAGTCAGCCTGGTAACCTATGAATAGAGGTGGAAAAGGAGATGTAGTGTAAATCGTGTTGTTGCAATACAGGCAGATACGCTCCTTCAGCTCAATTCACCTTACTGTATCATTCAGAGCTGACCAAATTGGGACCTACAAATCAGAATCAAATTGCCAGTTACAATAAATCTACAGGAATGTGTCTAGTTACAATAAATCTACAGGAATGTGTCTACCGGTAGTTACAATAAATATACAGGAATGTGTCTAGGTGACATTGGTGGTTTCAGGCCCAAAACATAGTCTGCTTTATCGTCTATTTTAACATGGGGGTGAATAGAGAGCCCCAGGAACGAGTCCGGAAAACATTGATGCTAAAGATGTGTTCACACCGAGATATTTATTTTTCTCTCTGTCGCTCGATTCAACCCTTTGGAATCGCTCTGTCGCTCTGTTTAAATCGCTCATCAACAGGCACAATAATTGACGGACATCTGGGGGCTATAACGTTACGCAATGTCATGATATTTGTCCACTACGAGCCACCGTAGTTGTTTACAAGCTAAGCCTATCAGCGTGCTCCTAACGCAAGCTCCATACCGGTAGTACAGACTTCACTTCATGTCAGCTGTCAGCCTGTCAATGTGGTTTGTTGCCACACAATAAACCAGCGGTTTGTTCCAAGCCAGTGTGATCCTTGACTCACTCTCACACGGCAGCCAATCAGCGTTGAACAGCGAGCGACTGATGCCAGCGTAATTTCGCTCGAGTTGGGATATTTCATCTTGGGCGACGAGCGAATTTTCTCCCGGGCGAATATACGCTCAATCGCTCGTTTGCATTGACTTTGTATGTAAACTCGATGCCAGCGAAAAACTTTAATAGCTCGGTGTGAACGCAACTTCATACTTCCTGGTTCTTCACTGTTTTCGCCTATGGGATTTTTGAATGGGTTTTTGGCGCGATGCTTCTAATAAGGTCTCTGGGCAACGCAAGCTTAATCAAACGCGAAACAGTGTTCAGTAGGATAATCTTCACACATGAGGACCACTTTTATGAGTTCTTAAGCTTTTACGTGCCGTTAAAAGGGTGGCTAGCTAGCAAACGGCTAAATGAGACTACACTGTTGAGTCGACGGGGATATTATACGTCAATAACGTCATCACTTCAAAGGACGAACACGGAAATTCTCTTTCCCTCACCTGGTTCAGCCCGGGGTAATCAGTGCACAGCAGCGCACACATCAACAACACTCCAGGTTGAGTGGTGACGTGACGGGGAAGCCTATGCGACACTGTGTGTAGTTCTGGATTAGCTTAGCATGAGCTTTTTACTTCTAGGGCTCGCATTTACGCTTCAAAACTCATGAAAGTGGTCCTCATGTGTGAAGATTATCCGGCTGAACACTGGTTCGCGTTTGATTAAGCTTGCGTTGCCCAGAGACCTTATTTGAAGCATCACGGCAAAAACCCATTCAAAAATCCCATAGGCAGAAACAGTGAAGAACCAGGAAGTCCGGGACTTCCGCGTTCCGACTACAAAAATACGTCATCCCTGGGGCTGTCTATGGGGACTTTTTGGAGCCAGCCTCAAGTGGCTATTCAAGGAACTACAGTTTCTGGTCCTTCTGCATTGACAGGAACTTGAGGCTCATCCACTAATTGCCCAACCAACCAGCAGTGTCTCTTTGTCTGACAAGATTCACACACTCAACAATCAAATGTGATGTTTTACTGGTGAGAGGAACATTCTCCTACTCTGAAGTCAGTTAGTTGTTGGCAATGGCATAATTTCTAGGCCCCTGATTTTGAATGACTTTATCTCTGGATGTTTGATCACGGTGCAACTTTTTTCATTAGTAAAGAAAATAAAGACAGTAAGTCAGCATCAGAGCATGTGTGCATGTTGCCCTCCAGTTTAGTGATGGGGTGCTCACCCTTCATAAAGACAAACTTAAAAGTCTTGCTGTTCAATACACTGTATTTTGCATATTCACATCACAGGAGGCCGACTGCAGTATTTAGGATAGTGCCATCTGTAATTCTCTTGATGTGCTGAAAATATCCTCTTTGATGGCCTTCCTTTGTGCAAGAGATTCATATAGACACATCGTTCCAGACAAACTCCTGCTAGCCCCGGCTTGTGTCAACATCCAGCGAGGAGTAAACACGATACTCAGCGGTGGTGTTGTGGTGATGATCCTGAGTGGATCCAGAGGAGTTTGACTTGTTGTGTTTTCTATAAAGTGTTATTATGTATCTCCTCATGTTACACTGTACATATCATGCCTGTCCCTTTAGTAGGCTAACTTTTTCTCTTTTTTGTTGCATTTCTAAGTATGTCTTCTCTATGCTCTTGTTGATCATGTGTTTCTAGTATATGTAATTCTATATTTTGACGTCACCACTGCGTCAGACCCTTCTTCCGTGTGTCACGTCACCTCACCTGTGCCACGTATGCTCTTTTATACAGGTGCGGCAGCCCCACAGCCAGCTAGCACAGCCTGAAGAAGACCAGCGAGGTTGAAACGCGTTGCGTTTTGTTGCCCGTGTTTGTTTGATTGAAGATGTATATTTTTCAGTACACATGTACATGAATTCTGTATTCAATTGTGCTCCTAAATATCCAAGAAGCTCCTTTTTTCTCTTTAGGATCGTGAGTGGGAAATACTAAGTGATGCTAACATGTTGACCTGACCTGGTGACCGTACACAACCATGCCATCACCATGGAGCTATATTACCCATGAATGCACAACATAGTTTACATTACATTAGCTGCACGAAGTCGACCGCGATGCCCCAGTTGTTTGCAAACAGTGTGTGTGCAAACATTATGAGCAGCTGTAGAGCTCATAGATCCAGTGCAGAGTCAGACTTTAGCTCGTTATCTTTTATTTTTCATTCTACTGTCTGATGTCTATATACTTTGGATGCATGGAGCATTACACAATGTTCTCTACTGTCTGATGTCTATATACTTTGGATGCATGGAGCATTACACAATGTTCTCTACTGTCTGATGTCTATATACTTTGGATGCATGGAGCGTTACACAATGTTCCAACTGCTCCCAAGGCTAGGAGATATGATCTGTTTCAGATATATCAGGATAATCGGCTTAAAAAACAGCGCCATCGTTTTGCTTGTTATGTCCCATTGTTCAATGTGCTTTTTACTGTCTATACATTGGCTGCAGTCCTCAAGGCTGTGTGGGTGTGTGGGTGTGTGTGTGTGTGTGTGTGTGTGTGTGTGTGTGTGTGTTTCTCAGCATCAACACACTGCTGATCTGGTACACACACACTCTCATCTGCATCATGAGTAATCTCTGGTAGTTAATTGAGCCCAGAGGCAGTTGGTTTCAGTGAAGTCTCCTGTACTTTTCGGGCAAAACAAAACAAACCCTGGGAGAAAGAGAGATCTCTGGAGGAGCTCCTCTGTCGAGAGGCAAACAGAGCAGAACTCCTGCCGTGTTCATTAGCTGTCATTGATCAGTGATTCAGTCCCTGTGCAGCGCTGCCACCGCTCAGATCGCACTTTCATGTCATAAAAATCATTCTAAAGGTAGAGGATTGAAGCCAGCGCAGCAGCATTCCCCTCGTTATACTTTATTTTCCACGCCACTATTTGGATGTGTATGGATGGTTGCCAAGATTCTCACCAGCATGCAGGGACTTGCTACGCAGCACACCTGTCCATCCTATCGTTTTCTGATAGATCAACATGATGAGGCACTGTAGCATATTAGCAGGTTGTGTTGTTATTGCCTTTCCTCAGTGCCCATCATGGCTGCAGCCCATGCCACTGTACAATGAGGTTGTTCCTCAGTGGTCATCATGGCTGCAGCCCACGCCACTGTACAATGAGGTTGTTCCTCAGTGGTCATCATGGCTGCAGCCCACGCTACCAGAGATGTACTGTACAATGAGGTTGTTCCTCAGTGGCCATCATGGCTGCAGCCCACGCTACCAGAGATGTACTGTACAATGAGGTTGTTCCTCAGTGGCCATCATGGCTGCAGCCACCAGAGATGTACTGTACAATGAGGTTGTTCCTCAGTGGTCATTATGGCTGCAGCCACCAGAGATGTACTGTACAATGAGGTTGTTCCTCAGTGGCCATCATGGCTGCAGCCACCAGAGATGTTCTGTACAATGAGGTTGTTCCTCAGTAGACATCATGGCTGCAGCCCACACCACCAGAGATGTACTGTACAATGAGGTTGTTCCTCAGTAGACATCGTGGCTGCAGCCACCAGAGATGTTCTGTACAATGAGGTTGTTCCTCAGTGGTCATCATGGCTGCAGCCCACACCACCAGAGATGTTCTGTACAATGAGGTTGTTCCTCAGTAGACATCATGGCTGCAGCCACCAGAGATGTACTGTACAATGAGGTTGTTCCTCAGTGGCCATCATGGCTGCAGCCCACACCACCAGAGATGTTCTGTACAATGAGGTCACAGGGTATCAAAATGCTAATAAATGGCCGGGGGGGGGAAGCATAAATAATGCAGTGATCAGGGTTAGTGGAACAGTGAGTCGGAGCGAGACTCCACTCCGAGACGTCCCCGGAGAGTGTCCAGCGCAAGTGTCCTGTCTGACATCATCAACGTCGGCCCGGGCTTCACCCCGTACGTACATACAGCCAGTGAGGAACATGAGGAGCTCCCCGCTGTCTGTCTCAAACTCAAAATGTCAGCGCGTCAGCAGGGAGAGCTCACATACGCCACACGCTGGCTGCTCTGCCCGTCTCCCAGAGCCACGTTTCAAAATACACTCGCAACGCTTCTCCATTTTTATATGGCTTATCTCTCTATTTTGCCTTCTAGTTATCTCTTCCTCCATCGTTTGAGAAAGGGCTCTTCAAAGTGATCTGCTGTCTCTACTTAACTAAAACATGACAAGTCTAAACCCTCAGCCGCTACAGTGAAAAACACAACAATGAGATATATTCTCGGAGTAACAGTGGAGAGTTGACGTGAATATATAGGGGCGAATTAAATCAATATTTCACAACTCTGGTGGAGGAGTAGGGAACGGGCCATTATCTAGCACTAATTGTACCTATGGGTCTGTCCTCTAAGACATATTAATATGTGCTCTCTCATTGGAATTCATTGCGAGTCGTCAGGTAGATGACTGGGACTATCTCCGCCGGTCTCCATTTCAATGCATTTTCTTTATACTCTCCATGTCTGCCTTTGAATATTCATTCTGGTCTCATTTGCAGGCGTCTCTGGCGAGGCCAAGGCTCTGCACAATGCCATTCCCTGTTGCTCCTTTCTCAAAGAAGAGGAGACCAAAAAGAGAACATCTAATACTGCACGTTTCAGGCAACACACAACAGGACAATCACACTCCATACTTAGCAGTGTGGATAAATGGTAACTGGACTGCATTTATATAGCGCTTTTATCCAAAGCGCTATACAATGTGCCTACTAGGGGGTGGGGGAAAAATTTGATACACCATAGTATCGCGATATTTTGCCTGACGATATTGTATCGATATTTGATATTTGATTTTTTTATTATTTATTTTTTTGCAGGCCATGCCATGCCAGGCCACCGGGCATCTGCCCGAAGCGCCCGATGTTGCAGTCCGTGCCTGCAGTGGCATATTGAGTCCAGAGAAGCTTAATAATGTAGCCTACATGTGGGGCAAAAACAAAACAAAACAAAAAAACACTGCATGTTTTACTTCCGGTGAAGTCAAGGAAAAGGTAGGAAAAGGAGTTAGACAATATATCGAAATATCGCAATATTCAATATATCCCAATACTAGCATATCGTAATACTATCGTATCGTGACTCAAGTATCGTTTTAGTATCGTATCGTGGGCATCTGGTGATTCCCACCCCTAGTGCCTACATTCACCCATTCACACAACCGAGGGCGGCCAGCTGCCACATCCATCGGGAGCAATTTGGGGTTCAGTGTCTTGCTCAAGGACACCTCGACATGTGGACTGGAGGAGCCGGGGATCGAACCACCGACCTTCTGATTAGTGGACGACCCGCTCTACCTCCTGAGCCACAGCCGCCCCAATACTGTGTGTGTGAAAGATACTAGTTCTGTGTTCTCATTTTGGACTTCTTGGCCCTGAAGTGCGTGCTGAAGGACAGCGCTCTTTGCTTACTAGAGGTTTGTGAAATAAGTGAATTAAAGCTAGAAAATGATCAGTCAGCCACAATGTTGCAGACGTCACTTTACTCACTTTAAACATTAAACATTCAAATGTCAATAGAAACTGCCATTAATTTGCTACTCAAGCACTTCCTGAAGCACTTCCCAATTACTTCCTGAAAGGTTGGACATGACAATCTCTTCATGCCAAGTTTATTTTTTCCTAGATTTTAATTTCGCAAAAACTCCAGCGGAATTGATCGTGTTGAGCTGGAAGAGAATTGAACCAAGTCCTGGATCATCTCCAAACAAAATCATCTCCATCAGGAAGCTACTGCACGCTTTCCTCAAATATGGAGCACAGAGCCTGCTATGAATCCAATCAAGGGGTGCTGTCCATGGTGCTGTCCTCTCTCCTGGTAGGAGAAGAACACCTGAAGGGCTCTAGGTTGTGTTCATTGCACACCTCTCTTTTCCAGAATCCCGAGTTGCCAGACTGATCAGTAAACATTTGTGACAAAACACAGCGAGGCTGACGTTGGCACCGGAGCGCTGTCTGTCTGTGCACCGTCTACAAAATATAGAATGTGCTGCAGATAGTCAATTACTGTCTTATCCGAGGTTGGGCCGCTAGTAATGAAAGAATAAAACTTAGAGTGGATAAACACATAAGTCACAAATGAACACATGCATCGACGAGGCCAAGGTTTATGAAAACAAAAATGCCCCCTGACACTAAAACAAGTTAATTAAATGCAATGCCTTATGTTATGAAATCAAAATCTGCTGCACGCTGCATAAATGAACCGATCAATAGAAAATCTGCCACACAAATATTAGAATAATTGATCGAGGGTGACTCAGCAGCAGAGAGGAGATATTAGCGAGCATTAACAACAGTGACTGTGAAGGTCACTGGATATTATAGTGAAGACTAATGTTCTCTCCTTGACTCCTACTGGCTGGACTTTTATTTTGGCTAGTTACAGGAAATGACTTTCTGTGCCCTCCATCATCGTCTACTCACTCAGTCTGCATGCTGTGGCTTTATGGCAAGGTCCAATCAGGGTGTAATAAAAACAAGCTATAACTGTCCCACCCTGTAATAAAGACATATTCACTCACACCACTGACATCCAAGTGCTGCTTATTACAATAAGACCATCCATGCACAGACAGTATGGAGGGATGTTGATGTGAGGTAGCAGAGACAGCAGCTTGGCTGTACAGTTTACTTTCACAATAGACCTGAGTACATACAGACACAGACACAGAATACAGAGGCTGTATGGCTTATATCTCTTTTGCTTCTAAGTTCCATTGTTCCAGGGCTTCTGACATTGTTACAAAGTCGGGCGACCAGGTAGCACAGCAGTAGATCGCGACTCTTCTCGTCCCTGGCACCTCAATGGTGGAACGAGCTTCCACCTTCAGTCAGGACGGCTGAATCACTGCCGATCTTTCGGAAAAGACTAAAGACACACCTTTTCATGCTCCATCTGGGCCCTTCTTGAACTAACTTCTTTCTCTCTCTAAAAAAAAACAACTAACTACTAACTACTAACTAACTTAACTTTACCAGTATTCCTTCAGAAGTTGTAGTTGTCATAGACTGTGTTGCATAGTTGATTGCTCTATTGCTGACAAAAATGTGTTATTGTAAGTCGCTTTGGATAAAAGCGTCTTCCAAATGACGTAATGTAATGAAATGTAGTAGATTCCCTGCCTACCAACACGAGGGTTGCAAGTTCGAGCCCCCGTGTTACCTTCGGCTTGGTCGGTCGTCCATACAGGCACAATTGGCCGTGTCTGTGGGTGGGAGGCAGGATTTGTGTCCCCTCTCTCTCTCTCTCTCTCTCTCTCTATATATATATATATATATATATTTCAGTGTTTCCCCTACCATTCTACAGGCCTGTTCAATTCAACGGCACCCCCGCCAGGCCAGAAAAGAATTGCAAAAAAAAAAAAAAAAAACTGCTCTCCCCAAAATTTCAATAAACCTTTATGGCATATTATTACAATACAACAATACTGGTTTTGACAGTAATAGAAGATGCCAAATCATTCAAAACAAGAAGCATTTTGCTTTTAGGAGCATCGTGCCAGCGTGCGCCGCTGTTCCAAAACATGTCAACGCGTGTCGTTGCCTGGGAAACGCACATCCCATAATACAACAGTTCGCATCGCATCCCATAATAGTATGATGATACTTGGGATACCCTTGCAAAAAGTTTAGCGTCGCCAGCGAGGACCGTTGCGGTCGGGGTACGTTTCGAAATCCCTCCAGGCCTGAAAAGTTTTCTAGGGGAAACACTATATATATATATATATATATATATATATATATATATATATATATATATATATATATATATATAGTATATATATATATATATAGTATATATATATAGTATATATATCTATATATATATATATATATATATATACTATATATATATACTATATATATATATATATACTATATATATATATATATATATATATATATATATATATATATATATATATATATATAGTGTTTCCCCTAGAAAACTTTATATAGTATATATATATAGTATATATATATAGTATATATATATATATATATATATATATATATATATATATATATATATATATATAGTATATATATATATACTATATATATATACTATATATATACTATATATATATATATATATAGTATATATATATATATATATATATATATATATATATATATATATAGTATATATATATATATATATATATATATATATAGAGAGAGAGAGAGAACCGTCCAACAATGTGAAGAAAGAAAGTACAGAGGTCCCATATTAGCAGACGGAAACGAGCAGAGGGAAACAATCGTTCACAGACAAACAGCTGTGAATCGAACTGTCTCATTTCCTGAGATATAAGAAGGAGCAGCTTACACACTGTGCTGCCTGTTATCACTCCAGCACCCGGGTGACAACAACAATTTCAATATCTGTCAAATCAAAATTGATGGAGTGCCTCAAAAATGCCTCCAAAAATATCCACATCCAATATCAAAACATCTCTGTCACAGTGAAAAAGGGACAATATAGATTTATTCACCAACCGCCCCAAACCCCCCCCCCCCTTCCTCTTGGAAAACGCTATGACAGCAAACATGTCCTCTGCCCTCCGTTAGTTACAGTACTGTTGTCAGTTTCCCAAAATAGCTCCAAGGTTCTGGGCTTTCCTGGCCTATGTGTGGTGCAGGTCCCTCTGGTGGGCCCAGGGGGGAAGACGCAGCCTGGCCTATGTGTGGTGCAGGTCCCTCTGGTGGGCCCAGGGGGGAAGACGCAGCCTGGCCTATGTGTGGTGCAGGTCCCTCTGGTGGGCCCAGGAGGGGAGACGCAGCCTGGCCTATGTGTGGTGCAGGTCCCTCTGGTGGGCCCAGGGGGGGAGACGCAGCCTGGCCTATGTGTGGTGCAGGTCCCTCTGGTGGGCCCAGGGGGGGGAACGCAGCCTGGCCTATGTGTGGTGCAGGTCCCTCTGGTGGGCCCAGGGGGGAAGACGCAGCCTGGCCGTGCTTGGGGGGCCAGCCCTATAGGTGCATCTTAAGCGCAAATTATGCTCGAGCGAAATCGTCGGCGCTGACTGCACTGAGGGGGTCGCCGCAGCTGGGCGTCCTATCGGCGCAGCTCGGCGTAGGGGGCGTGCAGCTCCTCGAAAATGTGACTCTGCGCGCCGTCAACTCCTTGTTGTGAGGAATGAGGAAATGCCATTTCCTCATTTAACAGTGCTTGTCCCTCATCTAGCAAAGCCTTCTGCAGGCTCACCGGAATGACTTTTGAAATGGAGGGACAATAAAATGTCCCCCCACCGACATGATTGCAAGTTCTTGGTAAACGACAAGATAACGAGTTACGGTCGAGTATGCACAGTCTCGCTGTCGCCGCTCGGCGGCGGCAAGGCTCCAAGTCGAGGTTGCGCAGAACCTTGCCGGGCGCTTTATTCCCCCCCCAAGGGCCACAAGGTCCACCACTGACAGCTCCCACTACAGCAGATAGATGAAGCCTCACTGGCTACCACTGTATTACTGCTGCAGTCCCTGGTCGTGGTCCAGGTCACCTCTGCTCCGACACTGGAGTCATGTCACATGGCTCTGGCTGTGTTGGATACTGCTGGATGAAGTGTAAGTAAGGGATAATGTATTGTGAGCCGGTGATTACTGGCGAAATAATGACCGACAGGTGAATGATTGAGCCCGACGCGCAGCGGAGGGCTTAATCATTCACCTGAAGGTCATTATTTCCAGTAATCACCGGCTCACTATACATTATCCCGCTTAGAACACGGCCTACAACTAAATCATTCAATAATCTGACAAAAATAATTATTCAAATAGATTTTTTAATAGCGTTTTCAACGACAAAGCGGTTTCATTCGTAATTGGCACACAAGACACCACAGCTGCAACTGGTTGGCCTAATTAGTAGCGTCTGCGGACAAAATGCTCTTATCAACTGATTAATCCAGGTGTGGCAGAGCAGCGGTCGGTTGTCGAGAAATAATGACCGGTGAATATTGTTGATTGACCAATCAGAATCGAGTATTCGAGAGAGCCGTGTTCTAACAGTTAATAAAGCTACTACAATGAGCACATTCAGAGCATGTCAGCCCATCACACAGTGCAATGTGCCTCATGCAGCAATAACGCTTAAGCATTGTTGGGTGGATTCTTAAATCCAATCTGGTGCCCCACTTCAAAACATTCTGCTTCAACTGCAAAAGAGGAAAAATATAACCGGGGTTTTACAAACGGCTCGCAGATGAAAACGTGTCACATTATTTTAAATCAAATGTTCATGCTGTCAAACCCTCTGACTAGCATGAATTCAGACTGTACATTTAATGTAAATTCAATTTAAATTCATATTTAATGTCCACGGAACACTCCTCTACTTATTGTATATATACAGTATATATATATATATATATATATATATATATATATATGTATATATATATATATATATTGTATATATATATATATATATCAAGGTTCAAGGTTCACTTTATTGTCGCACTATGGGAAATTATATATATATATATATATATATATATATATATATATATATATATATATATATATATATATATATATATATATTTGATTGCACTTGCAAAGTTGTGATTGTCTTCATAGCTAGCTTTCCTACTTCTTATCTCTATATTGATGTGACCGCTACGCTGCAGACAGACACTTAGACAAATTCCTCGTATGTAACTTGCATACTGTGGCAATAAAAGTGATTGTGATTCTGAATGAAAAGCTGACGTGGTCGCAAAATTATCCTGTTAACTAAATGAGGCGACTTTTGTAAACATCCAAACGGTCTGCTGAAACATCCTCGCTGGATGAAGCTGCCGAAGTGCAAAAATGCGAGGAGGATGCGAAGACGATGACACTGAATATACAAACACACACACACACACGCACACGCGCACACACACACACACACACACACACACACCTTCATGACTCACACCTTGAATGTTTATCATTAATT
>NC_139645.1:39006147-39021147 GCF_964638095.1 Poromitra crassiceps
TAGCGTACTTTATGATGCTGAGAAAACATGCTACTAAACATGTAGCGTACTGTATGATGCTAGGAAAACATGCTACTAAACATGTAGCGTACTGTATGGTGCTGAAAACATGCTACTAAACATGTAGCGTACTGTATGATGCTGAGAAAACATGCTACTAAACATGTAGTGTACTGTATGATGCTGAGAAAACATGCTACTAAACATGTAGCGTACTGTATGATGCTAAGAAAACATGCTAATAAACATGTCGCGTACTGTATGGTGCTGAGAAAACATGCTACTAAACATGTAGCGTACTGTCTGATGCTTAGAAAACATGCTACTAAACATGTAGCGTACTGTATGATGCTGAAAACATGCTACTAAACATGTAGCGTACTGTATGATGCTGAGAAAACATGCTACTAAACATGTAGTGTACTGTATGATGCTAAGAAAACATGCTACTAAACATGTAGCGTACTGTATGATGCTGAGAAAACATGCTACTAAACATGTAGCGTACTGTATGGGGCTGAAAACACGCTAGTAAACATGTAGTGTACTGTATGATGCTGAGAAAACATGCTACTAAACATGTAGCGTACTGTATGGTGCTGAAAACATGCTACTAAACATGTAGCGTACTGTATGATGCTGAAAACATGCTACTAAACATGTAGCGTACTGTATGATGCTGAGAAAACATGCTATTAAACATGTAGTGTACTGTATGATGCTGAGAAAACATGCTACTAAACATGTAGCGTACTGTATGATGCTAAGAAAACATGCTAATAAACATGTCACGTACTGTATGGTGCTGAGAAAACATGCTACTAAACATGTAGCGTACTGTATGATGCTTAGAAAACATGCTACTAAACATGTAGCGTACTGTATGGTGCTGAAAACATGCTACTAAACATGTAGCGTACTGTATGGTGCTGAAAACATGCTACTAAACATGTAGTGTACTGTATGATGCTGAGAAAACATGCTACTAAACATGTAGCGTACTGTATGATGCTAAGAAAACATGCTAATAAACATGTTGCGTACTGTATGGTACTGAAAACACGCTAGTAAACATGTAGTGTACTGTATGGTGCTGAGAAAACATGCTACTAAACATGTAGTGTACTGTATGATGCTAAGAAAACATGCTACTAAACATGTAGCGTACTGTATGATGCTAAGAAAACATGCTACTAAACATGTAGCGTACTGTATGATGCTGAGAAAACATGCTACTAAACATGTAGCGTACTGTATGATGCTGAGAAAACATGCTACTAAACATGTAGCGTACTGTATGATGCTGAGAAAACATGCTACTAAACATGTAGCGTACTGTATGATGCTAAGAAAACATGCTAATAAACATGTTGCGTACTGTATGGTGCTGAGAAAACATGCTACTAAACATGTAGCGTACTGTATGATGCTGAGAAAACATGCTACTAAACATGTAGCGTACTGTATGATGCTAGGAAAACATGCTACTAAACATGTAGCGTACTGTATGGTGCTGAAAACATGCTACTAAACATGTAGCGTACTGTATGATGCTGAGAAAACATGCTACTAAACATGTAGTGTACTGTATGATGCTGAGAAAACATGCTACTAAACATGTAGCGTACTGTATGATGCTAAGAAAACATGCTAATAAACATGTTGCATACTGTATGGTGCTGAGAAAACATGCTACTAAACATGTAGCGTACTGTCTGATGCTTAGAAAACATGCTACTAAACATGTAGCGTACTGTATGATGCTGAAAACATGCTACTAAACATGTAGCGTACTGTATGATGCTGAGAAAACATGCTACTAAACATGTAGTGTACTGTATGATGCTAAGAAAACATGCTACTAAACATGTAGCGTACTGTATGATGCTGAGAAAACATGCTACTAAACATGTAGCGTACTGTATGGGGCTGAAAACACGCTAGTAAACATGTAGTGTACTGTATGATGCTGAGAAAACATGCTACTAAACATGTAGCGTACTGTATGGTGCTGAAAACATGCTACTAAACATGTAGCGTACTGTATGATGCTGAAAACATGCTACTAAACATGTAGCGTACTGTATGATGCTGAGAAAACATGCTACTAAACATGTAGTGTACTGTATGATGCTGAGAAAACATGCTACTAAACATGTAGCGTACTGTATGATGCTAAGAAAACATGCTAATAAACATGTCACGTACTGTATGGTGCTGAGAAAACATGCTACTAAACATGTAGCGTACTGTATGATGCTTAGAAAACATGCTACTAAACATGTAGCGTACTGTATGGTGCTGAAAACATGCTACTAAACATGTAGCGTACTGTATGGTGCTGAAAACATGCTACTAAACATGTAGTGTACTGTATGATGCTGAGAAAACATGCTACTAAACATGTAGCGTACTGTATGATGCTAAGAAAACATGCTAATAAACATGTTGCGTACTGTATGGTACTGAAAACACGCTAGTAAACATGTAGTGTACTGTATGGTGCTGAGAAAACATGCTACTAAACATGTAGTGTACTGTATGATGCTAAGAAAACATGCTACTAAACATGTAGCGTACTGTATGATGCTAAGAAAACATGCTACTAAACATGTAGCGTACTGTATGATGCTGAGAAAACATGCTACTAAACATGTAGCGTACTGTATGATGCTGAGAAAACATGCTACTAAACATGTAGCGTACTGTATGATGCTGAGAAAACATGCTACTAAACATGTAGCGTACTGTATGATGCTAAGAAAACATGCTAATAAACATGTTGCGTACTGTATGGTGCTGAGAAAACATGCTACTAAACATGTAGCGTACTGTATGATGCTGAGAAAACATGCTAATAAACATGTAGCGTACTGTATGATGCTGAGAAAACATGCTACTAAACATGTAGCGTACTGTATGATGCTGAGAAAACATGCTACTAAACATGTAGCGTACTGTATGATGCTAAGAAAACATGCTAATAAACATGTTGCGTACTGTATGGTGCTGAGAAAACATGCTACTAAACATGTAGCGTACTGTATGATGCTAAGAAAACATGCTACTAAACATGTAGTGTACTGTATGATGCTAAGAAAACATGCTACTAAACATGTTGCGTACTGTATGGTGCTGAGAAAACATGCTAATAAACATGTAGCGTACTGTATGATGCTAAGAAAACATGCTACTAAACATGTAGCGTACTGTATGGTGCTAATAAAACATGCTAATAAACATGTAGCGTACTGTATGATGCTGAGAAAACATGCTACTAAACATGTAGTGTACTGTATGATGCTAATAAAACATGCTAATAAACATGTAGCGTACTGTATGATGCTAATAAAACATGCTAATAAACATGTAGCGTACTGTATGATGCTGAGAAAACATGCTAATAAACATGTAGCGTACTGTATGATGCTAAGATAACATGCTAATATACATGTAGCGTACTGTATGATGCTAAGATAACATGCTAATAAACATGTAGCATACTGTATGGTGCTAATAAAACATGCTAATAAACATGTAGCGTACTGTATGATGCTGAGAAAACATGCTAATAAACATGTAGTGTACTGTATGATGCTAAGAGAACATGCTAATAAACATGTAGTGTACTGTATGATGCTAAGAGAACATGCTAATAAACATGTAGCGTACTGTATGGTGCAAAGGTGCACAGGGAGCTCTTTTAATTAGCGCTGTTGAAGCTATCCTGTGACCCATATCTCCTAATGAAGGCATCACAAATGTTCTATTTACATATCTTTAGGCAGTAATGTGTGACCATTGGGAGAGCCCTCTGGCAGAGTCTTTGGTGCCAGTGAAAAGCGAGGCCATGTTGAGCTGCCTGGGGCTGCTTTCCAAGGCCTTCTCAATTCTAACAGTAGCACAGAGGGATGGTACATCAGTGACCTGCAGGTCCATAAAACTGGAAATATGGCTACATTTTAACAAGGCTTTGGACTGGTAATTCAATTTATTTCAAAAAGCCATGTTTTTCATTATGACACCCCCAAGCCAAATGAGTATGGATTACTGTTACAACTCCTATTCTTGGTGGCTTAGACTGGGCCAATACCAATACATATGGAAAGCGTGCAAGTCATTTTAACGTGAGGATTTGGTAGCAATTATTTTTGGAGAACAACCAGTTCTTAGTAGTAGCTTTTCTGGTTGCCTGCAGTTATCTGACTCCTCACTCCTTCCTTACAAGGCTGTTTTTAGAGAAAAAAAAAGAAAAGAAAAAAAAGTTACACTTAAAAACATACTTCACCATTTTACTTACTCATCATTTCCAAGCTATAGTCAAATATATTGGATTGTATTCCCTGAGGCAACACAAAAGGATTGAACTCTAAGGAACCTGCAGCCTCGCTCCCTATGATGGGCATCCTTAACTCATTGATACCTGATGCAGCATTTGTGTGTGTATCCCTTTAGACCGCGGTTCGCGGTCTTAAAGGGATACACACACAAATGAGGGATATACATGCAAATGCTGCATGGTATGCAGGTATCAATGGGTTAAACTATTCAGTTCATTCACTCACCAGGCTACAGGCTTTGACTCCCATGAGAAACAGAAGGTGTAGATTTCGGGTACAAGAGGTGCACACAAGGTGTTGTATTTTCATAGTTATGTGAATAATCCAATAGACAGGGCTGAGGGGGAATATAATAAGCACAGAGGTGACTTTGAGTCTGGTACAGCTGTCCTTGTTTTTGTCTACCTACTAAAGAGTCACCTTTATACTGCCGTGCCGCGGTGCAGCTAGCTAGCTCCTTAAAATCAACAAGACATTTAGGGTGATGAGCTATTCAGCTCGGGGCTTTAATACCATTCCAGCAATTGTCATCCATCCTTTGACTGTGGCCTTGGCATGGAGGAGGCGGGAGGCAGTGTGTGCGGGGGTGTGGCCTTGGCATGGAGGAGGCGGGAGGCAGTGTGTGCGGGGGTGTGGCCTTGGCATGGAGGAGGTGGGAGGCAGCGTGTGCGGGGGTGTGGCCTTGGCATGGAGGAGGCGGGAGGCAGCGCGCGGGGGTGTGGCCTTGGCATGGAGGAGGCGGGAGGCAGTGTGCGCGGGGGTGTGGCCTTGGCATGGAGGAGGCGGGAGGCAGTGTGTGCGGGGGTGTGGCCTTGGCATGGAGGAGGCGGGAGGCAGCGCGCGGGGGTGTGGCCTTGGCATGGAGGAGGCGGGAGGCAGCGTGTGCAGGGGTGTGGCCTTGGCATGGAGGAGGCGGGAGGCAGTGTGTGCGGGGGTGTGGCCTTGGCATGGAGGAGGCGGGAGGCAGTGTGTGCGGGGGGGTGGCCTTGGCATGGAGGAGGCGGGAGGCAGCGTGTGCGGGGGGGTGGCCTTGGCATGGAGGAGGCGGGAGGCAGCGTGTGCGGGGGGGTGGCCTTGGCATGGAGGAGGCAGGAGGCAGTGTGTGCGGGGGTGTGGCCTTGGCATGGAGGAGGCGGGAGGCAGCGTGTGCGGGGGTGTGGCCTTGGCATGGAGGAGGCAGGAGGCAGCGTGTGCGGGGGTGTGGCCTTGGCATGGAGGAGGCAGGAGGCAGCGTGTGCGGGGGTGTGGCCTTGGCATGGAGGAGGCAGCATGTGCGGCGGTGTGGCCTTGGCATGGAGGAGGCGGGAGGCAGCACGGGGGGGTGTGGCCTTGGCATGGAGGAGGCGGGAGGCAGTGTGTGCGGGGGTGTGGCCTTGGCATGGAGGAGGCGGGAGGCAGCATGTGCGGGGGTGTGGCCTTGGCATGGAGGAGGCAGCACGGGGGGGTGTGGCCTTGGCATGGAGGAGGCGGGAGGCAGCACGGGGGGGTGTGGCCTTGGCATGGAGGAGGCGGGAGGCAGCACGGGGGGTGTGGCCTTGGCATGGAGGAGGCGGGAGGCAGCACGGGGGGGTGTGGCCTTGGCATGGAGGCAGCGCGTGCGGGGGAAGGGGGGTGATGGTGTCTCTCTGCTATCAGCATTATGGAGTGTGATATTCCCTCGTCGTCCACCTTCACAGGACCTTGCCTCGGTAAAGAGGGGTTAATTGAACACACAGCAGAAAGAGTGTTTTCACATGGCCCACCCCTTTCAGAGGGCTTTTCACATGGCCCACCCCTTTCAGAGGGCTTTTCAAATGAAACAACTGGGTCACCGACTAACACTCTCTTCCCGGGCCTTGTTGCTAAGGCCCGGCTCCTTAGAGTCCACGAGTTAGAGAGACAGGGGCTCGCTCGCGCACACGGAACCAAGCCAGCTACTGACAGGATTACTGCAGCCCCCCTATTAAACAGCACATCACGCTCAGATTACTAAACTCATTTCAGAGAGGAGGCGGGGCTGAAGAAGTGTGTGTGTGCGTGTGTGTGTTTGTGTGTGGTGTGTGTGCGTGTGTGGTGTGTGTGTGTGCAAGGGGACTGGGGTGCTGTTGGCTTCACCAGCTGCAAATGAATGGTGAATTAGAGCCGTGCTGTTTGTTCCAAACAGTTTGCAGCCCTCTGCTCTCAAGGCAACAAAGGGAAGCCTCCCTTCTAAATGAATGAGCCCGGCTCTCTAGTTATCACTGCTTATTGTTCCAATCAGGCTGCTTTGAGCGGGGAGGCACGCACACACACACACACACACACACACACACACACACACACACACACACACACACACACACACACACACACACACACACACACACACGCGCTCCTCCGGACAGCTCATTAAGATAACACACATAACGTGGCACCCCATCATCCTGGGGCCCCTCATTTCAGCTCTTTTGTCTCCTGCAGGAACCTCTGGCTTTGTCAGCACAATTGGAGCCAGATGGCAAAACAAAGCTGGCTGTCTGCAGTGCTTAAAGAGTGATCTTCACTTCAGCAGCGCTCACAGCCCACCATTTCCACCTGGCCCAAGCAGGTGTGTGGACCATGACGAGAGAGAGGGAGAGCAAGGGTCGGGGGCAACCAGGGTAGTCTAGAGGGTAAAAGCACTCGCCTATACCACTGCGGAGACGCGGACCGGCAGCGGTACTTCCGGCTTGGTCAGACGTTCCTACAGACACAATTAGCCGTGTCTGCGGGCGGGAAGCCGGTGGGAGTCCTGGTCGCTGGACCAGTGCCGCCTCTGGTCACCCGGGGCGCTGGGTCGGGGGGAGTGGAACTGGGGGGATTAGCGTGATTCTTCTATGCGACACGTCCTGCCGGTGAAACGCCTCGCTGTCATGAAAAGAAGCGGGTGCCGACTGCACATGTATCAGAGGACGCATGCGCTAGTACTGCTCAGTGTAGCTAGGTGTGGGCCCACCTCCTTTAGCTAATGCTGTACTGCTCAGTGTAGCTAGGTGTGGGCCCACCTCCTTTAGCTAATGCTGTACTGCTCAGTGTAGCTAGGTGTGGGCCAGGTCCTTTAGCTAACACTGTACTGCTCAGTGTAGCTAGGTGTGGGCTAGGTCCTTTAGCTCAGTGGTTCCCAACCACCGGGCCGCGGACCGGTACCGGGTCGCAACGCATTTGGTACCGGGCCATGAGCCCGGTCCAAATTTTTTTTTTTTACAAACTACAAACATAAATAAACGTCAACTCGAAACTATGTTTCAACTACAACACAGCCTATAATATTATAGCCTATGTTTATTTAAAAAAAAAATATATATATTAAAATTGACAACCGGTCCGCAACTTTTTTTTCCATCTATCTACCGGTCCGCACCACAAAAAAGGTTGGGAACCCCTGCTTTAGCTAACACTGTACTGCTAAGTGTAGCTAGGTGTAGGCCAGGTCCTTTAGCTAACACTGTACTGCTCAGTGTAGCTAGGTGTAGGCTAGGCCTTCTAGCTAACACTGTACTGCTCAGTGTAGCTAGGTGTGGGCCAGCTCCTTTAGCTAACGCTGTACTGCTCAGTGTAGCTAGGTGTGGGCCCACCTCCTTTAGCTAACGCTGTACTGCTCAGTGTAGCTAGGTGTGGGCCCACAACCTTTAGCTAATGCTGTACTGCTCAGTGTAGCTAGGTGTGGGCCCACAACCTTTAGCTAACGCTGTACTGCTCAGTGTAGCTAGGTGTGGGCCCACCTCCTTTAGCTAACACTGTACTGCTCAGTGTAGCTAGGTGTGGGCCAGGTCCTTTAGCTAACACTGTACTGCTCAGTGTAGCTAGGTGTGGGCTAGGTCCTTTAGCTAACACTGTACTGCTCAGTGTAGCTAGGTGTGGGCTAGGCCCTTTAGCTAACACTGTACTGCTCAGTGTAGCTAGGTGTGGGCTAGGCCCTTTAGCTAACACTGTACTGCTCAGTGTAGCTAGGTGTGGGCTAGGTCCTTTAGCTAACGCTGTACTGCTCAGTGTAGTTAGGTGTAGGCTAGGTCCTTTAGCTAACGCTGTACTGCTCAGTGTAGCTAGGTGTGGGCTAGGTCCTTTAGCTAACACTGTACTGCGCAGTGTAGCTAGGTGTAGGCTAGGTCCTTTAGCTAACACTGTACTGCTCAGTGTAGCTAGGTGTGGGCTAGGTCCTTTAGCTAACGCTGTACTGCTCAGTGTAGCTAGGTGTGGGCCGACAACCTTTAGCTAACGCTGTACTGCTCAGTGTAGCTAGGTGTGGGCCCACAACCTTTAGCTAACGCTGTACTGCTCAGTGTAGTTAGGTGTGGGCCCACAACCTTTAGCTAACACTGTACTGCTCAGTGTAGCTAGGTGTAGGCCAGGTCCTTTAGCTAACACTGTACTGCTCAGTGTAGCTAGGTGTAGGCCAGGTCCTTTAGCTAACACTGTACTGCTCAGTGTAGCTAGGTGTGGGCCCACAACCTTTAGCTACCGCTGTACTGCTCAGTGTAGCTAGGTGTAGGCCAGGTCCTTTAGCTAACGCTGTACTGCTCAGTGTAGCTAGGTGTGGGCCAAGTCCTTTAGCTAACGCTGTACTGCTCAGTGTAGCTAGGTGTGGGCCAGGTCCTTTAGCTAACGCTGTACTGCTCAGTGTAGCTAGGTGTGGGCCAGGTCCTTTAGCTAACACTGTACTGCTCAGTGTAGCTAGGTGTGGGCTAGGTCCTTTAGCTAACACTGTACTGCTCAGTGTAGCTACCCACCTCCTTTAGCTAACACTGTACTGCTCAGTGTAGCTAGGTGTGGGCCCACCTCCTTTAGCTAACACTGTACTGCTCAGTGTAGCTAGGTGTGGGCTAGGTCCTTTAGCTAACACTGTACTGCTCAGTGTAGCTACCCACCTCCTTTAGCTAACACTGTACTGCTCAGTGTAGCTAGGTGTGGGCCCACCTCCTTTAGCTAACACTGTACTGCTCAGTGTAGCTAGGTGTGGGCTAGGTCCTTTAGCTAACACTGTACTGCTCAGTGTAGCTACCCACCTCCTTTAGCTAACACTGTACTGCTCAGTGTAGCTACCCACCTCCTTTAGCTAACGCTGTACTGCTCAGTGTAGCTAGGTGTGGGCCCACCTCCTTTAGCTAACACTGTACTGCTCAGTGTAGCTAGGTGTGGGCCGGCCGACTCTGCTGCTGGCTGCACACATCTCTCTCAGAGGCATTCGAGGATGAAAGTCATTGCCCCGCTGCACTCAGAGACCCTCCTGCACCTCTCGGCTTATTAAAATCACATGGTATTAACTTTGCCGTTCACACAGAGGCTGAATAATTCAATCAGACTAAAGAAGGAGTCAGATGAATAACTCTAATGACATTCAAGCTTGAGGGAGAGTTGCTCAGGACTGTGAGGGGGGAGTCAGCATGTGGACAGACAGAGGACTGTGAGGGGGAGGAGTCAGCATGTGGACAGACAGAGGACTGTGAGGGGGAGGAGTCAGCATGTGGACAGACAGAGGACTGTGAGGGGGTAGTCAGCATGTGGACAGACAGAGGACTGTGAGGGGGAGGAGTCAACATGTGGACAGACAGAGGACTGTGAGGGGGAGGAGTCAGCATGTGGACAGACAGAGGACTGTGAGGGGGAGGAGTCAGCATGTGGACAGACAGAGGACTGTGAGGGGGTAGTCAGCATGTGGACAGACAGAGGACTGTGAGGGGGTAGTCAGCATGTGGACAGACAGAGGACTGTGAGGGGGAGGAGTCAACATGTGGACAGACAGAGGACTGTGAGGGGGAGGAGTCAGCATGTGGACAGACAGAGGACTGTGAGGGGGAGGAGTCAGCATGTGGACAGACAGAGGACTGTGAGGGGGAGGAGTCAGCATGTGGACAGACAGAGGACTGTGAGGGGGAGGAGTCAGCATGTGGACAGACAGAGGACTGTGAGGGGGAGGAGTCAGCATGCGGACAGACAGAGGACTGTGAGGGGGAGGAGTCAACATGTGGACAGGACTGTGAGGGGGAGGAGTCAACATGTGGACAGACAGAGGACTGTGAGGGGGAGGAGTCAGCATGTGGACAGACAGAGGACTGTGAGGGGGTAGTCAGCATGTGGACAGACAGAGGACTGTGAGGGGGAGGAGTCAACATGTGGACAGACAGAGGACTGTGAGGGGGAGGAGTCAGCATGTGGACAGACAGAGGACTGTGAGGGGGAGGAGTCAGCATGTGGACAGACAGAGGACTGTGAGGGGGTAGTCAGCATGTGGACAGACAGAGGACTGTGAGGGGGTAGTCAGCATGTGGACAGACAGAGGACTGTGAGGGGGAGGAGTCAACATGTGGACAGACAGAGGACTGTGAGGGGGAGGAGTCAGCATGTGGACAGACAGAGGACTGTGAGGGGGAGGAGTCAGCATGTGGACAGACAGAGGACTGTGAGGGGGAGGAGTCAGCATGTGGACAGACAGAGGACTGTGAGGGGGAGGAGTCAACATGTGGACAGAGGACTGTGAGGGGGAGGAGTCAACATGTGGACAGAGGACTGTGAGGGGGAGGAGTCCGCATGTGGACAGAGGACTGTGAGGGGGAGGAGTCAGCATGTGGACAGACAGAGGACTGTGAGGGGGAGGAGTCAGCATGTAGACAGGCAGAGGACTGTGAGGAGGGAGTCACCATGTGGACAGACAGAGGACTGTGAGGGGGGAGTCACCATGTGGACAGACAGAGGACTGTGAGGAGGTAGTCACCATGTGGACAGACAGAGGACTGTGAGGGGGGAGTCACCGGACAGAGGACTGTGAGGGGGGAGTCACCATGTGGACAGACAGAGGACTGTGAGGAGGTAGTCACCATGTGGACAGACAGAGGACTGTGAGGAGGTAGTCACCATGTGGACAGACAGAGGACTGTGAGGAGGTAGTCACCATGTGGACAGACAGAGGACTGTGAGGAGGTAGTCACCATGTGGACAGACAGAGGACTGTGAGGAGGTAGTCACCATGTGGACAGACAGAGGACTGTGAGGAGGAGGAGTCACCATGTGGACAGACAGAGGACTGTGAGGAGGTAGTCACCATGTGGACAGACAGAGGACTGTGAGGAGGTAGTCACCATGTGGACAGACAGAGGACTGTGAGGAGGTAGTCACCATGTGGACAGACAGAGGACTGTGAGGAGGAGGAGTCACCATGTGGACAGACAGAGGACTGTGAGGAGGTAGTCACCATGTGGACAGACAGAGGACTGTGAGGAGGTAGTCACCATGTGGACAGACAGAGGACTGTGAGGAGGTAGTCACCATGTGGACAGACAGAGGACTGTGAGGAGGTAGTCACCATGTGGACAGACAGAGGACTGTGAGGAGGTAGTCACCATGTGGACAGACAGAGGACTGTGAGGAGGAGGAGTCACCATGTGGACAGACAGAGGACTGTGAGGAGGTAGTCACCATGTGGACAGACAGAGGACTGTGAGGAGGTAGTCACCATGTGGACAGACAGAGGACTGTGAGGAGGTAGTCACCATGTGGACAGACAGAGGACTGTGAGGAGGTAGTCACCATATGGACAGACAGAGGACTGTGAGGAGGTAGTCACCATGTGGACAGACAGAGGACTGTGAGGAGGTAGTCACCATGTGGACAGACAGAGGACTGTGAGGAGGTAGTCACCATGTGGACAGACAGAGGACTGTGAGGAGGTAGTCACCATGTGGACAGACAGAGGACTGTGAGGGGGGAGTCACCATGTGGACAGACAGAGGACTGTGAGGGGGGAGTCACCATGTGGACAGACAGAGGACTGTGAGGGGGAGGAGTCACCATGTGGACAGACAGAGGACTGTGAGGAGGTAGTCACCATGTGGACAGACAGAGGACTGTGAGGAGGTAGTCACCATGTGGACAGACAGAGGACTGTGAGGAGGTAGTCACCATGTGGACAGACAGAGGACTGTGAGGAGGTAGTCACCATGTGGACAGACAGAGGACTGTGAGGGGGAGGAGTCACCATGTGGACAGACAGAGGACTGTGAGGAGGTAGTCAGCATGTGGACAGACAGAGGACTGTGAGGAGGTAGTCAGCATGTGGACAGACAGAGGACTGTGAGGAGGTAGTCACCATGTGGACAGACAGAGGACTGTGAGGAGGTAGTCACCATGTGGACAGACAGAGGACTGTGAGGAGGTAGTCACCATGTGGACAGACAGAGGAAACCTGCTCTGCTTGCTAATAGCAGAATTAATTCGGGCCTCATAAGGACATACTCATACAAAGCAAAATATATTGCTGGCATCAGGAGAGAGGCAGGGAGAGATATTAGCATTCCATTGTGAGTCAATGGCACACTTGAAAAGCAGAGAGACATACCACGACCTAACTTGTTTATAATTTAATTCAAATTGAAATGAGGATGTGCCTGTGTAAAGAATGAATGGGCATGTAAGAGGGTGCTGTTGAGTGTGGAAGAGGCCTCGAGCCTGAGTCTACTGTGCAGTGCTAGCTTCTTCTTCTTCTTCTTGTGTTCAGTGCGTAGGAGGACACTCTGTGCAGTGCTAGCTTCATCTTCTTCTTCTTCTTGTGTTCAGTGTGTAGGAGGACACACTGTGCAGTGCTAGCTTCATCTTCTTCTTCTTCTTCTTGTGTTCAGTGCGTAGGAGGACACTCTGTGCAGTGCTAGCTTCATCTTCTTCTTCTTCTTGTGTTCAGTGCGTAGGAGGACACACTGTGCAGTGCTAGCTTCATCTTCTTCTTCTTCTTCTTGTGTTCAGTGCGTAGGAGGACACACTGTACAGTGCTAGCTTCATCTTCTTCTTCTTCTTGTGTTCAGTGCGTAGGACACACTGTGCAGTGCTAGCTTCATCTTCTTCTTCTTCTTGTGTTCAGTGCGTAGGAGGACACACTGTGCAGTGCTAGCTTCATCTTCTTCTTCTTCTTGTGTTCAGTGCGTAGGACACACTGTGCAGTGCTAGCTTCATCTTCTTCTTCTTGTGTTCAGTGCGTAGGAGGACACACTGTGCAGTGCTAGCTTCATCTTCTTCTTCTTGTGTTCAGTGCGTAGGAGGACACACTGTGCAGTGCTAGCTTCATCTTCTTCTTCTTGTGTTCAGTGCGTAGGAGGACACACTGTGCAGTGCTAGCTTCATCTTCTTCTTCTTCTTCTTGTGTTCAGTGCGTAGGAGGACACACTGTGCAGTGCTAGCTTCATCTTCTTCTTCTTGTGTTCAGTGCGTAGGAGGACACACTGTGCAGTGCTAGCTTCATCTTCTTCTTCTTGTGTTCAGTGTGTAGGAGGACACACTGTGCAGTGCTAGCTTCATCTTCTTCTTCTTGTGTTCAGTGTGTAGGAGGACACACTGTGCAGTGCTAGCTTCATCTTCTTCTTGTGTTCAGTGCGTAGGAGGACACACTGTGCAGTGCTAGCTTCATCTTCTTCTTCTTGTGTTCAGTGCGTAGGAGGACACACTGTGCAGTGCTAGCTTCATCTTCTTCTTCTTCTTCTTGTGTTCAGTGCGTAGGAGGACACACTGTGCAGTGCTAGCTTAATCAAAGAACTTTTATGGAAAGAAATGACAGCTCCATATTGCCCCATTGCAACATCAGCACCCAGCAGCCTCCGCCATTTTTTATTTTTGGAAGCGTGACAGCGCCAAAAGAACCTCGCACAGGCTCGCAGTGGTCAGCTGTAGTAGTAGTTTGGGGGAGTTTTACAGTATATCCCCCACTTTTTTTTTAGTCAGAAAGAAAGAAATGTCTCCAGACAGAACTTATGGGGGGTACCTTTTATGTATTTTGTGTAGTCTGAAGAATGTCAAAGAGCAATATCTGGCTATCTTGGCTCAATTAAGTGTTTTAATTTATGTTTGCATTAAAATTCCATGTCCGTTTCCACTCGAGTCGACTAATTTATAAATGGGTGATTTAGCAATGGGAGTATGCCATGTCTTGTCTCTTTGTTGTTTGAAAAATTGTTAAATAAAGAGTTAAAAAAAAAAGAATAGCTTAACTTTTCTAGCCAGGTTCAGTCTATCCAGGCCTATCCACTCTACATTTTTACGTTAACATACATTTACTTGAATGTTTGTTATGGGTATAGATTTATACATGATTGCAAATTCTACATTGACATTTTTTTCCCCTGATTATAGTCTGGACCATGTCTGCATATACTATTGTAGTCAGTGAATTTTTCAGCAAATGTAATCAGAATCAGAAAGACTAATGATCCCTCCCTGCATGGGGGGAAATTGGGACAAATTAACGCAGCTTTATCTATATACAGTATAAGCACACATGGAGCTGATCTTTCATCAATAAATGTGTTTTCTTTAGAAATAAATAAATCAGTAAATTGAATTGGTCAATCTGAACCCATGATTTCAAAGTGCTGTATTTATTTAATAAATGAAATTCAGAATGAACGTTTATATGTTTCTGCTTTAATCCTGCCATTGAATAAATAAGTAAATAGTATAGGCTAAGTAAATAGAATAGACCAAGATTTGCAATACGCCCGGAAAAGATGTTAATCCTGCAGTTTGTGTTGTCGCGCAAATGCGGCTGTCGTCCACTCCGTCAGAAGTGCGTTGCCGTGGTTTTAACCTCGGGTCCTTGCATTAGCTATTTATCTTGAAAAAACTAAAAGAAAAAAACGAAAAATTTTGCTTAGTTTCCACAATATGGTTGTTGTTTTACATCCCTGCA
>NC_139645.1:39026147-39106147 GCF_964638095.1 Poromitra crassiceps
GTGGGGGCAGATGTGTGCGGGCAGATGTGTGCGGGCAGGTGTGTGGGGGCAGTTGTGTGGGGGCAGTTGTGTGGGGGCAGTTGTGTGCGGGCAGGTGTGTGGGGGCACTTGTGTGGGGGCAGATGTGTGGGGGCAGTTGTGTGGGGGCAGATGTGTGGGGGCACTTGTGTGGGGGCAGATGTGTGGGGGCAGTTGTGTGCGGGCAGGTGTGTGGGGGCACTTGTGTGGGGGCAGATGTGTGGGGGCAGTTGTGTGGGGGCAGATGTGTGGGGGCAGTTGTGTGGGGGCAGATGTGTGGGGGCAGATGTGTGCGGGCAGATGTGTGCGGGCAGGTGTGTGGGGGCAGTTGTGTGCGGGCAGGTGTGTGGGGGCACTTGTGTGGGGGCAGATGTGTGGGGGCAGATGTGTGGGGGCAGGTGTGTGGGGGCAGTTGTGTGGGGGCAGATGTGTGGGGGTTAGGCAGACGGCTGGGTGAAGGTTAAGGGCAGCAGCTGGACATAACAGCACGCGCCTCAGGGGACAGACTACAGCTATTCACTGACACCAGCAGAGTGCTGCCATCTCTAAATCATCCTGGCCTCCCAGTGTTTCCTCTAAATACAGGCAGAGGTGGTGAAACGCTGCTATGAGAGTGTCAGAGGCAAAAGGCACCTGTGATTTCACACACTGTGCGTTTGTTTGAAGCCTGCATTACTACCCATCAACAAGAATTAGTAAGGCCCAATTAAAACAATCCTTCTAATGTAGCATCAAGACAACATTGTGCCATCAGGACATGGAAGAGAATGACAGGTGGATTTGTGCTGTCGCTGCAGTTTCATCTTCTTTCACTCTGAACGTCAGCTGCTGCCGGACAAAATTACACTTTCTCGCTAATTTAAAAAGACATCAAAACGCCAGTGTCGCTAAGGGGGTTCTTTCTTTCTTTCTTTCCAAATGTTTTGAGATTAGCTCTGAATATTATATATGTATATATATATATATATATATATATATATATATATATATATATATATATACACACACACACACACACACAGAAGGCTATCAGTTTTACATACTGTTGCATCATCTTCCACCATCCTCACATTTGCACTGCACACGAGTGCACTGGCTTTGTTTAAACGTGAACCAGCTTTAGAATGTCTGCATCAAGGTACATCCTGTAGCACGGCACAAATCCAGCACACCTGCCTACTCTTGGTATGTGTGTTTGGTAGGGGTCTACTCTTGGTATGTGTGTTTGGTAGGGGTCTACTCTTGGTATGTGTGTTTGCTAGGGGTCTACTCTTGGTATGTGTGTTTGGTAGGGGCCTACTCTTGGTATGTGTGTTTGCTAGGGGCCTACTCTTGGTATGTGTGTTTGGTAGTAGGGCTGGGCGATATGGCCTCTAAAGAATATCGCAATGTTTTTCGGCTATATCGCGATACACGATATATATCTCGATATTTTTGAAATCTCTCATAAATGCTCAATTTAACCCTTCAGGGTTCATACACATTTTGACCAATGGATTTCCATGACTTTTCCATAAGTTCTTAACCTGTATTTTATGCACACCTGGGGTAAAAAAGAAGAAAGAAAGGGCAGATGTAGTGAGCAAAGATGGATGATTTAATATTCCATAGCTCTGACCTAAGCAAATCTGACATCACTTTTGTGAACACAAACAACACTTCTGATATAATATGATTGTTTTAGTAAAGTGTATCACTCAATAGTCAATACAAAAAATAATTGCTTTTATAGAACCGGAAGCCTAGCTGCTTAGTCTGCAGATAAAACATAAACAATTCAATTTAGACTCTTATTGGCATGACGGCAACATATAAGCGGTCTGAATTTTGCATTGGGGCCATTTCTATAGTGAGGCATGGAAAGCCTCACTATACGCCATCATATCTGTGTCGTTTCACTTTTGACTGAAAATGATGCCTCTAGATTAAAGAAAAGACACTATGTGATGTTGCTTTTATGTAGGCTAAATGTGCGCATTCGTTTTCCTTAGAGATCATGACTGCCCCGCAGCTAGCTACGTTAGCTTCACGTTACCTTGCATGTAACGTTAGCGTTAGTTGCTTTTGGAGACACAAACCCTGGACGTTTCATTTTGAGTAATGCATGAGGTTCTCTATGGTTTACGCCAGCTCTGGGAGTATGAAGTGCTTTAAATGCGGGGATTTTGGTCACAACAAGCTTGTGGACCGCTGCCTGCAACTAGGTAGCCACAACCAGCTAGCTAACGTTAGCCCCCACCTAGAATAGCCCCCACCACAACAGCGAACGTTAACTCCAAACAAATCCGCTGCCTCCTCCCCACGTTTGGTTTAGCGTAACGCCAGCTCAGACTTTCCCCTAATCTCAGAAACCTTGCGGGACATGTATTGCAAATTGCAAAAGTGGTTGTTTTGTTATAATTTGAAACTGTCAACAGCCACACTGGAGGCGGCCATGTTTCGCCCGCTGCTTGAGTTGGTTGGTGGGGACGGGTGTGTCTGACGCGGTTTGACGCGTTTGACGTATCCTACTCTTGGTATGTGTGTTTGCTAGGGGTCTACTCTTGGTATGTGTGTTTGCTAGGGGTCTACTCTTGGTATGTGTGTTTGCTAGGGGCCTACTCTTGGTATGTGTGTTTGCTAGGGGTCTACTCTTGGTATGTGTGTTTGCTAGGGGTCTACTCTTGGTATGTCTGTTTGCTAGGGGTCTACTCTTGGTATGTTTGCTAGGGGTCTACTCTTGGTATGTCTGTTTGCTAGGGGTCTACTCTTGGTATGTCTGTTTGGTAGGGGTCTACTCTTGGTATGTGTGTTTGCTAGGGGTCTACTCTTGGTATGTGTGTTTGCTAGGGGTCTACTCTTGGTATGTCTGTTTGCTAGGGGTCTACTCTTGGTATGTCTGTTTGCTAGGGGTCTACTCTTGGTATGTCTGTTTGGTAGGGGTCTACTCTTGGTATGTCTGTTTGGTAGGGGTCTACTCTTGGTATGTGTGTTTGCTAGGGGTCTACTCTTGGTATGTGTGTTTGCTAGGGGTCTACTCTTGGTATGTGTGTTTGCTAGGGGTCTACTCTTGGTATGTGTGTTTGCTAGGGGTCTACTCTTGGTATGTGTGTTTGCTAGGGGTCTACTCTTGGTATGTTTGCTAGGGGTCTACTCTTGGTATGTCTGTTTGCTAGGGGTCTACTCTTGGTATGTCTGTTTGGTAGGGGTCTACTCTTGGTATGTGTGTTTGCTAGGGGTCTACTCTTGGTATGTGTGTTTGCTAGGGGTCTACTCTTGGTATGTGTGTTTGCTAGGGGTCTACTCTTGGTATGTGTGTTTGCTAGGGGTCTACTCTTGGTATGTTTGCTAGGGGTCTACTCTTGGTATGTGTGTTTGCTAGGGGTCTACTCTTGGTATGTTTGCTAGGGGTCTACTCTTGGTATGTCTGTTTGCTAGGGGTCTACTCTTGGTATGTCTGTTTGCTAGGGGTCTACTCTTGGTATGTGTGTTTGGTAGGGGACTCTGTCATTCACTCTCAAGTAATTGGAGTGTAACTAAAGGGATATGTTACGCATTTAATCGGTCAGGCTTGGGTCGAGGTCAGAGGAGACGTGCAATGTCACGAAAAGACAAGACAGGATAAATCGTTCTTCTTCTTCATTCCCATAAGAAGAGGACAGTTGGGATATTAGCTCGGTTTGGTTAAATGAGAGACTGATTATCCAAATATGGAAAGATAGCTAAAACCAGCCAGCTGTGTGCGGATGAACTGACTGATAGCGGCCAGATGGACACTTCATGCTAGCTTAAGCTGGGCTCAAATTACAAGAGTTTTAAAATCCAAACCGACTTTGACGTTGAGCTGCATCACACATGCAAGGAGAACCTTCACAGATTGTCTTCTCTCAAATAACAAACAAGCTCACACTACAAGTTTTGGAACATCATCAAGCAAAAGGCCAGATGAGTTAGGATGAGGAAATGACTGGAGAGGCAGACAGTAGGGCTGTGCAATTAATCAGATTTTAATCACAATTACAATTTTGGCTTCCCACAATTATGAAAACAAGATAATCGAGATAAAACAATTATTTTGGATACATTTGTTTTAGTTATTTATTTATATACCATTTACCTTTATTTCCATGCATCTTTGTTTTTCAGTTCAATTATGTTTAAAGTTCAAATAAATCTAGTACTGTATTAAAAATACAACTTTTTCAAGTTCAATAAATGCTTAAAAAAAAATCGCATAAAATAATCGTGATCTCGATATCAGTCAAAATAATCGTGATTATGGTTATTTTTGCCATAATCGAGCAGCCCTAGCAGACAGGCAGAGCAGGCTGTCCGTTCCCGAGGACCAGAGGTGAGAAACCCTCAGTTTTAATAGGCTATAGATGCTTATTATAACGTTGTTGGTACGCTAGCCTAGTGCTAAAAGTTTTACTGTTGCTAGGCGCCATCAGCTGCCCCGGAAGATGGAAGGCGTAACGAGGTGACGTCTCCGTGCAGATACAAATATCAAACAGGTTAGACATTATCGGGAAGTGTCCGATGTGTCATCGAACAGTTCGGGAAGGTTCAGATTTGATCTCTACACAGCTCACATTAGCAGATATTCCGTGCCAAACTTCGGTTCTGACCAAGACTCAGGTCCAGATCTCTCCTCCGATTCTCAGCGAGAAAGAACTCTTGTCATCTGAGCCAACCATTAGATTGACACGTGTGACTTGGCTCATTAGATTGACACGTGTGACTTGGCTCATTAGATTGACACGTGTGACTTGGCTGACAGCTTCATGGTTCAATGTGAATCTACAGCAAAACTCTTTGTGTTTCCCGACACAAGAGACAATATCAGATTGGATCATTGTAAACAAAATGTCTCTTGTGTTTCCAGTCTGGCAGTTTGTGAAGTACAGTCTTGCAGTTCAGCTCTATTTGCTGGGGTGCTGAATATTAGATGCAAAATCAATTTCCCTCCCTCCACACAAAATGTGTATATCTTATCTTATCTCATTATTAACTTGAGACATTGTTTCCTTTAAATGTGAGAAACTATTTTGAATTTGTACCTCCATGTTTTACAATGCATCGTAGTAGACTAGCCCAGCCATTCAGAATAGAATAGACTTTTCACCCAGACCATACGGTATGTGTTGGCTGATATTGCCGATATTTTTTTACTTAATTTTTTTAAGTTATAGACAGCATGTTGTGTATATTTGATCCCTTTTCTTAACTCAAGTTATAAAAATTGTTCTATTTGTGTTTTTGTATTTCTAGTTAGCTATAGTTATAATAGCTATAATTAATTAATTATTCCCAGTGAAGTTTACAGTTTCATTGCATTGATGTTATTTTGGACAATGAAGTTTATTGTAAAATATCCTGCCTACATTACATATTTCAAGTCATATCTTTGTCAAGTGTTTGATATTTGAGGGATCACTGCAAATATAATATATTGTGTAATATAATGTGTATAAGAATATCGGCTGATATATCGATATCGGCATTTTTTTACTGCCTAATATCAGTATCGGTCCCAAAAATCCAGTATCGGTGGGGCTCTAGTGTGTGTGTGTGTGTGTGTGTGTGTGTGTGTGTGTGTGTGTGTGTGTGTGTGTGCGCGCCAGTCACAGGGCCAGCCACAGCATCCGGTCAGGGGTTAACCTGAGCACCCCCCCGCAAAACACATGAGCATCGCTGCTGGGAAAACAAATCCTCTGGGAAACTCCTGTATGACTTTCATCCATCACACACAGGAGAAGTGTCCCGTGTCACAGATACAACACAGATGATGTCACAGGGAGAAGTGTCCCGTGTCACAGATACAACACAGATGATGTCACAGGGAGAAGTGTACCGTGTCACAGATACAACACAGATGATGTCACAGGGAGAAGTGTCCCGTGTCACAGATACAACACAGATGATGTCACAGGGAGAAGTGTCCCGTGTCACAGATACAACACAGATGATGTCACAGGGAGAAGTGTCCCGTGTCACAGATACAGCACAGATGATGTCACAGGGAGAAGTGTCCCGTGTCACAGATACAACACAGATGATGTCACAGGGAGAAGTGTCCCGTGTCACAGATACAACACAGATGATGTCACAGGGAGAAGTGTCCCGTGTCACAGATACAACACAGATGATGTCACAGGGAGAAGTGTCCCGTGTCACAGATACAACACAGATGATGTCACAGGGAGAAGTGTCCCGTGTCACAGATACAACACAGATGATGTCACAGGGAGAAGTGTCCCGTGTCACAGATACAACACAGATGATGTCACAGGGAGAAGTGTCCCGTGTCACAGATACAACACAGATGATGTCACAGGGAGAAGTGTCCCGTGTCACAGATACAACACAGATGATGTCACAGGGAGAAGTGTCCCGTGTCACAGATACAGCACAGATGATGTCACAGGGGGAAGTGTCCCGTGTCACAGATACAGCACAGATGATGTCACAGGGAGAAGTGTCCCGTGTCACAGATACAACACAGATGATGTCACAGGGAGAAGTGTCCCGTGTCACAGATACAACACAGATGATGTCACAGGGAGAAGTGTCCCGTGTCACAGATACAACACAGATGATGTCACAGGGAGAAGTGTCCCGTGTCACAGATACAGCACAGATGATGTCACAGGGGGAAGTGTCCCGTGTCACAGATACAGCACAGATGATGTCACAGGGAGAAGTGTCCCGTGTCACAGATACAACACAGATGATGTCACAGGGAGAAGTGTCCCGTGTCACAGATACAACACAGATGATGTCACAGGGAGAAGTGTCCCGTGTCACAGATACAGCATAGATGATGTCACAGGGAGAAGTGTCCCGTGTCACAGATACAGCACAGATGATGTCACAGGGAGAAGTGTCCCGTGTCACAGATACAACACAGATGATGTCAAAGGGTCACTCTGATTAAATCACACGCTTATTTAAATGTCAAATGAGCTTTGGAGGAGTGGAACACTAGGTCATGGAGAGCTGTTAGATATGTAGTGCGAGCCATTATGGATGGAGGGACAGAGGGGAAGGAAGGAAGGAAGGGAGGAAAGATAAATGAAAGACAGAAAGAAAGAAAGAAAGAAATACAAGAAATACAAGAAAAAGCAAAGCCAAGATACAACACTATTCGATACAACATAAAATCGATACGCCAATATATCGCGATACTTTTTCCTGCGATACTATATCGATACTGTATCGATATTTCCCATATCGATTTCTTTTAATCGACGCGTGTTCAGGGACACAATAAGAAAACTTTTTATGTCAGTGCGTTCAGTAACACACTCAACACTCAGTAGTTTTGACTAAATTTGTGCACTAAGTTATCAATATAAAGTGATGTGCATATTATTACACTACCTGGGTGGTACACAGCGTGTTGTATTTTTTAGCTACTTTTTATTTTATTTTGAGTCAATTGTAGTAGAGTATTGCAATATATCGCAATATGTATTGTATTGTATCTTATACAACAGTTAGTTCCGGCCGGGCAATTTGATTGGACAAGAGGGATCCTACCAGTGCCGATATTTCATGATAACGCACTGGCGCTTTACTGTGTGTAGATCACTCCGCTTCACAGCTGCCCTAATCAACAAAACGCTTCACAGCTGTAGAGTAGACAGTAGTAAAGTAGACAGCCTGCAGTTAATTAGGCTGATTAGGCTACATTTTCGGCAAAGCAGAAAGCTGAGGGAACTATTTTTGTTGGCGGAGGAATAAATAGAGAAATCATATATTTTCTCAGCTTTTTGTAATTTTTTTAATCAGCTTTGTTTAACTCATTGAGTGCCATGGACGGACATGTTCGTCATTTCAAATAGTAACGTAGAGTGCCAAGGACGGACATGTTCGTCAATTGCGTTTTTTGACGGTGGGGCGTCGATCAAAGCCTTCTGCCTCTCCTGTACAAATATTATAGCTATTGGAGGTCTATAACCTATTTTACAGAACCCTTAGGTGGCGACAGTGCTCTCCACATAACAGAAAGGCAAGGAAAAAACAAAGAAGAAGTCGTTATGGAAACGGAAATCGCATCGCATCCGTATGCATCGATATGCTGAAGCACGTTACTGCAGCTGTGCCTGCAGCAGCCAATCTGCTCCCACAATTGAGCCGCTCCGTGTCGGTTGCGACAGCACATCCGCACATCCACACCGTGGAGTTGTTATTATTCTCAACTGGAAGCATCGTTGCCGGTGACAAACACACGCGGAACGCTGTAAAAAAACTGGATGTTGCGCACCCTTCACTGTGCGCACAGCAAACTCAGCAGAGAGCCACCACAGACAGGAGGAGGAGTGTGCAGTTGAGGCGAGGCGAGGCGAGGCGGGGCGGGGGGGGCACGCAGAGCAGCACGCAACACCCAGACAGACCCAGGCAGCAGGACAGGATTGACAAACGCAAGCCAGAATATCCGATGCCCACCAGCAGCAAATCAAGACCAGCAAGAAGCTGCAACCAGCAGCGCACGCAGGGGCCAGCGCTGCTGGTTGTAGCTAAAAATATTATTCTGCCAAACAAAATTCCCTGGCCTAAACTGTTTTATTGAAGGAAATTATTTTTGAGGTGTGACTACATTAGAAAAGATTAGCTTCAGAGTCAGTGATGTGCTTGAAATGTTTAATTTCACAAAAGGCCAATTATCTCAGCTTCTAGAAAAAAATTGCTGTTTTTGGATGAATCAAGCTATCTTCTCCGGCTCATAACTAAAGAACGGAAAATGGGATCAATAAACTTTTTTTTGCAGATGATAGAATAGAGTCTCATCGTTCTTTGTGCGTGTTCAGTGTTTACATAGTAATATCACACAATATTCTGTGGGCCTCGAGAAATCACTGAAAACGCTCTGAAACTCTGGCACTGGGAGCGTCCGTTCTCCAAAAGTGGCTGGCACTCAATGAGTTAATAGAACTGTTGTATAAAAGCAATATCACACTCGAGGTCGTGCTGTTGTTGTCTAATATTGGCACTGCTGTGATTATCTTCGGCACTCGGCCTGCGGCCTCGTGCCTACGACCGAATCACAGCAGTGCCAATATTAGCCAACAACCGCACTCCCTCTCGTGTGATATTGCTTAAGTATCGCGAGGTCCTTGCCAATACCCAGCCCTACTATCCTGTATAAAGTGAGCTTTGACTTCCAGCTGCAGTCCCACAAGCTGCTGTGCTCTGTTAGGAGAGGCACTCCACTGCTCCACATACATTATGACAGCTGAGAAAAATGACTTCCTGGCTTCTCCACTCGCTCTGACCGTTCCCACCCTCTCGCTACGCACACTCGCAACTTCAATCTGGCCATAGCCAAGAACACCATTAAAAGATAAGACAACCACAATTAGGTTGCACTTTCCCCCTGCTTCCTGCCACAGCTCTGGGTATGTGCATTGCAATCACATTTTAAGTCCCCCCCCCCCCCCCCCCCGCACATCTGTATTCATATACAGTAGTATCGTCCTATCAGGAGCTCTGTATTCATATAGTATCGTCTTATCAGGAGCACGATACGTCTGCATGATATGTGAAGAAGTCGACGCTCCCGCTATTCAACTTCCTGCTTGAATGATAAGGTGGCAGGTCACATAATCAATCCCAGAGCCACGGCCGCAGGCAGGGGGGCGGATCCTCGCACTGTCCACCAGCCTGGCCAGACCTTTGCCATTGGTGGAAGTGCATTATATTTCTCTCTTATCATTTGATTTCATATGTTCGCTGAGTCTGTGTCACCTCCATATTTATTCTTAAAGCCCAGGCGATGCAGACACTAGGTGACCTTTATTTAAATGTCTCTTCCTCTCATTACCACAGAGCTGTGGCTCGGCACTCTCCATCTCATTTCTAAACTTTTCCCCCCCTCTTTGCACTCGCAGTCGTTCCTCGGCTATTCCGCCACGCTAATTATTGGGACCCGGGTAACGATGTTCCTCTCCATGCTGAAGATAATGTGTCGCACCATCAGACAACCTGCCTAGTAGGTGCACGGTTAAGGCAGAACTCTCCCTCTGGATTCAGAAAGTTCCTTGAGCTGTTAACATCTCATCACCGGCTGCTCCCCCTATCTCTGCGGGTCTGCCTGGGCCTCCCACCTGAGCTGGGCAACACGTGGAATATGCAGATCATCCACTGGCCTTTAACCCATTGATACCTGATGCAGCATTTGTGTGTGTATCCCTTTAAGACCGCGAACCGCGTATGGAGGAGGGAGTCATTCTGCATTTTAATGAGGGCCCTTCCCAGGGCCCTGGGAAGGGCTGAGAGGGCGTGAGAGCATGACAGGTTAGCATCCATTATTCAACAGGCTTAGACCAAAAAGCAGGAAATCATCTCATTACTCTTAATTATTTGCTCTCTTTTTTTTGGCTTGCGTAGCTCTAAACTTGCCATCGCTCTGAGGTCCACATTTCATAATGAACCTAATGAAGGGAAGGCAGCCCAAAAACATCCTTTCATCTAACCCTGGAATATTAAATATGGATTTTGGGGAGATCATCACTGATGAATTGTCGTCCTTGCAATTTGTAAGCATACTGGCATGGAGTGTGCAGAGTCTCTCTCTCTCTCTATTCATTTATTTCCCCAACCTTCTCTCCTGGCCTCCTAACAGCTCTCACCTTCTCTCCTGGCCTCCTAACAGCTCTAACCTTCTCTCCTGGCCTCCTAACAGCTCTCATCTTCTCTCCTGGTCTCCTCACAGCTCTAACCTTCTCTCCTGGCCTCCTAACAGCTCTCACCTTCTCTCCTGGCCTCCTAACAGCTCTCTCACCATCTCTCCTGGCCTCCTAACAGCTCTCTCACCTTCTCTCCTGGCCTCCTAACAGCTCTCACCTTCTCTCCTGGCCTCCTAACAGCTCTCTCACCTTCTCTCCTGGCCTCCTAACAGCTCTCACCTTCTCTCCTGGTCTCCTAACAGCTCTCACCTTCTCTCCTGGCCTCCTAACAGCTCTCTCACCTTCTCTCCTGGTCTCCTAACAGCTCTCACCTTCTCTCCTGGCCTCCTAACAGCTCTCTCACCTTCTCTCCTGGTCTCCTCAAAGCTCTCACCTTCTCTCCTGGTCTCCTAACAGCTCTCACCTTCTCTCCTGGTCTCCTCACAGCTCTCACCTTCTCTCCTGGTCTCCTAACAGCTCTCACCTTCTCCCCTGGCCTCCTAACAGCTCTCACCTTCTCTCCTGGTCTCCTCACAGCTCTCACCTTCTCTCCTGGCCTCCTAACAGCTCTCACCTTCTCTCCTGGCCTCCTAACAGCTCTAACCTTCTCCCCTGGCCTCCTAACAGCTCCCACCTTCTCTCCTGGCCTCCTAACAGCTCTAACCTTCTCTCCTGGTCTCCTCAAAGCTCTCACCTTCTCTCCTGGTCTCCTCACAGCTCTCACCTTCTCTCCTGGCCTCCTCAAAGCTCTCACCTTCTCTCCTGGTCTCCTCACAGCTCTCACCTTCTCTCCTGGCCTCCTAACAGCTCTCACCTTCTCTCTTGGCCTCCTAACAGCTCTCACCTTCTCTCCTGGCCTCATAACAGCTCTCACCTTCTCTCCTGGCCTCCTAACAGCTCTAACCTTCTCTCCTGGCCTCCTAACAGCTCTCACCTTCTCTCCTGGCCTCCTAACAGCTCTCACCTTCTCTCCTGGCCTCCTAACAGCTCTCACCTTCTCTCCTGGCCTCCTAACAGCTCTCTCACCTTCTCCCCTGGCCTCCTAACAGCTCTCTCACCTTCTCTCCTGGTCTCCTCACAGCTCTCACCTTCTCTCCTGGTCTCCTAACAGCTCTCACCTTCTCTCCTGGCCTCCTAACAGCTCTCACCTTCTCTCCTAGCCTCCTAACAGCTCTCACCTTCTCTCCTGGCCTCCTAACAGCTCTCACCTTCTCTCCTGGCCTCCTAACAGCTCTCCTAACAGCTCTCTCACCTTCTCTCCTGGCCTCCTAACAGCTCTCTCACCTTCTCTCTTGGCCTCCTAACAGCTCTCACCTTCTCTCCTGGCCTCCTAACAGCTCTCGCCTTCTCTCCTGGTCTCCTAACAGCTCTCGCCTTCTCTCCTGGCCTCCTAACAGCTCTCTCACCTTCTCTCCTGGCCTCCTCACAGCTCTCACCTTCTCTCCTGGCCTCCTAACAGCTCTCTCACCTTCTCTCCTGGCCTCCTAACAGCTCTCTCACCTTCTCTCCTGGCCTCCTAACAGCTCTCACCTTCTCTCCTGGCCTCCTAACAGCTCTCTCACCTTCTCTCCTGGCCTCCTAACAGCTCTCTCACCTTCTCTCCTGGCCTCCTCACAGCTCTAACCTTCTCTCCTGGCCTCCTAACAGCTCTCTCACCTTCTCTCCTGGCCTACTCACAGCTCTCACCTTCTCTCCTGGCCTCCTCACAGCTCTCCTTGATCTTCCTGCGGCAGACAGCAGCCAGGGCGATGAGCAGACCCAGCAGACACACGGCCAGACCGACCGTTACCCACAGAGCCACCGGGGGGAACGCCATGTTCTGACCTGAGGCGGAGGGCAGAGGGAGAGGAAGGAGAGAGTCATTATTCACTCTTACGGAGCTAAAATAAGAGCGGGACTGTCACCGTCGCAGCCATCACCATTATTTCCGTTAGTCTTCTTTGTTGACATTATCATTATCATAGCACTCTATGATTACGCCACTAATGATGACGAGCATCCTCATCATCGTTATCATCATCAGCATCATCCTCATCATCGTTATCATCATCAGCATCATCGTCATCCTCGCCGCGCTCATCACCGTCACATCCACTCTGTGTCAGACTTGACTCCAGCAACCTCTGCTTTATTTCCATCGAGCAAGAGCTTTACCGGTGTCCAATTAAGACACCGTCCAGATGGCAGATCGCTTACCAGTCTCAGAAGACTGCGCTGTCATGTGACTGGAGCAGCACTGGCACAGCAGTAAGACGATGTGGGTGCTAACTATCCCACCCGCTCGCTGCCTTCTGCTACAATTAGCTCAGACGTCTGAAATCCTGACACTTTCTTTTTAATATTCTAAAAATGTCTGAATGTCCATGATTTCATTATCGCTCCTCACAGTGCACGCTTTAAATGTGGAAAAACCAACAAAATGTTTCCCCCCCCAATTTTCACATATACATTACACACTCATTATACACTCCTCTGTGTGTGTGTGTGTGTGTGTGTGTGTGTGTGTGTGTGTGTGTGTGTGTGTGTGTGTGTGTGTGTGTGTGTGTGTAAATAATAGATTGTATTTATTATTTCCTTATTTCTAACAAGTATACAGAGATAATAGGCATCATTCAGACAGCTCTAGGATAAATCCACTTCGGACGCAATTAGACTTCAAAGTTAGCGACAGTATCTTGGCAAACCAATGAGGGGCAGGGGGGGGGATGGTCAGCAGGACAAAAAAGATATGAGAGACACGTCCAAATGTCCCCGTGGTGTCTTAACAGAACAGCAAACAGCAGAGCCACTAAAGAGCAGTGAGTCTGGCTGCAACACAGAGAGCGCCCGCTCTGGCCAAATCATTTTGTGTGGTGTGGGTGTGGGTGTGTGTGTGTGTGGGTGGGTGTGTGGATGTGTGTGTGTGTGTGTGTGTGTGTGTGTGTGTGTGTGTGTGTGGGTGTGGGTGTGTGGGTGTGGGTGTGGGTGTGTGTGTGTGTGTGTGTGTGGGTGGGTGTGTGGATGTGTGTGTGTGTGTGTGTGGTGTGTGTGTGTGTGTGTGTGTGTGTGTGTGTGTGTGTGTGTGTGTGTGTGTGTGTTGTGTGAAAATTGACTGGCATTGGGTAGAGGAAATGATGAAGCACCTGTAAGGACTTGGCATACCCTGTGAGGACAGGCAGACAGGCTATCATATAGGTATATACTACCCAGCCAAGATGGAGGCCAGAGAGAGGCATCCCTTGGATTTTTGGAGACAAACAATTCTCAGATGGAAATCCATCTGATGCAAAGCAACACGAGTGTGCCAGCTTGTTTCAGGAAGTAAAGTGAATGAAATGCCATAGTGAGGTGGGGGGGAGGGGCATGGACTCATAGTGAGGTGGGGGGAGGGGCATGGACTCATAGTGAGGTGGGGGGGAGGGGGAGGGGCATGGACTCATAGTGAGGTAGGGGGGAGGGGCATGGACTCATAGTGAGGTAGGGGGGAGGGGCATGGACTCATAGTGAGGTGGGGGGGAGGGGCATGGACTCATAGTGAGGTAGGGGGGAGGGGCATGGACTCATAGTGAGGTAGGGGGGAGGGGCATGGACTCATAGTGAGGTAGGGGGGGAGGGGCATGGACTCATAGTGAGGTAGGGGGGAGGGGCATGTACTCATAGTGAGGTAGGGGGGAGGGGCATGGACTCATAGTGAGGTAGGGGGGAGAGGCATGGACTCATAGTGAGGTAGGGGGGAGGGGCATGGACTCACCAATGACAGAAAAGGGTCATAATCAATAGCAGAGCAGATTAGCTTTACTCCGCTGAACATGTCCTTATGAGTTTATTGCTGCTGTGTGACTTTTGTCCTTACAGGCTGCCGTCCTTTTGTCCTTACAGGCTGCCGTCCTTTTGTCCTTACAGGCTGCCGTCCTTTTGTCCTTACAGGCTGCCGTCCTTTTGTCCTTACAGGCTGCCGTCCTTTTGTCCTTACAGGCTGCCGTCCTTTTGTCCTTACAGGCTGCCGTCCTTTTGTCCTTACAGGCTGCCGTCCTTTTGTCCTTACAGGCTGCCGTCCTTTTGTCCTTACAGGCTGCCATCCTTGTTTGGGGACTCCATTACTGTACGACAGCAATTGCTTTAAAGGGATGCACAGCTGCATGTCTCAGACCTCTTTAACCCATTGATACCTGATGCAGCATTTGCGTGTATATCCCTCATTTGTGTGTGTACCCCTTAACGCGGTTTGCGGTCTTAAAGGGATACACACACAAATGCTGCATCAGGTATCAATGGGTTAAGGAAGCAATTGCCGGTGAGGCTGGTATATTAGTGTATATTATATATTGGGATGGGATATTCTTATATCTCATGCTACGATACGATGCGCAATATGCGGTTCACAATTCCACACAACCGCGATACGATGTGATAAATAAGAGTTAAATGACAGCAAAGTCTGACTGTGCAGAATCGTGTTTCTTTCTGAGCCGTAAATCTTGTTAGCAATGGCACTGGCTTTGCTAGCATGTAAACAACAATGTAAAAATGTCATTTGGTTACAAAGTGCAAATCACGTGGAGAGCTTGATGAGTAAGCCATCTCATTTGTGATGACTACAGAACAATCAAATGCAGCTAATATCAGAATTATTTTTTCTGCCCCCCCTTGTCACATTTTTGTGATCGTGCTATATTGAATTTCAAAATAATGCCCCGTCCCAATATTATATTAAGACTTATGCTGATCTAATTATAGAGTGACCATAATCGGGTTCAACCATAAGTATCTATTTTTAGACGCATGGCTCCATATGGACTCTGTGCCACTGCCGCTGCAAACCAGGATAAACAACCAAACGTCAGAGAGAAAAGAGAAAATGTGGAAAGTCAATCTTGTCATTTTGATGAAGCTGCGTACGGCTCCCCGGGCGAGTCATGACTGATGACGCTGTGGCTTGCTGCCCACCGAGCCCTTCACTCTGCTCCAGTTAAAGGATGACCATCTGAGAGCCGTCTCACACCAGCAGCACCAAGACCAGAACATCTGTATGAAGGTGGAATCATCATACGTGCAGCTGTCCACGTCCCACAAACACCAAGTCACAAAAGTAATGAATGTGTGTGGCCTCTTCGTGACATAGAAGTATTAGAAGATGCAGTGCTCTTCCTTTCCGTTCTCTTCCTCACTCTCTCTTTTTTATCCTCCCTCCCTCATCCTCCCTCCCACCGCCCTCTCCCTCCCTCTCTCCCTCCCTCCCTCCCTCATCCTCCCTCCCACCGCCCTCTTCCTCCCTCCCACCCTCCCTCCCTCCCTCCGCCCTCTCCCTCCCTCCCTCAAGGCAGACTGATAAAGACAAATGCCATAGTCGGCTATCATTTCTACGCCAAGGCCCAAAGGGCTGCAGGATCATATTTTTCTTTTTCTCTTGTTTGATGATGTGATTTTGTTTTCTTCAGAAATAGATTTGTCTCTAATGGCTCTGTTTACCTATCCTCTCTTTCCCCTTTTTCCCTATTCCCTCTGTGCTGGGGTGAGGATGGAGTGCTTTGGGCTGCACTGTCACATTACCCGGAGTCTGCACACTGCAGAGCTGCACCAAAGAGGCCATGCCTCCACACTGGAGCACAGGCTTTTCCCAGCTATTATGACATAATGACATTGGAATACATAATAAGATATACGTCAGTATAATTCATTCATAATAAAGGGGGGGCGGGGGCTGCATCAACTCACAATCAACAATATAGAAGCTATGATGTGATTATGACAAAGAAATAAAAGGCTAAATGCCTCACACTAGCCAGGGTGCCTGCTTACAGTATACATGTATTTGCATTGCCCCACTAATAGCAACGTCACTAGTCTGTCAGCTGACACAAACAGTTTCTGGGCTCATAATAATTATTATTATTATTATTATTATAATAAACTTTATTTATATCGCACTTTTCAGAACAGTACTCATGTACTGCACACTGTCGGTATCCACAGCAAGTCAAATATAGAAATATGGATTTGGTTCAAAACCACATCAAAATGTCATAACATTGTGTATACTTCAATACATGGTTGCTTTGTGCCATTTGTCATTTGTGTATCACACATTTATGGTTAAATATAATGATCATGTGGACACAAAAATTTCAAATATTTATCTACTAAAATCAGAAGTGAGTGGTTGGCGTTGAAAATTAATGTTACGAGGTAAAATCCCGTCTCCTCTGCCTTCTCCTAGCTCCCCCTGCCTATCCCTGTGTGCTTGTGTCGTGTTTGTCCATTGTCTGTTGCACTTACGTCGTCCCCGCCCCTTCAGTGTTTCTTTTTGTAAAGCGTCTTTGAGTCCTTGAAAAGCGCTATAGAAAACCCACGTTTATTATTATTATTATTATATTAAAATGCATTTCTAAGGAAATTGCTATCTTATCTCCACTTGGCTAATGATGTTATGCTGCCATGTAGCTTTGTAAACACAATTCAATAAGGAGCCATGAATCACAAACAGTATAGTAGCTAAACAGCGAGGAGCAAAGATGTGTCCCAGTTTGTTGCCAGGTTGACTCTGCAGCAATGCTACTGAAACATTAGCCCAACCGCTAACGATGCTACTGAAACATTAGCCCAACCGCTAACGATGCTACTGAAACATTAGCCCAACCGCTAACGATCCAGGTTTGAAAGATAACTGCGCAGTAAAGTAGATTAGAGCAAAACAGCAGCAAGAGGCTATGACATATATTGCTCGCCAAGGATATAGGCTACATTTATTTATTGCAAGGGACAGTGGCACATACCCAAAAAGAAAAAGAGTATTTAAAACTACCAGGATGCTGTAGCAAACGTATCAAAAAGACTGCTTTAAGTACAATCTAAGCTGCTAACGGTAATGTAATGTTCTGTTGGTTACTGTTATTGTAGTGCCTACTTAGCCTAATGCTCTCTCATGTCGAGATGAGTCGAGCATTCTGCATGTCGCTATACAGCTATACAGCAGGAGTTAGCTTAGCTTGCTCATGATAGGCTACACCGTCACATATTCTATTCTCTGGTTTATTTCATCAATAAACAACTTCAGAAGTGCTCCTGGCGTCCTCGCTATTCTCTTATTCTTCTTACGTGAACATTGTCATTTGTAATTGTCATTATGCCGTGTGTGCGACTAATTGTCATCATAGGACTCCAGTGTCGAGGCACCACGACACGCTGCACTTCCACAGCTGTCTGGAGATGCATGGGATGGCCTATGGGTGCATCTTCTCTTCTTGAACACCAGCAGCACATCACCCGGCTTGAAAATCAGGCGACATTTTATCGTGAAGAAGTGTAATGTAGCGTTAACTTACAGAATTATTGTTTGCAAAGTTCTCGCAGGTTATCTGGACCACACCTGGAGCGTATCACCCTACTGTTACACCTAATCCGAGGTGGCGCTTCACTGTAGGTGTTTTGTGTATCATCGGGGGCCACAGCAGACGTTAAGGTAAAAATAGATATTTAACGGGGGCAGGCAGGAGGATGATGAAACACCACCTCCATATGGAGCCTGGAACATAGGGCGTATCACCAGTGAGGAATGAGGCTCCCTCAGTCCCCCGAAGGCACTATAGGGGGCACACGAGGGGCCAGCTTCGGTATTGTTTTGGGCCGAGCCCAATGTGAAAGCCCAGATTTGCAGGCATTTTTTACAAGCCTCTGCAGCACCTCTGGTGGAATAAAGTGCCGCTACGACCCCCTTGCCTGTCATTTCGGTTCCGCCGCGTGAAGACGGTGGAGATCAAAGCTGCTTTCTCTCCAACTGTCAGCCCAGTTTTATCTGCCCGGGTGAAACCCAGCCTCTTAAGCTGTGACCAAACGAGAATAATGTCCCTTGACAGAAGGATGGCTTCGGGCTAAAAAGAGCCCCAAGGCTCATTGCAGCCAAGCCGGGGGGATGAGGAAGAGGAGAGTAAGAGTCAATTAGGTTTTTCTTTCATTGAGAAGATGAACCAAAGACCCGGGCCTTCAGAGCGGCTGCCAGGCTACGGCAGATGGAGGAAGTGAGAGAGACGAGAGCTGTGCTAAAAGAGCGCTGATCACAAAAGAGCAAGCTGGACTAGGGGCTAGCCCTGGGGTTGAGCAGCGGTATCAGGTCCAGGCCTGCTGGAGGAGCGATACAGCCCCGGAGACCAGAGAGGCACACCCAGGTCCAGCAGAGGAGGAGAGAGGCTTATATATATATCTCTCTAGTCACACGGCAGAGAAGAAGGCATTCACTGCCATACAATACAGTGAGGTGGAGAAGAGACAGTGACTGGAACATAAAAGTCAGCAAGACTGAACAGCAGCTCATGCTTCAATCACATCTGCCCAACACTGGCAAGCTGAGTGATGTGCACCACCTCAGCGAGAACAAACAAGCTGCTAGACAAACTTCTTTTATTCAGGTTCTTCTGTTTAGCACTGCCCATCTCAGAGAATAGAGATTACTCTATCTCGAGGAGAGGACACAACACTTTACTCTCTAGGAGAGGACACAACACTTTACTCTCTAGGAGAGGACACAACACTTTACTCTCTAGGAGAGGACACAACACTTTACTCTCTAGGAGAGGACACAACACTCTCTAGGAGAGGACACAACACTTTACTCTCTAGGAGAGGACACAACCCTTTACTCTCTAGGAGAGGACACAACACTTTACTCTCTAGGAGAGGACACAACACTTTACTCTCTAGGAGAGGACACAACACTCTCTAGGAGAGGACACAACACTTTACTCTCTAGGAGAGGACACAACCCTTTACTCTCTAGGAGAGGACACAACACTTTACTCTCTAGGAGAGGACACAACACTTTACTCTCTAGGAGAGGACACAACACTCTCTAGGAGAGGACACAACACTTTACTCTCTAGGAGAGGACACAACACTCTCTAGGAGAGGACACAACACTTTACTCTCTAGGAGAGGACACAACCCTTTACTCTCTAGGAGAGGACACAACACTTTACTCTCTAGGAGAGGACACAACACTTTACTCTCTAGGAGAGGACACAACACTTTACTCTCTAGGAGAGGACACAACACTATCTAGGAGAGGACACAACACTTTACTCTCTAGGAGAGGACACAACACTTTACTCTCTAGGAGAGGACACAACACTCTCTAGGAGAGGACACAACACTCTCTAGGAGAGGACACAACACTTTACTCTCTAGGAGAGGACACAACACTTTACTCTCTAGAAGAGGACACAACACTCTCTAGGAGAGGACACAACACTCTCTAGGAGAGGACACAACACTCTCTAGGAGAGGACACAACACTTTACTCTCTAGGAGAGGACACAACACTCTCTAGGAGAGGACACAACACTCTCTAGGAGAGGACACAACACTTTACTCTCTAGGAGAGGACACAACACTCTCTAGGAGAGGACACAACACTCTCTAGGAGAGGACACAACACTTTACTCTCTAGGAGAGGACACAACACTCTCTAGGAGAGGACACAACACTCTCTAGGAGAGGACACACCACTCTCTAGGAGAGGACACAACACTCTCTAGGAGAGGACACAACACTCTCTAGCAGAGGACACAACACTCTCTAGGAGAGGACACAACACTCTCTAGGAGAGGACACAACACTCTCTAGGAGAGGACACAACACTCTCTAGGAGAGGACACAACACTCTCTCTAGGAGAGGACACAACACTCTCTAGCAGAGGACACAACACTCTCTAGGAGAGGACACCACACTCTCTAGGAGAGGACACAACACTCTCTAGGAAAGGACACAACACTCTCTAGCAGAGGACACAACACTCTCTAGGAGAGGACACAACACTCTCTAGGAGAGGACACAACACTCTCTCTAGGAGAGGACACAACACTCTCTAGCAGAGGACACAACACTCTCTAGGAGAGGACACAACACTCTCTAGGAGAGGACACAACACTCTCTAGGAGAGGACACAACACTCTCTAGGAGAGGACACAACACTCTCTCTAGGAGAGGACAACACTCTCTAGCAGAGGACACAACACTCTCTAGGAGAGGACACAACACTCTCTAGGAGAGGACACAACACTCTCTAGGTGAGGACACAACACTCTCTAGGAGAGGACAACACTCTCTAGGAGAGGACACAACACTCTCTAGGAGAGGACACAACACTCTCTAGGAGAGGACACAACACTCTCTAGGAGAGGACACAACACTTTACTCTCTAGCAGAGGACACAACACTTTACTCTCTAGGAGAGGACACAACACTCTCTAGGAGAGGACACAACACTTTACTCTCTAGGAGAGGACACAACACTTTACTCTCTAGGAGAGGACACAACACTCTCTAGGAGAGGACACAACACTTTACTCTCTAGGAGAGGACACAACACTCTCTAGGAGAGGACAACACTCTCTAGGAGAGGACACAACACTCTCTAGGAGAGGACACAACACTCTCTAGGAGAGGACACAACACTCTCTAGGAGAGGGAAAACTTGGCAAACTGAGATGAATGGCGACAGGTTTTTGTCCTGTCAGCATCTTTGCTCTGAGCCATCCTCTTTTTTGCATTTCAATAAATAGCTTTCCAGCGAGATGCTAGCTCACTGTCTTATTGGCATGCAGGGAGGCAAAGCGCTGCTTTCTACGACGACCTAGCGCCCATTTACTTACACAATTTGTTGCCCTTGTTCCCGTGGCGCCATGCGCTCGTGGCAACACGAGTGTGTGATGCGCAGACGTGCCCATTAAAACAGAGTAATGGCTCTGCGTTCATTGCGATAAAGTTTCTAACAACCCCCTTTTTTCTCAGCGGGAGAACTATAAAAGCCATCTGCTGGTGGGCTGGGAGGAGTGCTGCTGGGCTGGGGGGAGTGCTGGTGGCTGGGGGGAGTGGTGCTGGGCTGGGGGGAGTGCTGGTGGCTGGGGCAGTGCTGGTGGGCTGGGGGGGAGTGGTGGTGGGCTGGGGGAGTGCTGGTGGCTGGGGGTGGGCTGGGGGGGAGTGCTGGTGAGCTGGGGGGAGTGCTGGTGGGGGGAGTGCTGGTGGCTGGGGGGAGTGCTGGTGGGCTGGGGGGAGTGCTGGTGAGCTGGGGGCAGTGCTGGTGGGCTGGGGGGAGTGCTGGTGAGCTGGGGGGAGTGCTGGTGGGCTGGGGGGAGTGCTGGTGAGCTGGGGGCAGTGCTGGTGGGCTGGGGGCAGTGCTGCTGGGCTGGGGGGAGTGCTGGTGGCTGGGGGCAGTGCTGCTGGGCTGGGGGGAGTGCTGGTGGCTGGGGGGAGTGCTGGTGGCTGGGGGCAGTGCTGCTGGGCTGGGGGGAGTGCTGGTGGGGGGAGTGGTGGTGGGCAGACAGATGAGTTAGTGAGTGTGTGAGGGGCGAGCGAGCCATCAAGTGAGTGAAGGAGTGTGTGGGTCAGTTGAGCCAGTGTGGGAGCGGGCTGGAATCTGAATGAGGCTGTGTTGTAAACTTAGTTCACTCTGACTTGTCGTCCGTTTTTATGAACGTGTTTGTAACGTGTATGTTCTTATGGCTGCAGTACGGGTGTAAGACCAAGACAAATGTCCCACACATGGGACAATAAAGTGAATCTTGATCTTAACCCATTGATACCTGATGCAGCATTTGTGTGTGTATCCCTTTAAGGTCTTAAAGGGATACACACACAAATGCTGCATCAGGTATCAATGGGTTAAACTAGCCTCAGCTGTCTCTCAGACATCTGACCTTCCTCCTATGGAAAGTTGGCTCAGGGTCCAGACTCCAGAGACTCTGCCTAAGGTGCAGGTCAGGACTATTTACTGTCCATTTTGGAATGGTGAGATGGTACTACACTACGGTGAGGTTACCTGCTCCATAAACTAAGGATTTTAAATGTGAACAATGCTCAGGCAAATACTCCCTGCAACCCAACATGGTCATGTACGGCTGAAGAAAGGCTAAACTGAGACTTGAGTTACAACTGCTAGGCCTGGGATTTGGATGATTGTAGTTTGCTCATATAAACTCAAGACAATGAGGCTGTTACGTCTAACATTCGGAAACACTCGGTCAACCTAAATGTTTCTAGGTTAGAGTGAATGTTCTCATCTTTACAGTTGAAGGTTAGAGTGAATGTTCTTATCTTTACAGGTGAAGGTTAGAGTGAATGTTCTCATCTTTACAGGTGAAGGTTAGAGTGAATGTTCTCATGTTTACAGTTGAAGGTTAGAGTGAATGTTCTCATCTTTACAGGTGAAGGTTAGAGTGAATGTTCTCATGTTTACAGTTGAAGGTTAGAGTGAATGTTCTCATGTTTACAGTTGAAGGTTAGAGTGAATGTTCTCATCTTTACAGTTGAAGGTTAGAGTGAATGTTCTTATCTTTACAGGTGAAGGTTAGAGTGAATGTTCTCATCTTTACAGGTGAAGGTTAGAGTGAATGTTCTCATCTTTACAGTTGAAGGTAAGAGTGAATGTTCTCATGTTTACAGTTGAAGGTTAGAGTGAATGTTCTTATCTTTACAGGTGAAGGTTAGAGTGAATGTTCTCATCTTTACAGTTGAAGGTTAGAGTGAATGTTCTCATCTTTACAGTTGAAGGTAATCCCACAGCCAGTAGGCTGGCTAATTAATGTAACGAGTTCAAAGCAACCAGTATGGCTGCCTTGTTAGCAAGGCAACAAGGAGCACGTTGCAGACAGAGGGGTGTCAGCATGCGGGAGTCAGCTGTGAGGTGAAGTATATAAACACTGGCCTGGGGGGAGGCGCACCCCACACCCCCTGTCTGTCTGCCCACCTCATCTAACGTCGGCCAGGCTCGCCCTCTCTCTCAACAGCTCCCAGGTCCCTCCTCGCCCCACTGGGGCCTCAATTAAAAAGTCTTCTGATGTCTGGTAACTGTCAGAGACTCCATCACTTCTGCAGTGAGAGTGGCACTTAAGACGTTGGAGGCAGAGAGACTATTGATCCCCCTCCTCCATCCCGCTCCATTTCTTTGGCAGGCCGTCTTAGCAACTCAGGCCACATTTGGGTGTAATAACTGGTTAAAGAAAGTTGTCTTCTCTACATTTTTAATTAGCTTTAAAACAAGAGCTGACTGTGAGATGTTGAAGGCGTGTAGAAGGGAATCACTAGTGACAGCTATCGGCACTAAAGCAGACTATCTGACTGGCTGATTGAATTAATGCCGAGTGAAGGAGCTAGGAGCAGAGTGACAAGTCCAAATGGCAATGAAGAGACTAAGGAACAATTTAAAATAGACGATATGCACGTATACCCTTCAAACAAATGCAAACTTCCATACCCAGCTCTTCTTTTCTCAGGCTGTGATCATGACCCTGTGGTGACCCTGTGGTGACTGACTGCAGTAGCTTGCATTGTTTTAACAATGTGTCGAGGTGTGTCACAGCCGTGACCTCCCGCTGGACGGGAACATAGCTCCGAATTTTCATGTCACTTCCTGTAGCCACTATGTGGCGCTAGAGAAAACCCAATAATTGTAGCATGTTGCTGACTGTATATCACGTGTAGAGTAGACCGTGTAACTTTCATGTAAATCGGATGACGTTTGTCACATGAGGCTGTTTTCAGGCTGCCAGTAGGTGGCACCACTACCATTGTACAAAAAAGAACAAAAGGCATGCAGCACTCAAAAAAAGTCCTTTAGGTTTTTTAATACTTAGCTTGTACAGCAGCAACAACGAACGCGTTTCAGCGGGTAGCCTTCATCAGCGTTGTGCCGAGACAAGCGGACATGGTGTATATATACACAATCAAACCAGAACTACATTCAATCATCAAAACAGTTACCAGGTAATTGTACACAGATAAGGACATCAGACAAATTACAAAATATACAGAAAATGTACATAGCATATTCTTCTAGTGGAATTTACAATTAGAAATAATTAAATTAAGTAAGGCAGGATATGCTTCCTGTCAATAGCCCTTCACGAAGAACAGGCAGAAACATAGAAATATACAGTAGGGGTCTAGTGGACACAATAGAAAATATACATATATATATATATATATATATATATATATATATATATATATTCTGCCTTACTTAATTTAATTATTTCTAATTGTAAATTCCACTAGAAGAATATGCTATGTACATTTTCTGTATATTTTGTAATTTGTCTGATGTCCTTATCTGTGTACAATTACCTGGTAACTGTTTTGATGATTGAATGTAGTTCTGGTTTGATTGTGTATATATACACCATGTCCGCTTGTCTCGGCACAACGCTGATGAAGGCTACCCGCTGAAACGCGTTCGTTGTTGCTGTGTACAAGCTAAGTATTAAAAAACCTAAAGGACTTTTTTGAGTGCTGCATGCCTTTTGTTCTTTTTTGTACGTTTCTACCTTGGCCCTGCACCTTAGCTGACTTCAATTTTGAAGTGTGCTCGCTACTGCTGTTGTTTTATATGGCACTACCATTGTAACTGAATATTGGCATATATTTATGACTCCAGGCTGGCATGCTCAGAAAACATGTGAAGTTTGGTGCGGGCGTGACCATGTACAGCCCGGTTACAAACCACTATCTGTGTTGCCTTCGCACCACTCGCTGCTCGGCCCATAATAACAATCAGTTACGGGAAAGGCCACACTAAGAGGGCGGATCAGCTACGACTCCATTGTCCTCATTCCACTGTTCGTTGCAGTGGGAACAATTGAGTGCCTGAACCTCTCTGCAGAAATCCCGGGAAGAGCACCTATTGCTGAAACAGCTGCTGTATTGCATCAGAGTATAACTGTGAATTGGGTGAGCAATACTGTCCAGGATATGAACTTTAGACGCCACTTATTGAACCGTCCACTCAGTAAGTCATGGCTGCTCTATCTATTGTGATAGTGTTTCCCAGCTTGTTATGAGCCTCTTTAGCGTGATAGCACACTGTGTGTAATGACACAGTTCAGCAGCTTTGGCAAATACTCCCCGTTTCCATTACACTCTAAAAAAAAAACCTATTCATGTTTGTGACGACTAAAACAGCCTTACTTAGCCTCACTGATTCTGTCTCAGATCATCTGGCTAGTCTTTGAAAATTAATCCAAATACATCTACATGCATCAATGTTGGTTTACCAAGAAACAAGAACAACGCACTAAAGCACCGCTCATACAACACAACAGTTGCTCTCAACCACTTACATGATAAGATCTCTGAATCCAAAAGGACAGATTGTAAGCTTAACCCATCACAAAGCAATACAAGTTATATCCAAAACATAAAAGAAGTGCTTGGATCCCTCCAAAGCCCGGGCGGAGAGAGTGAGTTCTTAGCGTGCCTCCCCCCCTGCAGCCCGGGCGGAGAGTGTGAGTTCTTAGTGCCCCCCCCTCTGCAGCATCACTTGGAGAATATATAATGACAGGATTTCTTTAAAAGACATGCGTGCTTCTGTATGTCTTTGCCTGGGGCTCTCATTATGAAACAGCCTTTCTCGTTTTCCTCCGCTGCATTCTTTAGTGGTTACCGGAGAGACAGATGAAGATTCTCAAAGCGGTTGATATTTTGGTAGCAGGTCAGCTCCTACCTGCTCGCTGCTCCATCTCACCTACAAAAACAACGTGATCTATCACGCAATCGTTTTCTTAATGTGGGTGCAAGTAAATATGAACAAACCCCAAAGTTCACGGCAAACACAGATTATATATTCAAATGTAATGATAAAAATAATCCCTGTAGGGAAATGCTTTTCGCTCGCTCCTCCACAGAGAGGTCAGAGGTCAAGGATAATTACAGAACAGCCACATAGGAGCTGGTAGATAGTCAGCATCTTACTCAAGGACACCTCAGCAGGGCAGATGATTGCAGAGAAGAGGCCTTAACCTTGGTCGCCTTATTTACTTCACCAATCACCCTGCTGCTCAAAGAAAGAATACACTCCATGTCATATGAGCACATATTATTTCAGATTATAAAACGGCTCTCTCAAATCAAGCAATCTGATTGGCTCAAAGCTGTGGTATATTTAGCGTGTACCACGCTAATATATCACAGTTATGAGAAAACAGAAAACAAATGGTAGCTAGCTAGCCTCCTAGCCTCGCAAACGGGAGCTCCGCACCACAATACCCAGAGTGCCTTGCGGTAGTGTTTACTGTCGTCTCCTGCTAGTGACGTCATCACTCAGTATATGACAGCTATAGTTAGCCACTAGCTAACGGCGATAGCAACGTTCGCTAGCAGCCTACCGAAATGGGAACATTGCCGTTAACTAACGTTAGCACAAGCATTAGCCAAAGTTAGCTAGCTAACTGTCGTTACAAAGATTGAAAGCATTGAAACTTCACTACATTGTCCACCATGGAGTCAGCAGATTCAATAAATTAAACCCTGCAATGAAAATGCAGTCATGATAGGGCATAAAACAAACGGTTCCTGACTTCACTTCTGATCGTCTGAATCGGTTTGAAGCCATTGCAAAATACATCACCACGCATATTGGTACTAGAACTATATTGCTTGGTGTAAGTGTAGCATTAAATGATCTCATTATTATTGATTAAAATAAAAGATTCATTGCCCAATTGTGCTCGTTTTTATTACAATCGTTTTGTGAAAGCAATAAGCCACTCAAGGCTGTGTTTTACAGTGATTTTAGAAGAGCGCCTAACGACACCTTTAAGCTGTTCTAAAATCACTGTGACATACAGCCACCCGTGACTTATTGCTTCAAATACTTTGCCTCCTTCCAACACTTTTCAAATAGAGATCTTTGGCAGGTCTTGTTTAAATCTGTATCAGTGGAATCTAACTAATCACAGTCTCTTTAGTTGGTGGTTGGCAGCAATGTCAGAGAAAATACAGCATGTCCCACAGAGGTGGTGACACTTTCCTGAAAACTATACATGACATTATAAACACAGCTAGCTAATGCACAAATAAGTACACTGGTCTTAATCTTTAACATTACATTTCTGGATCGAATGCTTGGAGACAGAGGGGTGTAAGTGGGTTTTGGCAAACTCTACTCAATGTTTTGATAATGATAATGGCGTCGCAAAAATACACAAACAAGCAGACAAACTACTTCATAGAGCTCATCAAGAGCTTTTACTTGATATATAGATCTCATTTCCACTTAAATTGCCACTAGTTACGCCCTTCTGGCTGCAAGCCCTCGACACATAAACACAGAACGAAAGAAAGCGAGAGGGAGAGAGAAAGATATTTTGCAGATTTATGGAAGGTTTGTCAGAATAAAGACTATGTGGAAGCATCGTGTCTTTCTAAGCAGGCGATAAGAGCGCTTTGGAGCCCTCTTCTCACTTACATGGCAGAAAACAATCAGCGGGCTTGGAGGTCCAAACCTCTCCAGCGCTGCAGCAGCCCACAGGGACGCAGCAGGCCAGTGACTGACTGGAAGGTCACCGTTTGATTTCCCAGACCAGCTGGGAAAATGTGGCCAACAAAAGTGAATGAGTTAACACTTTTCCCCTCCCTCTCCTTCTCAACGACTGCTGAGCTGTCCTTAAGCAAGGCACTTCACCCCCTGAACGTGTGTGGTGGAGCTGCTCTGTAGACAGCAGGCACTTCACCCCCTTAACGTGTGTGGTGGAGCTGCTCTGTAGACAGCAGACACTTCACCCCCTGAACGTGTGTGGTGGAGCTGCTCTGTAGACAGCAGACACTTCACCCCCTGAACGTGTGTGGTGGAGCTGCTCTGTAGACAGCAGGCACTTCACCCCCTGAACGTGTGTGGTGGAGCTGCTCTGTGGACAGCAGGCACTTCACCCCCTGAACGTGTGTGGTGGAGCTGCTCTGTGGACAGCAGGCGCTTCACCCCCTGAACGTGTGTGGTGGAGCTGCTCTGTGGACAGCAGAGGCAGACTAAATGGTCAATGGAAGCCTCCATCTGAAGCAGCACGCAGCAAGTATTTCCTGGTATTTAAAAAATGGCTCTGACTCCCTCCCTTGAGCCCTTGGTGAGCGACTGTCCTTCCATATCTGCATAGAGAGGCAAAGTGACCGCCTACTTCCTGCTTCAGCACTGTACCAGAGATTTTCATCCGCAAATTATTTTCCCATACACATTTCGTAAAATGCGTATAAAAATAGTTTTACTGGTTCAAACCAAACAGTACAGATATATTTAGAAACAGGAGAGATTGCATAACATTTCACTCGGACCAAAACGTTAAAAAAAATTCGGGTTTAAAGACAATATTTTTTCGATGTTGTTTTTTTAAGTTTTGGTCCGAGTGAAATGTTCTATGTTCTCTCCCGATTATAGCGTCAGCTGAACCGTTTGGTTCGACGAAGTACAACTATTTTATAAGCATTTTACAAAATGTCTATGGGAAAATAAAGTGCTGAAGCAGGAAGTGACGTTCCACTTTGCCTCTCTCTTGTGTCAATATCACTTCACACTTTGCAAACATTGAGCTGGTTCAGCGCTGCAGTTAATGTTGCATGACGTTTTCGCTATAGCATGCGTGCCTTCAGACCACATCGGCCCCCCCCGGAGATCCACACAGTCATTAGTATTCAACCACAGCCATATTGTTTACTGGTTACTGTTTTAATCAGCCTAATGAAGAAAATAAGGCCCGGGTTGAAAATAACCAGAGTTATCGTTGAACATCGGTACAGAGTATAATTATAATTACAGAAAAACCAACAGATTGTGGTAAGCGGCTGGGAGAGATTGGGACCTGTCTGCCTTCATCAGCATTATCTCTCATAATGTAGAGCGCTATAGAAAACTGAGCAATGAGAAAGCCAATCGCATTTAACACGTTGATGTTTCATAATGTGTGTAATGCTTTTCAAATGCAGCACGCAGCACCAATACTGTGCTATGTGGGTGATGGTTCTGTGTGGCCAATGCTGCTTCAGGCCCAGTCAGAGACTTTCAACTATGTGGGTCCAACCCGCCCCCGACAAATAGTTCCTGTTCCTGACATGCTTTTGTTTTCCTTTGAGGCTACATGATGGGCCCAATGAGCCCACACAGCCTCCAGTGTGCCGACGTGACTGAGAGGACTGTGAGGGAAACGCAGGCTCTGTCTGTAACGCAAGGAAGCTGAATATCACCTGATACCTGAATAGGTACCTGGTTAATTAGGTAGCTAATTTTAATAATAGGGGGCTGAAAAAGAACTCGTTTCAGACAGCCTAACGGTTTAAGGTAGCAGAGTTTTATCCTTGTCCTGTAGAGGGCAGTGATACGCCTAGTAACGTCTACACTGCCGGAAACTTGAATGAAAAAGAAGAAGAAGACGGGTTCACTGGTTCCTGAAGAACAGCGTGACTTGAAAAGACTTGGCGGGTTCCAGACTGTCACACACACTTACCATGGAAGAAGAGATACTTTTTATTTTTATTTGTATTATTATTCATTTTTGTTTCAATGACCAGGCGGATGCGGCAATATCTGCGGTGTAGGCCTAATGCATGGCCAGGAAGAGTCCTGTGAGAATCTGGGTCACCAAGCAAAGGCCTAAGAGAGAGCCATAATTTCAGAGGGTTGAGATGTTGGCGGGGGTAGGAAGGTCAATAACTATATCATTTACGATTTTTAGAAGGGTGTGCGTTTTTCGATGGTTGGCCATTAACGTTCCTATAGTTAAATAATAACGGTGGTTTTTCAAGCCGCTAGTCCTGGTTAAAATCCGGGTAGGAATTATGACTTATTTTATGTCTCTATTCTTGCGGTCCTAACCCTAACCGTTTCTGCTCTGGAGTAGAGACAGAGAGACAGACAGCTGAAAGTAGGCTGTGAGGCAAATAATCTGAAATTAGCTCAGTCTAATGCCATCTGTGAATTGAATTTAAAAGTAAAGCAACATTATCACGCAGATTACTGACTAGTATTAGTCTATCAATCTGACAGACAGACAGGCAGACAGACAGACTTTCACTGGATGCAGAAATTACGCAGCTGCTCTCCCCCTCTCTCTCTCTCTCCCCTTGCAGCGGGGAGAGAGAGAGAGCAAGGGGAGAGAGAGAGCGAGAGAGAGACTGCAGACGGGTTGCCATGTTCGTTATCATAACCCCCGAAGAGGCAGATTTTTAAGAGGTTAAAACGTTACATAAACAGCCTAAACTAGTCTAAAATAACAAACCAATAACAGAACTCCACAATACAACCCTGACAAACTTTAGAAACAGCGTTTTAAATCCTAGAGTAGTCTATAATATAGCCTACCATTTGCAAGTACTGACACACCCGTTTAACTGGCAACGTGAGGCTGCACGCGCAGCAGAGAGCAGAGCAGCGCAGTTTACTTTCAGTTTTGTCACTACCTTCAAGAGCTTCAAAAGTATATTTAGCGGTCGAATTTCACAATAATCTTTACAGAGAATGAAAGCCAAGGCTTTATTTTACTATAATCTGATGAAACCCCAAAACAGCAGAAATAAATATTTTCTAGACAAACAGCCAGCGCGACAAGCGACTGATTTGGTCAGAGCAGGTCACATTTAATAAAGCACGGTTAAAAAGTTACACTTGAAGGTGAACGCACCGTCGTCTGCCATGCTGCTATTCGTCTTCTGCTTGCTTGCGTAGTTACGTTAACGTTACTGTAGTCCTGGCTGGCTGGTTATTGCTTATCCTATGTGGGGTTAGAAATCACGCTGCTGCGCAACCTAGGTTAGGAACCTTGCTAGGCTGTCCAGATCGCAGTCAAGTAGGATGTTTCCTACTGACCCGCAAAAGTGACTTTTCAGACACCCTAATAACAAACTGTCGCAGTAAAATGAAGTAACCGTTGACGTTATTGACCATGCTAAAATAAAAATCCAAAGAAAGTGATGATGTTCGTTATTTAGCCAATAGTTGTTTAGCTTTTTTCTGATGCGGTAGGTTTTCTGGGCGCCGCCATTAACGGAAATTCTGGGGGAAGAGCGTCATTCTTCTTCGTCGATTGGAAGGGTCGCAATGCATCATGGTATACCCTAACCCACCAAAGGTACCACTGATGGTTCCTTACGAATTAGGCCAAAATAGGTACCTGGAAAGGTTGCAAATTCAGTCACCTTTTGTATAAAACTGGTTTCAGACAGCCTAAAACATAAAAATGACAACTTACTACCTAGAATTGCCACCTACATTCCTCGTTTCCTTGCGTTACAGACAGAGCCGCAATGTTTGTCCTCTCTTTCTCCCTTCTTAATCATACTTCCTGACACCATTATGTTACACACTGCCGCTGCCTCTGAAGGTGTCTGGCACTCGGCTCAAAATTTACGATCCATAACAGGGAAATACTGAAGAAAACAAAAACAGACATTTCCTTGGAATCAACGGCAGATTTACAATGTACAGGATGACAACTTGAATCCTCACTGTTTTACTCTGTAACCTTGAGAGCTTCTTTTTTCTTCTATGGAGTAGCGACACTAATTCTTTTGGTGGTGCTAGACAGCACAAGCTGACTTTCATCTCAGGATGCAAGTCATCAGTAGGGGTGTCACGATACACTCAGTTCACGTCGAGGATACGATACACGATATTGGGTTCACGATAACGGTACGATACGATATTTTAACAATATTTTTTTGCAATCGATTTGTAAGTTGAGGGGGCATCCTCCTCCACGCTAATTTGAGTAATTTCACCATTTTCATCCTCCGTGTCTGTAACGTCCCTCGTCTGTTCAAACAAAGCAATGAAAAGGAGAGCGAGCATGCAATCAGTTGCAGATCAGTGCCACCATGTTCAGCTTCTTTTTCTCAAGATATGAGATTTCATCTCAACGATACATATTGTCACGTTTTGATATCGCGATATATTGTGGGACGATATATTGTGACATCCCTAGTCATCAGTCTCCTGAAGCAGCACATACAAGCTGACTTTCATCTCAGGATGCAAGTCATCAGTCTCCTGAAGCAGCACATATTTCAAGCCTGTAGCCAGTGACATCATCGGGTTCACAAAGCCATCGCATTACATCACGTGGGCTCCTTGACATGCGGTGAAATATGGAACCCCAAGGGTCTCACGTGTCCCCTTCCCTACAGTAGCCATTAGTCATTGAGCAAGCTGACGAACACACTCCACACACACGCCCAGACAACAGCATGTGTGTTGTCTGAAACATCTGTGCTTCATTCATGAACAAGTTACAGTTTCTTTCTTATTCCCTTTTCCATGACAAGGTTTCTGACAGATACCGCAGTACCATCTCCAAACTCGGCTTTCCAAACATCAAAATTCAGTGAAATTGAGAACTCGCGCCTTTGATGTTTTCACTGACTCTCGTTGTTTCATATGCCAACCCTTATATCAGTTTTCAGCATGGGTGGACTGAATTCCTTGGTTTGCGAAACACAATCACGGTATTTTTGAACGACTCTTTACAGTCCCACGAACAACCAGATGAGGAGAAAGACGGGGCCTTACAAACAGCATGTCTAACAACCAGACGAGGAGAAAGACTGGGCCTTACAAACAGCATGTCTAACAACCAGACGAGGAGAAAGACTGGGCCTTACAAACAACATGGCTAACAAGCAGACGAGGAGAAAGACTGGGCCTTACAAACAGCATGGCTAACAACCAGACGAGGAGAAAGACTGGGCCTTACAAACAGCATGGCTAACAACCAGACGAGGAGAAAGACTGGGCTTTACAAACAACATGGCTAACAACCAGACGAGGAGAAAGACTGGGCCTTACAAACAGCATGGCTAACAACCAGACGAGGAGAAAGACTGGGCTTTACAAACAGCATGGCTAACAACCAGACGAGGAGAAAGACTGGGCCTTACAAACAGCATGGCTAACAACCAGACGAGGAGAAAGACTGGGCCTTACAAACAGCATGGCTAACAACCAGATGAGGAGAAAGACTGGGTCTTACAAACAGCATGGCTAACAACCAGACGAGGAGAAAGACTGGGTCTTACAAACAGCATGGCTAACAACCAGATGAGGAGAAAGACTGGGTCTTACAAACAGCATGGCTAACAACCAGACGAGGAGAAAGACTGGGCCTTACAAACAGCATGGCTAACAACCAGACGAGGAGAAAGACTGGGTCTTACAAACAGCATGGCTAACAACCAGACGAGGAGAAAGACTGGGCCTTACAAACAGCATGGCTAACAACCAGACGAGGAGAAAGACTGCCTTCCAAACAGCATGGCTAACAACCAGACGAGGAGAAAGACTGGGCCTTACAAACAGCATGGCTAACAACCAGACGAGGAGAAAGACTGGGTCTTACAAACAGCATGGCTAACAACCAGACGAGGAGAAAGACTGGGCCTTACAAACAGCATGGCTAACAACCAGACGAGGAGAAAGACTGGGTCTTACAAACAGCATGGCTAACAACCAGGCGAGGAGAAAGACGGCCTTACAAACAGCATGGCTAACAACCAGACGAGGAGAAAGACGGCCTTACAGACAGCACGGCTCTTCGTCCGCGGCGAGTAAGTGGCTGAAAGCACTGAGACAGATACATTATAGATATGACAGGCTCTTTAAGCGTGGGTCACCGAACTGTCTCTGCTGCTGACAGAGAGTTGCACTTACTGCGGCAACGCACATACACACACGCACACACACACACACACACACACACACGCGCGCGCGTGCGTGCACACACACAGAGAGAGGGAGGGCTGGATGATGAAATTAAACATAGTTGACAAAAGGAATCCGCTGAGAGGAGTGCGTTTATTTCCTTATGGACGGTTTGTCTGTTATGAGCTGCAGCCTGTCAGGCGTCAGGGAGAGGGGCGTGGCTAGAGTCACAGTCGGGGGGGGGGGGGGGGGGGGGGGAGCCGCTGCCCGTCCGCACCGGTCGCATAAGGCAGTGGTTCTCAAACCGTTTCATGTCAAGGACCCCTAAACTGACACAAATTAGACCACGAACCCCCATTTGATAAAACTTTGTCTCAGGGTCCCCCATCTGATACGGTTTTTGCTTTGAGACATTTTATTACAGAAAGTGTATGAAACCCATGAGCAAAATAGTCCTACATTCTGTCATTGTGTTACTATGGATGGAATTATAGTGAAAATAAATGACCCCCCTTTTGGCTGGGGACCCCCTAGAACCCCCTCAAGGACCCCTGGGGGTCCCCGGACCCCCACTTTGAGAAGCACTGGCATAAGCCTGGCTTAATCACAGCCAGCACAGTTGGAGCACGGGGATATTTCACATTGGGGGTTGAAATCAAGGGCCATGCATTTGCTTATCAGGCGACGAATCAGCGAGCGGCTAATTATTTAAAAAGTCAAGTTGCCAGTACAGAGGGAGGTAAGGGAGCAGAGGGAGGTAAGGGTACAGAGGGAGGTAAGGGAGCAGAGGGAGGTAAGGGAGCAGAGGGAGGTAAGGGAGCAGAGGGAGGTAAGGGTACAGAGGGAGGTAAGGGAGTAGAGGGAGGTAAGGGTACAGAGGGAGGTAAGGGAGTAGAGGGAGGTAAGGGTACAGAGGGAGGTAAGGGAGCAGAGGGAGGTAAGGGAGCAGAGGGAGGTAAGGGTACAGAGGGAGGTAAGGGAGTAGAGGGAGGTAAGAGTACAGAGGGAGGTAAGGGAGCAGAGGGAGGTAAGGGAGTAGAGGGAGGTAAGGGTACAGAGGGAGGTAAGGGAGCAGAGGGAGGTAAGGGTACAGAGGGAGGTAAGGGAGCAGAGGGAGGTAAGGGAGCAGAGGGAGGTAAGGGTACAAAGGGTACAGAGGGAGGTAAGGGTACAAAGGGAGGTAAGGGTACAGAGGGAGGTAAGGGTACAGAGGGAGGTAAGGGTACAGAGGGAGGTAAGGGAGCAGAGCTTGAGTAGAGAGGGAGGTAAGGGTACAGAGGGAGGTAAGGGAGCAGAGAGAGGTAAGGGTACAGAGGGAGGTAAGGGTACAGAGGGAGGTAAGGGTACAAAGGGAGGTAAGGGTACAGAGGGAGGTAAGGGTACAGAGGGAGGTAAGGGTACAGAGGGGGGTAAGGGAGCAGAGCTTGAGTACAGAGGGAGGTAAGGGTACAGAGGGAGGTAAGGGAGCAGAGCTTGAGTACAGAGGGAGGTAAGGGAGCAGAGCTTGAGTACAGAGGGAGGTAAGGGAGCAGAGCTTGAGTACAGAGGGAGGTAAGGGAGCAGAGCTTGAGTACAGAGGGAGGTAAGGGAGCAGAGCTTGAGTACAGAGGGAGGTAAGGGAGCAGAGCTTGAGTACAGAGGGAGGTAAGGGTACAGAGGGAGGTAAGGGAGCAGAGCTTGAGTACAGAGGGAGGTAAGGGAGCAGAGCTTGAGTACAGAGGGAGGTAAGGGTACAAAGGGAGGTAAGGGTACAGAGGGAGGTAAGGGAGCAGAGAGAGGTAAGGGAGCAGAGGGAGGTAAGGGTACAGAGGGAGGTAAGGGAGCAGAGCTTGAGTACAGAGGGAGGTAAGGGAGCAGAGCTTGAGTACAGAGGGAGGTAAGGGTACAAAGGGAGGTAAGGGTACAGAGGGAGGTAAGGGAGCAGAGAGAGGTAAGGGTACAGAGGGAGGTAAGGGAGCAGAGCTTGAGTACAGAGGGAGGTAAGGGTACAAAGGGAGGTAAGGGAGCAGAGAGCGGTAAGGGTACAGAGGGAGGTAAGGGAGCAGAGCTTGAGTACAGAGGGAGGTAAGGGAGCAGAGAGAGGTAAGGGTACAGAGGGAGGTAAGGGAGCAGAGCTTGAGTACAGAGGGAGGTAAGGGTACAAAGGGAGGTAAGGGTACAGAGGGAGGTAAGGGAGCAGAGAGCGGTAAGGGTACAGAGGGAGGTAAGGGAGCAGAGCTTGAGTAGAGAGGGAGGAAAGGGAGCAGAGCTTGAGTACAGAGGGAGGTAAGGGAGCAGAGCTTGAGTACAGAGGGAGGTAAGGGTACAAAGGGAGGTAAGGGTACAAAGGGAGGTAAGGGTACAGAGGGAGGTAAGGGAGCAGAGAGAGGTAAGGGTACAGAGGGAGGTAAGGGAGCAGAGCTTGAGTACAGAGGGAGGTAAGGGTACAAAGGGAGGTAAGGGTACAGAGGGAGGTAAGGGAGCAGAGAGCGGTAAGGGTACAGAGGGAGGTAAGGGAGCAGAGCTTGAGTACAGAGAGAGGTAAGGAAGCAGAGCTGGGAACTCCTCTCCTCCGGGACACAGAAACACTAGGTCCATACTTAACTTCCATTTCACACTTGGTAATCAATTACTGGTCTGTGGTCTCTAGAGCTATGGAAGAAAGAGCTACCTATTCCAGGAACAAGCTCAATCTCTCAGCGCCTCCTAATTGAAAAGACATTATATCGTTTGACAATGCTCTTTGTGTATAGTCAGTCATTGATTTGGGCTGTTTGGTCACCCAGAATAAAGCAATTTACGAGGTTTCAAATAGCCTTTGTGGGACGATAATCCATGGTCTTATCAGGTGGGGAGTAGGAGTTTAAACATCAAATAAATAGATATGAATAATTAAAGAAGTAGACTCTGAAGGTGTGCCCAGCCGCTGGTTGGTGGCTGCTCTACCGATGACTCCGAAACGCTGAAGCTAATATGATTTTGTATCGTGAAGCCAAGACTTAAAGTCCCTGGAAACCAAAATCCACAAAAACGTTCTAACTATGTTATTTAGGGTCTTATGTGAGTAATTGTGTGGCTCAGAAAGTATGAGCCATTACTTTCAACCCAAAGCCTTAAAATGAGCCATTTCCTCATTGAAGAGAGCGGTGCGCGCGGTGCTAAAATACATGATCTTATCACGTCATAAGATTTAATCGAATCACACACACGCATGCACGCACGCGCGCACGCACACACACACTGACACACACAGTAGCGCTGTGCACTCGCAGCGCAGAGATCTCTTCCTCTCTGTAAACCCTCTCTGTCTATGCTATGCGTAGAGCAACGCGCGAACACACACACACACACACACACACATTCCATCTCTCTTTCCTTCTCTCTCTCTCTCTCTCCGTTAATGGAGTGAGAGGTCTCCTCTGAGCAGGTCTCCTCCAGCAGGTCTCCTCTGCTGCAGACGGGACACGCCCACACAGTCTGCGGGAGAAAATACACTCTAAAATATAATTGATTCTCATGACTTTTGCCATGACTGTCAAACCTAAATTTATATACTTTGCGACGTTCATCATCATTCAAATTTGGCTGGTGGCTTATTAACATAGGTTCCTGTGATGTGATTAACTCAAAATGCTAAATAATACAAAATAATTTCTGGTTTCCAGGGACTTTAAATGTTAAGTTAAGTTATCCTTTATTGTTCCCATGGGGAAATTCATCCTCTGCATTTGACCCATCCTTTACTAGGAACCTTCCTAGAACTAGGAGCAGTGGGCAGCCACTGTGCAGCGCCCGGGGACCAACTCCAGTTCGATTGCCAGCGCCTTGGTCAGGGGCACTGACAGGAGTATTAACCCTAACATACATGTCTTTTTGGTGGTGGGAGGAAACCGGAGCACCCGGAGGAAACCCACACGGACACGGGGAGAACACGCAAACTCCACATAGAAAGGACCTGGGACGGACCGGGGTTCGAATCCACGATCTTCTTGCTGGGTGAATATTCTCTGGTTTCTTTAGTATCCTATGACAGTAAACTGATTCTCTTTGGGTTGTGGACTGTTGGTCAGGACAAAAGAAGACATTTGAGGATGTCATCTCATCTTGGGCTTTGGGGGACATTACTGAAGGCCCAGAGGAGGACGTTCAAACATCTCAGAGCAGTGACAGCAGCAAGTGGCCCGAGTTAATAATCCTGATAGGAAATCAAATAATGTGCTTACAATGCTGTCGTTGCTGCCTACCTGCATTTATTTGAGATTGCCCACATGACTTCATCTCTCTATTTGGTTGTTTTGCACGGCTGGGATCCCGATAAGACAGAGCGCGCATTCAGCGAGAGGCAGAAGGCCTGTTTGTGCATTGGACACTAATTAATACAGTGCTCCATCGGGGAAGTTGCCTGCTCGCCGCTCTGCTGACAACGGATTCATTTATACTGCTGTTTTCCACTTCTCCGAAGGCGCCGTTAATTGCATTTAAATTAGGCCTGTAAAAAGGTTCACTGGAGAACAAGGAACAGGGCAGTGTTTGTTTTTTTATAGACGCGGGCGGCAAAAACATGGACCTGGGAAACATGTCACCCTAAAGTTGACAGACTGAGCTTTTGATGCAAAATCTGATCAGAGAAAACCCTGAATATCTATTTTTTTTTTTTTCCTGAATAATTGCAATTTTCCCACACCACCAAGAATTAGTCTAATCAAAGCCCATACCTACAGCAGATCATTGCATCTTAACATTTGGCCAGTGATTTTTGACAGCGGTCACATGGAAACACTTTTATCCCAATTTAACACGAAAAATGCTTCAAACTGCCCCCCGATTTTCGTCTTTTTACCCCTTGAGATTCGGGGGGGGGGGGGGTAAATCAAGTTTGTGGCAGTAGGCTGATCAGAGAACAGACTCGTTGAGAGACTTGTCAAAACAATAGAGACTTGTGACTTGGCGCTGGCAGGTACCAATTTAGACGGGCCACCCGGCGATGTCAGGACCGAGCTCTGGAGCAGATAATAACACAGTCAGGGAGAAGGGGAAGAAGCGAGCTGGCAGACATCTAATGAAGAAAAAAATACTGCTAAGTGTTATGCAGTCCCAAATGCTCTGGCACAGAGCACCTATTAGAACCTCTGTTAGAGTCCATCTCCACCATAACGATGCTCTGGCACAGAGCACCTATTAGAACCTCTGTTAAGAGTCGATCTCCACCATAACGATGAATGTTTATGGAAATTAGACTTCTGGTGAGAGGTCCTTTAACCTTCAGGGAAGGTTGGTTGAGAATGTAAGTGCATTGCATTCATACAGTTACTGAGTGACATGATGTTACACATGCATATTCCGGAGATGAACACTACAACCAGAATCCTATTTTTGGGCACTTACTGGTTGATGACATAAATGAGCTAATGAGGCTAATCAAGGGTGAATAAACAAAAAACCCAATGCAGGTGTCTGAGCAGAGGAATGCAGAAACGGTTCTTTAAAGAACCTCTGTCTTCTCTGTTGAACCAGAACTTCTATGGCATCACTCCAAAGAACCATGTTCCAGTTTGCACCACCTTTATTTTTCTGTGTTTAGGGATGAAATGCATTTAGAGAAAGTTCTGAGGAAACTACAAGAAGGGCACATCAGAAAACATCAGATCACATCAGAAAACATCAGAAACACATCAGACACATCAGAAAAGAAGAGGGGAAAAACTTGGAGAAATATCAAGAGAATATGAGGGAGTCCAGTGTTTCATTCTCACTGAGCTCAGCAGCACGAGCAGCAGGCCCGGCTGGGCGAGGGTCCGCGTCGTGACAGTTGGTCGAAAAACCATTTGACAAAAACATAAAAGTCTCGCAAGCCGAGACGTGCTGCGCCTTTCATTTGAATCACGGGGTGCTTCAGCTTTAGCATGTGTGTGTGCATCTTGCTGAGTGCTGGTCTTTGTAATGAAGGCCCCCTCGTACAGTACAGTATATATGACTGCAACACATTGGAAAACGCTTTCTTCAATTCTCCATGCTGCGAGGGCTATTGATTTCTACAGTAGATAGAATTAGTGGCGTTAAGAGCTTCTGTCTGTGTGAGACTGTCCCCCTCTGCAGTGACTGTGACATATTGAAGGCTTTAGAAATCACCCCTAAATGTTCTCGCAGCCAAATCAGAAAAAGTAAAGGCGTGCCAACTAAGAAATTGTGCAAGACGCCACTGATATTGGATTCTCAGCAGTCTCACTTCTATAAGTGATTTCAAATGTCAACTGAATCTTTAATCATTCCATCCATACATATATTATATATATATACATATTTTATTTATATACATGTACAATTTCATTTTTACGTTGACATTTTTGCACATTTACATACATGTTTTAGTCCATTCATTCATTAGGTTACCACTGTGCCTTTAACGAGATCATCATCATCACTTTGTTAGTGTTGCTGTTTTTACTGCTTTGAATGTAATTTTGGATACATTATAATGCACCTGTATTAACTCATTAAGTGCCATAGACGACCTAACTCGTCTTACATAATCCAGCGCTTAAGTGCCAAGGACGCACTAACTCGTCTTACATAAACATTTTTTTTTTTTGACGGTGGGACATCAATCAACCCCTTTTACATCTTCGAGATAACTATTTGGAGCAAGAGCATGTGTGTAATCTATTTTACCGACCACTAAGTGGCGACAGAGACCGAGAGAAGTCACAGCCACGGGACCCAAAAGCCACAAAAGCAGCCGCCTCCCGCGGAAATGGCTTGGCGATTTTACAGTCAGAAGCCCGGACACACACACACAGAACGGACAGAGATCCCTTCCCCCCAGAGCCGCGCAGCAACGCGCGAACACACACACACACACACACACACACACACACACACACACACACACACACACACACACACACACACACACACACACCGCGGGAGCAAGCCATTCAAGGAAATTGCGACGCGATTTTACAGTAATCCATTTCAGACTCGTCTTGCCCGACAGGCAGACAGGCAGGCAGGCAGCAGCAATGCGCTTCTGACACGCCCGCTGTTAGAGCCAGGAGGAAGGAGGAGAAGACACACGGAGGGAGGAGTTTGAATGAGAGGGGTGTTTCCTGTTGTTATGGAGGAAATTACTGTTCAAAACTATTGTTTAGAATGTCTGACGGTCTTACTGATGCCAAAAATGAATGGTTAAAGTGACTGTTTCACAAAAAGCCATTTATCTCTGAATAAATTTCCAGACGCTGAAACCATGCTGTACTCAACGGCTAATATCTACATAACTACTAACTCTGCAAACTAACTCTTTTAGACAGAGAAAGCACACATTCTATTAGTTATTTTTAGATGATTGGTGTTCATGAATTCTTAACAGAAAAGAATCCTCGGCTCTTCTAAAATGAAGAGCCGATCAAAAACACCCCTGGCACAACTTACCTACAGGAATGAAAACATGGCTGGCATTCAATGTGTTAATGCAGCTGTATTAATGCACCTGTATTAATGCAGCTGTATTAATGCACCTCATAACATTTTAATATGTTGCAATCCATATGAGGAAGTCCCCAATACAAAAGCGGTTTGTTTGCTTAGGTTTGGGGTGCCAAATGGCCCCCCGTGGGCAAAATGGCCGACAGCTTTAGATTAGCTAACAAGCTAACGCTAAACTACTGATGTAGGGTTAGACCCCCTTGTGGACCCCGAGCCGAGCACTATAGGGCGAGCCGAATTTGTAGGCAGAGTAAATCCTATCCTATCTACCTTAAAAAAAGAGCGCTTGTCAGCATTTTGGATTATTATTTCATCTCGTGGCGAGTACTCGAGTCACAACATGTACATAGAGCTTTTTGGCGCCGTTAGAAATTTGTTTTTTTGGTGACTTTGAACGACTGTACCGTTTCGTCCAATACTAACTAATAACTGGACGACTGTAGCTCACTGTATACTGTACGGAGAGTGACGGTAAAGGTATAATTGTGTATCTTGGTTATGTATGGGCGATATGGCAAATGGGTGAAATTCCCAAAAATGTGGCGTATCCCTTTAACATCTAAATGCCCAACATATGACGACTTCACTCTTGTACTGACTAGATACTTGGATAATATACATCAGATAAGCATTCCTGTATTAAACATGTTTTTATTCCCAATAAAGGAGACAAACGTTCACATTCTATATTCTCTTTGATCATTTGTGAGTGTGACCCTCTCTCTTCAAGAAAATGCTGCTGCCAGCACATTGATGGATTCACCACTCTATTCCCTTGATCTTAATCAGTGTCCTAGTCGCCTATGCTTGAAACGTCTGGAGACTGGACAGGCTGAAGATATGGAACACACCTCCCGTCAGAAGCAAAGTCAGGTCTGTATACTGGACAGGCTGAAGATGTGGAACACACCTCCTGTCAGAAGCAAAGTCAGGTCTGTAGACTGGACAGGCTGAAGATGTGGAACACACCTCCTGTCAGAAGCAAAGTCAGGTCTGTAGACTGGACAGGCTGAAGATGGAACACACCTCCTGTCAGAAGCAAAGTCAGGTCTGTAGACTGGACAGGCTGAAGATGTGGAACACACCTCCTGTCAGAAGCAAAGTCAGGTCTGTAGACTGGACAGGCTGAAGATGTGGAACACACCTCCTGTCAGAAGCAAAGTCAGGTCTGTAGACTGGACAGGCTGAAGATGTGGAACACACCTCCTGTCAGAAGCAAAGTCAGGTCTGTAGACTGGACAGGCTGAAGATGTGGAACACACCTCCTGTCAGAAGCAAAGTCAGGTCTGTAGACTGGACAGGCTGAAGATGGAACACACCTCCTGTCAGAAGCAAAGTCAGGTCTGTAGACTGGACAGGCTGAAGATGTGGAACACACCTCCTGTCAGAAGCAAAGTCAGGTCTGTAGACTGGACAGGCTAGGCTAAAGATGTGGAACACACCTCCTGTCAGAAGCAAAGTCAGGTCTGTAGACTGGACAGGCTGAAGATGGAACACACCTCCTGTCAGAAGCAAAGTCAGGTCTGTATACTAGACAGGCTGAAGATGTGGAACACACCTCCTGTCAGAAGCAAAGTCAGGTCTGTAGACTGGACAGGCTGAAGATGGAACACACCTCCCGTCAGAAGCAAAGTCAGGTCTGTATACTAGACAGGCTGAAGATGTGGAACACACCTCCTGTCAGAAGCAAAGTCAGGTCTGTAGACTGGACAGGCTGAAGATGTGGAACACACCTCCTGTCAGAAGCAAAGTCAGGTCTGTAGACTGGACAGGCTAGGCTAAAGATGTGGAACACACCTCCTGTCAGAAGCAAAGTCAGGTCTGTAGACTGGACAGGCTGAAGATGGAACACACCTCCTGTCAGAAGCAAAGTCAGGTCTGTATACTAGACAGGCTGAAGATGTGGAACACACCTCCTGTCAGAAGCAAAGTCAGGTCTGTAGACTGGACAGGCTGAAGATGGAACACACCTCCCGTCAGAAGCAAAGTCAGGTCTGTATACTAGACAGGCTGAAGATGTGGAACACACCTCCTGTCAGAAGCAAAGTCAGGTCTGTAGACTGGACAGGCTGAAGATGTGGAACACACCTCCTGTCAAAAGCAAAGTCAGGTCTGTAGACTGGACAGGCTGAAGATGTGGAACACACCTCCCGTCAGAAGCAAAGTCAGGTCTGTAGACTGGACAGGCTGAAGATGTGGAACACACCTCCTGTCAGAAGCAAAGTCAGGTCTGTAGACTGGACAGGCTGAAGATGTGGAACACACCTCCTGTCAGAAGCAAAGTCAGGTCTGTAGACTGGACAGGCTGAAGATGTGGAACACACCTCCTGTCAGAAGCAAAGTCAGGTCTGTATACTGGACAGGCTGAAGATGTGGAACACACCTCCTGTCAGAAGCAAAGTCAGGTCTGTAGACTGGACAGGCTGAAGATGTGGAACACACCTCCTGTCAGAAGCAAAGTCAGGTCTGTAGACTGGACAGGCTGAAGATGTGGAACACACCTCCTGTCAGAAGCAAAGTCAGGTCTGTAGACTGGACAGGCTGAAGATGTGGAACACACCTCCTGTCAGAAGCAAAGTCAGGTCTGTAGACTGGACAGGCTGAAGATGTGGAACACACCTCCTGTCAGAAGCAAAGTCAGGTCTGTAGACTGGACAGGCTGAAGATGTGGAACACACCTCCTGTCAGAAGCAAAGTCAGGTCTGTAGACTAGACAGGCTGAAGATGTGGAACACACCTCCTGTCAGAAGCAAAGTCAGGTCTGTAGACTAGACAGGCTGAAGATGGAACACACCTCCTGTCAGAAGCAAAGTCAGGTCTGTAGACTGGACAGGCTGAAGATGTGGAACACACCTCCTGTCAGAAGCAAAGTCAGGTCTGTAGACTGGACAGGCTGAAGATGTGGAACACACCTCCTGTCAGAAGCAAAGTCAGGTCTGTAGACTAGACAGGCTGAAGATGGAACACACCTCCTGTCAGAAGCAAAGTCAGGTATGTAGACTGGACAGGCTGAAGATGTGGAACACACCTCCCGTCAGAAGCAAAGTCAGCTCAAGCAGCAGTCAATGAGATTGTGTGCTTATCTTTTACGTGTCTGGGTCATGGGCATTCTAACATAAACACCCTATAGACACACAGACAGATCATCACATGCATAATTATTGGCGATTTAGAGTCGACCTCCACCTCCATCCACCTGCATGTGTTTGGAAGGTGGGAGGAGAAGGTGTTTGGGTCCATGCTCTGATGTGTTTGGAAGGTGGGAGGAGAAGGTGTTTGGGTCCGTGCTCTGGTGTGTTTGGAAGGTGGGAGGAGAAGGTGTTTGGGTCTGTGTTTGGAAGATGGGAGGAGAAGGTGTTTGGAAGGTGGGAGGAGAAGGTGTTTGGGTCCGTGCTCTGATGTGTTTGGAAGGTGAGAGGAGAAGGTGTTTGGGTCCGTGCTCTGATGTGTTTGGAAGGTTGGAGGAGAAGGTGTTTGGGTCCGTGCTCTGATGTGTTTGGAAGGTGAGAGGAGAAGGTGTTTGGGTCCGTGCTCTGATGTGTTTGGAAGGTGGGAGGAGAAGGTGTTTGGGTCCGTGCTATGATGTGTTTGGAAGGTGAGAGGAGAAGGTGTTTGGGTCCGTGCTATGATGTGTTTGGAAGGTGGGAGGAGAAGGTGTTTGGGTCCGTGCTATGATGTGTTTGGAAGGTGAGAGGAGAAGGTGTTTGGGTCCGTGCTATGATGTGTTTGGAAGGTGAGAGGAGAAGGTGTTTGGGTCCGTGCTCTGATGTGTTTGGAAGGTGGGAGGAGAAGGTGTTTGGGTCCGTGCTATGATGTGTTTGGAAGGTGAGAGGAGAAGGTGTTTGGGTCCGTGCTATGATGTGTTTGGAAGGTGAGAGGAGAAGGTGTTTGGGTCCGTGCTATGATGTGTTTGGAAGGTGAGAGGAGAAGGTGTTTGGGTCCGTGCTCTGATGTGTTTGGAAGGTGAGAGGAGAAGGTGTTTGGGTCCGTGCTATGATGTGTTTGGAAGGTGGGAGGAGAAGGTGTTTGGGTCTGTGTTTGGAAGATGGGAGGAGAAGGTGTTTGGAAGGTGGGAGGAGAAGGTGTTTGGGTCCGTGCTCTGATGTGTTTGGAAGGTGGGAGGAGAAGATGTTTGGGTCCGTGCTCTGGTGTGTTTGGAAGGTGGGAGGAGAAGGTGTTTGGGTCCGTGCTCTGGTGTGTTTGGAGGGTGGGAGGAGAAGGTGTTTGGGTCTGTGTTTGGAAGGTGGGAGGAGAAGATGTTTGGGTCCGTGCTCTGGTGTGTTTGGAAGGTGGGAGGAGAAGGTGTTTGGGTCCGTGCTCTGGTGTGTTTGGAAGGTGGGAGGAGAAGGTGTTTGGGTCTGTGTTTGGAAGATGGGAGGAGAAGGTGTTTGGAAGGTGGGAGGAGAAGGTGTTTGGGTCCGTGCTATGATGTGTTTGGAAGGTGAGAGGAGAAGGTGTTTGGGTCCGTGCTATGATGTGTTTGGAAGGTGAGAGGAGAAGGTGTTTGGGTCCGTGCTCTGATGTGTTTGGAAGGTGAGAGGAGAAGGTGTTTGGGTCCGTGCTATGATGTGTTTGGAAGGTGGGAGGAGAAGGTGTTTGGGTCTGTGTTTGGAAGATGGGAGGAGAAGGTGTTTGGAAGGTGGGAGGAGAAGGTGTTTGGGTCCGTGCTCTGATGTGTTTGGAAGGTGGGAGGAGAAGATGTTTGGGTCCGTGCTCTGGTGTGTTTGGAAGGTGGGAGGAGAAGGTGTTTGGGTCCGTGCTCTGGTGTGTTTGGAGGGTGGGAGGAGAAGGTGTTTGGGTCTGTGTTTGGAAGGTGGGAGGAGAAGATGTTTGGGTCCGTGCTCTGGTGTGTTTGGAAGGTGGGAGGAGAAGGTGTTTGGGTCCGTGCTCTGGTGTGTTTGGAAGGTGGGAGGAGAAGGTGTTTGGGTCTGTGTTTGGAAGATGGGAGGAGAAGGTGTTTGGAAGGTGGGAGGAGAAGGTGTTTGGGTCCGTGCTCTGAGCCGAGCCGGCCGGCCAAATGGCAAAATGCAGCAGAATGTCTTTGAGACCAAATGGGGTGATGTGCCTGTATCTCTCTCTCTCTCTCTCTCTCTCTCTCTCTCTCTCTCTCTCTCTCTCTCTCTCTCTCTCGCCCCGGCGCCACAGCTCCGAGCTCAGCAAACACTCTCGTCTCCATCTCACTCTCTGTCATCCACTTCTCACCCCCTCCTCCCTCGGTCTCTCCCCTCCCTATTTCTCACCCCCTCCTCCCTCGGTCTCTCCCCTCCCTATTTCTCCCACCCTCCTCCCTCTGTCTCCCCCTCCCCTCGCTCCCTATGTCTCCCCCCCTCACTCCCTCTGTCTCCCCCTCCCCTCGCTCCCTATGTCTCCCCCCCTCGCTCCCTCTGTCTCCCCCTCCCCTCGCTCCCTATGTCTCCCCCCCTCGCTCCCTCTGTCTCCCCCTCCCCTCGCTCCCTATGTCTCCCCCCCTCACTCCCTCTGTCTCCCCCTCCCCTCGCTCCCTATGTCTCCCCCCCTCGCTCCCTATGTCTCCCCCCCTCGCTCCCTATGTCTCCCCCCCTCGCTCCCTCTGTCTCCCACCCTCCTCCCTCTGTCTCCCCCCCTCGCTCCCTCTGTCTCCCACCCTCCTCCCTATGTCTCCCCCCTCCTCCCTTGGTCTCCCCCCTCCCCCTCCTCCCTCTGTCTCCCCCCTCCTCCTTTGGTCTCACCCCTCCCCCCTCTGTCTCCCCCCCTCTGCCTCTCCCTCCCTTTCTATCTCCCTGCCTCCGTCTCTGTAGAAATGCTGTGCCAGCATAGTGATGCCAGGGAGATGGCGCCATCCTCGCTGAGAGAGAGAGAGAGAGAGAGAGAGAGAGAGAGAGAGAGAGAGAGAGAGAGAGAGAGAGAGAGAGAGAGAGAGAGAGCAGGCCCTAAAGCCCAGCCAACACCCCAGTAGATGTGGGATACGTTATCTCAAGCTGTGCGTTCAGAAAAAGGGATGGGTAATTTTTGTTGATAGGATATAGACTCTTGATCCGGGAGAAGTCCAGAGGCATTCTTCTTCTTCTGTGGAGGGAATAAAGTCAGGAGGTTGAGAGAGAGAGAGAGAGGATGATGGAGAGAGAGAGAGAGAGAGAGAGAGAGAGAGAGAGGATGATGGAGAGAGAGAGAGAGAGAGAGAGAGAGAGAGGATGATGGAGAGAGAGAGAGAGAGAGAGGATGATGGAGAGAGAGAGAGAGAGAGAGAGGATGATGGAGGTGTCATTTAGTCTGTCTGCTTTAAATGGCTGCTTTGCTCCAGGCGGTCAAGAGAGGAGCACGTGGAGGAGGGGGAGGAGGGAGGGGGAGGAGGACACACAGGCAGACAGGTGGAGGGGGAGGGGGAGGAGGGAGGGGGACACACAGACAGACAGGTGGAGGGGGAGGGGGGGAGGGGGACACACAGACAGACAGGTGGACGGGGAGGGGGAGGGGGAGGGAGGGGAGGAGGGAGGAGGACACACAGGCAGACAGGTGGAGGGGGAGGAGGGAGGGGGAGGAGGACACACAGACAGACAGGTGGAGGGGGGAGGGGGGAGGGGGAAGGAGGGAGGGGGACACACAGACAGACATGTGGAGGGGGAGGAGGGAGGGGGACACACAGACAGACAGGTGGAGGGGGAGGAGGACACACAGGCAGACAGGTGGAGGGGGAGGGGGAGGAGGGAGGGGGACACACAGACAGGCAGACAGACAGACAGACAGACGGCAGACAGACAGACAGACAGACAGACAGACGGCAGACAGACAGACAGACAGACAGACAGACAGACAGACAGACAGTCCACGGTTCATTTAAGGACCGACGTTGCTGCTTCTCATCATCGACTGCTCAGTAATACCAGTCGTTCATTTGGCTTTTTCCCACAACTGAAGCTTGGGGCCTATTTCAGGCCTCAGCAGCAGACCTGAGCAGCACTTGGCTAGGCTTGGCTCCTATTTTAAAGCATGGCACCCATTCTCTTTCTTTTCCCCTTCCCCTGCTCCTTCCCCACCTCTCCTTCTCTGTTCTCTCCTCCCCCACATCCCCCCGCTCTCCCTCCCCCCTCCCCTCTCCTGCTCTCTCCTCTTTCCCCCTTCCCCTGCTCCTTCCCCACCTCCTCTACTCCCCAGCATTTCCCATTCTTTCCCCACCTCATCACTCTCTCCCTGCTCCCTCCTCCCCCACACACACCCCCCCCCCGCTCTCCCTCCCCTCTCCTGCTCTCTCCTCTTGCTCCTTCCCCACCTCCTCTACTCTCCAGCATTTCCCATTCCCTCCCCACCTCATCACTATCTCACATTCCCCCTGCTCTCCCTCCCTCCTCCTGCTCTCTCCTCTGCTCTATCCTATATTTCTATATTTTCTATATTTCTTTATCAATTGTTCAATGTGTTATCATTATTACTACTGTAATTTGCTACTGTTGTGTCAGCTAGAATTAGCTAGACATATTTTCTGTGAAGCCCTCTGGGACATGCTTGTGAATTAGGGCTATACAAATCAACTTGACTTGACTTGACTTGACTAGGCGTGCCTCAGCAGCAGACCTGAGCAGCACTTGACTAGGCGTGCCTCAGCAGCAGACCTGAGCAACACTTGACTAGGCGTGCCTCAGCAGCAGACCTGAGCAGCACTTGACTAGGCGTGCCTCAGCAACAGACCTGAGCAGCACTTGACTAGGCGTGGCTCAGCAGCAGACCTGAGCAGCACTTGACTAGGCGTGTCTCAGCAGCAGACCTGAGCAGCACTTGACTAGGCGTGCCTCAGCAGCAGACCTGAGCAGCACTTGACTAGGCGTGCCTCAGCAGCAGACCTGAGCAGCACTTGACTAGGCGTGCCTCAGCAGCAGACCTGAGCAGCACTTGACTAGGCGTGGCTCAGCAGCAGACCTGAGCAGCACTTGACTAGGCGTGTCTCAGCAGCAGACCTGAGCAGCACTTGACTAGGCATTGTCTCAGCAGCAGACCTGAGCAGCACTTGACTAGGCGTGCCTCAGCAGCAGACCTGAGCAGCACTTGACTAGGCGTGCCTCAGCAGCAGACCTGAGCAGCACTTGACTAGGCGTGCCTCAGCAGCAGACCTGAGCAGCACTTGACTAGGCATTGTCTCAGCAGCAGACCTGAGCAGCACTTGACTAGGCGTGGCTCAGCAGCAGACCTGAGCAGCACTTGACTAGGCGTGGCTCAGCAGCAGACCTGAGCAGCACTTGACTAGGCGTGCCTCAGCAGCAGACCTGAGCAACACTTGACTAGGCGTGCCTCAGCAGCAGACCTGAGCAGCACTTGACTAGGCGTGCCTCAGCAACAGACCTGAGCAGCACTTGACTAGGCGTGGCTCAGCAGCAGACCTGAGCAGCACTTGACTAGGCGTGTCTCAGCAGCAGACCTGAGCAGCACTTGACTAGGCGTGCCTCAGCAGCAGACCTGAGCAGCACTTGACTAGGCGTGCCTCAGCAGCAGACCTGAGCAGCACTTGACTAGGCGTGCCTCAGCAGCAGACCTGAGCAGCACTTGACTAGGCGTGGCTCAGCAGCAGACCTGAGCAGCACTTGACTAGGCGTGTCTCAGCAGCAGACCTGAGCAGCACTTGACTAGGCATTGTCTCAGCAGCAGACCTGAGCAGCACTTGACTAGGCGTGCCTCAGCAGCAGACCTGAGCAGCACTTGACTAGGCGTGCCTCAGCAGCAGACCTGAGCAGCACTTGACTAGGCGTGCCTCAGCAGCAGACCTGAGCAGCACTTGACTAGGCATTGTCTCAGCAGCAGACCTGAGCAGCACTTGACTAGGCGTGGCTCAGCAGCAGACCTGAGCAGCACTTGACTAGGCGTGGCTCAGCAGCAGACCTGAGCAGCACTTGACTAGGCATTGTCTCAGCAGCAGACCTGAGCAGCACTTGACTAGGCGTGCCTCAGCAGCAGACCTGAGCAGCACTTGACTAGGCGTGCCTCAGCAGCAGACCTGAGCAGCACTTGACTAGGCGTGCCTCAGCAGCAGACCTGAGCAGCACTTGACTAGGCGTGGCTCAGCAGCAGACCTGAGCAGCACTTGGCTAGGCCTGTCTCAGCAGCAGACCTGGGCCGTGTGCATATGTCGCTACCCGACTATTCAAATTGGTGGTGAGCAGGAAAGAGGTGAGATTAACATGGCTGACTTAACACAGACTCTCGGTGCATGGAGCGCATGCCAGCCCACATGGTGTTCAGTGCATTGTGGGTAAAGGGTTCATTTTCTCAGAATTAACCTTGTCAAACTCCTTTTCTGCCTGGGGGAGATTTATATTATTATTGTAATTTTTCAATCAGAGATTGGGGAGAGTGTGAAATCTTAACGTGCTTGTTCACTCTCTACCTCCCTCTACCTCCCTCTCTCTCTTACTATACCATTCACTCTCTACCTCCCTCTCCCTCTCTCTTTCTCTTACTATACCATTCACTCTCTACCTCCCTCTCCCTCTCTCTTTCTCTTACTATACCATTCACTCTCTACCTCCCTCTCCCTCTCTCTTTCTCTTACTATACCATTCACTCTCTACCTCCCTCTCCCTCTCTCTTTCTCTTACTATACCATTCACTCTCTACCTCCCTCTCCCTCTCTCTTTCTCTTACTATACCATTCTTTCGCTCTCTCTCTCTCTCTCTCTCTCTCTCACTCCATTTTTTTCTTTTTCTTCTTCTTCTTCTTCTTCTTCTTCTTCTTCTTTCACTCTCCTAGTCCATTTAGAATGTTAAGCAGATTTCAGCCCTCCTCATAACAGGATTCTCCACTGTGCCGTGTGCTGTGTTGCTACGTGTACAGCAGCAGTGTGTTCACTCACTCTATCAACACGCCTCACTCTGCGACTCCGGCAGACCACTTCTGCTAGGTCAAAATTAATTACAGAAGCTGTTAAGCACACACCAGCTGTTGTCAACAAATGCAAAATACATTTTAATTTCAAACAAGCCCCCGTGTGTATCGCAGCACACAAAATACTGTAAAGTGTGTTTACTGACAACTTAGGCCGTCTCCAAGCTACTACAGAGAAATTAATCTGATCCGTGTACACCCGAGTGCTAACAATCATGACTGACTCCACTTCTATCTGGGGTCCTGTGCTTTCTCTGTGGGTTTGCTCGCTTTGCTGTCGGTCTCTCAATCTGAGATCCCTCTGCACACCTCCCATTGCTCTTTGGTTTTGGCTGGAAACCTCTTTTCTTCAGCTGGGCTGCTTTCAGAGAGACTCCTTCTGTGCTGAATGGATCACCTTTCATCATGACAGCGTTCCTTTTGGACCGGGCCTAAAATGTCCTGCTGCTGCAAAGCATGTGTTGGCCTGCAGGGAAGAGGAGAAGCTTGACTGGAACTAAAAGGAGGGAACCAGACTGTGGTGGAGGTTGCCACAACAAAACCAGTGGAGGCTGGTGACTCGAAAGACGAGGGCATGGTTAAACTGCAGGGAACAATAACAGAATGGCTCGAAAATATACTGTAGTTTAAGTCTATTATGCTCAAGCCTAACCTTCTTAACCTTAACCTTAAACTAGACACAGACTTATGCCTCCGCCATTAGTTCATTCTTGAGTCCAAATCGCCATTTGAGGCAAATTGGAAGACATTCTGTCAAGGCGCTCCTGAGATGTTGCGTTACAGAGCTTGAAAATTGGGTGTGTGAGGTCACAGTGACCTTGAACTTTGACCACCAAAATGTCCTTGAGTCCAAGTGGACGTTTGAGGCAAATTCGAAGAAATTCCATCAAGACATTCCTGAGATATCGTGTTAACAAGCTTGAAAATGAAATGGCGTTCGAGAGGTGACAGTGACCTTGACCTTTGACCACCAAAATGCAATCAGTTCATCCTTGAGTCCAAGTCGATGTTTGAGACAAATTTGATGAAATTCCATCAAGGCATTCCTGAGATATCACGTTAACAAGCTTGAAAATGGCATTCGAGAGGTGACAGTGACCTTGACCTTTGACCACCAAAATCTTATCAGTTCATGTTTGAGTCCAAGTCGATGTTTGAGGCAAATTTGATGAACTTCTGCCAAGGCATTCCAGAGATATCGCATTAACAAGCTTGAAAATGGCGTTCGAGAGGTCACAGTGACCTTGACCTTTGACCAGTAAAGTCTAATCAGATCATCCTTGAGTCTAAGTGGATGTTTGATTTGATGAAATTCCGTCAAGGCGTTCCTCAGATATCGCGTTAACGAACCTCGGACGGACAGACGGACGGACAACCCGGGATCCATAATGCCTACGGCCTGGCTATCACCGGCGGGGGGTCATCCCTATGTTCCCCGGGTCCTATGTTCCCCGTTTTTGTGGCGACCACCCGCAATGCCGACCTTAGGTTTAGGCGCGGGGGTGGGAGAGGTTAGGTTTTGGGTTAGGGTCTGGGGGAGGTTAGGTTTAGGCATGGGGGGAGGTTAGGTTTGGCGTGGGGGCTGGGAGAGGTTAGTGAAAAACGGGGAATATAGAACCCGGGGAACATAGACATTATCCCCACCGGCGGAGGCATAAAAAGGAGAAGGATCAGAAAAGTGGGGAGGATAAGTCTTACTTATTCTAAACACTTGACTATCCAAATAAAATCAACACCCAGATCGCTCGCTAATTTCCCTCAAAAGCTATACTATAGTGCTTATAGTCAAGTTGTTGCACATTCATTGTGAATTTTAGTATGCTTTGCTCAGTATGGGGCTCATAGGGTTCTAGCTAGGATCACATATTGAGAGAAAGTATGAAAGTATTGAGGGGAAAAGCCATAGTTAAGGTGTTCACTAGTCAAAACTGTTCTCAAATTGTCATTTGTATTTCAAACAAACATGAAATAGCGCATCACAAGCTGATAGAAAGAAAAGAGTAAGCTCACTGTATTATCAACATAATATTCTCAACATGTGTTGAACACCACTCCACTCCCCCAGCCCAGCGTCTGGGTTGTTCTAAAAGAGGCCACTCCCCCAGCCCAGCGTCTGGCTTGTTCTAAAAGAGGCCACTCCCCCAGCCCAGCATCTGGGTTGTTCTAAAAGAGGCCACTCCCCCAGCCCAGCGTCTGGCTTGTTCTAAAAGAGGCCACTCCCCCAGCCCAGCATCTGGGTTGTTCTAAAAGAGGCCACTCCCCCAGCCCAGCGTCTGGGTTGTTCTAAAAGAGGCCACTCCCCCAGCCCAGCGTCTGGCTTGTTCTAAAAGAGGCCACTCCCCCAGCCCAGCATCTGGGTTGTTCTAAAAGAGGCCACTCCCCCAGCCCAGCATCTGGGTTGTTCTAAAAGAGGCCAGCCCTCCCTCTCGGTGTGCCCGGCCATCCTGTGTCCTGAGTCATTTCCCAGCCCAGTGGAGCAGCACTCCCTGACCTCTGGCTGGACCTCCCCCTGACCGGCCCGGCTTCAGCTCCAGCAAGCGGGCTCGGCCCACTCCTCCTTTTTATGAGCCATTTCACACAGCGCTGCCCCCCTTAGAGACCACCGTGCACTGCACGCGCCATGCACTTAACACTGTGTACCGCGTGTAGGGGCGACCCGGGGGGGGGGGGGGGAGGGGTGGGGGGCGGGGGGAGGTTTGGAGGTTTACTTACTACTAGACCCTTGGGCCGATCAGATGGCTACTGTGACACACGCACACACACGCCACGATTACATCACCCAATCAGAGCAAGGTAAACATATCAATCTACTTCCTGGTTTCGCAAACATTTCCTATGAGCTTAAAAGCCCACAGATTGCTGAGAGACCAATCATTCCATCTTAGCACAAGCTTTTATTATTGTATTGCATTTTCAAATATTTTATGAAGCTATTTGAGTCTCATTGGGGACATAATCACCCGCTGATCTAATTTAACGATGCACAAGAACAACTGATGGGTTATGCTTATTGGAGCGTAATTGGACATTTCATTATTTCCCATTCGTTCTGTGGAGCTGAACTGTTACTCTCAACAAGGAGGAGCACAAATTAAAAGGCAAGAGAAAACAAGAAAAGAAAAAACCCAAGCCTTCACAGCATGAAATTTGACGGACATATTTATGATTTATGAAGGTATACAAGAAACTGTGCGTCTGCGTGACTGAAACCAGAGTAGTGTGAGGAGGGTAACGCTGAAACACTGCGAGAAGCCTGTGAGTATCAGCTTGCTTACACAGCACTGGGACCAAGGTAGAAGCATTGACTGAGACACCTGAACAGCTATCGAGAGAGAGAGAGAGAGAGAGAGAGAGAGAGAGAGCGAGAGAGAGAGAGAGAGAGAGAGAGAGAGAGAGAGAGAGAGAGAGAGAGAGAGAGAGAGAGAGAGAGAGAGCGAGAGAGAGAGAGAGAGAGAGAGAGAGAGAGCGAGAGAGAGAGAGAGAGAGAGAGATAGATAGATGTGTGTGTCCCCCCCACAATCCCGGCGTTCTCCTATGTCACGTGTTGCACACAAAGATCATATATACGGAAGATGAACACTCCAACTTACTTCCTTGACAGCTAGATCCACATTTTTCTTCTCGCCAATTCTCAATGGCTTCCTTGTTTTGCTCGGGAGTACAAAAAAATACCTTTACTTGGCGATTTTTTTTACATGTGTTGTCTGTGCAGCCCCACCACACAACAGCTTTTAGCTATGTTTAATTCAAGGAAAATGACGCTGGTGTATGGAAGTGAATGGAGAGCTTTCCCCCGTGATGGGCGTGGCCTATTTCATGCAGTGTCGCTATAGTGCTGTATATATTGCTTTGGCACTATATACAGAGTTACATCAGGCCAATAAAGCCATTTGAATTGAATTGAAATGTAATTGAGAGCGAGACAGACGGAGAGAGAGAGAGAGGGAGCGAGCGAGAGAGACAAAGAGAGACAGACAGACAGACAGACCTATGAAGACACACCCACCTGTGATGGTGACAGAGGCCAGGCCCTCCTCGGCCAGCAGGGGGTTGGTGAGTCGGCAGCAGTAGGTGCTGTTAGGCTCCAGGATGAGCGTGAGCACACTGTGGATGCTGAACAGCCCCTCCTCGTTGGCCACCTGGGACACGGTCACGTTGTCCGTCAGGTTGCGCCCGCTCCCGTCCTGCCACAGCACGCTGGCCGCCGGGTAGCCGCCGTACGCCACGCAGGTCAGGGCCACCTCGTCGCCCGGCCGCAGGTTAGAATCCGGCTCCAGAGTCACCACAGGTTTGGTGTAGGGGGCTGAGGCGAAGGAGGCGGAGCAAACAGATGAGACATGGGGGTTAAAGGAGGCCTATTATGCGTACGTATATACTTTTGCATTTTGGATGTAACATATTAAACACGGCTAAAGTTTAAAATAAGTAGAAAATAAAATAACTAGAAATATCACGCTTATTTCTAGCTTTGCGTGCTCATTTCTAAGTCGCATGCTCAATGCTAGCTACGTTAGCTTGTGCTTGTGACTACTAGCAAGACTGCTGCAGCTGCCCTGCCGATTGGTTAGGGAAGACCGAAGCCCGCCCCCTCATAGGAATGCTCTGAAGTGAGCGCAATCTCAGACGAAGAGGAAATCAGTTTATGAATTGACGATGCAGTTTGAATATCAGGCTAAGAAATTCCATCAAGCCGCTCCTGAGATATCGTTTTAACGAATTTGGGAATGGCGTTCGTGAGGTCACAGTGACCTTGAACTTTGGCCTTTGACCACCAAAATCTAATCAGTTCATCCTTGAGTCCAAGTCGACGTTTGAGGCAAATGTGATGAAATTCCGTCAAGGCGTTCCTCAGATATCACATTAACGAGCATCGGACGGACGGACGGACGGACAACCCAAATCCATAATGCCTCTGGCCGGCGGAGGCATAAAAATAAGAAGTGAAAGAGTTGCAATGAATGCGTCGTGAGCAGATTTATTTTAACGTTTCATTTATTTTCATGATTTATTGTTAAATTTTTCAATTTCCCCCTTTCTCTCAGGCCCCTGTAACACATCCACGTACCCCACTTTGGGAACCTTCTGTTCATTGCTCCAGCTCCCTGCGCTGTTCAAACCATAACCAACCAATGAGATCTTATGGAGCCAGCCTTGAGTGCCTGATGTCACAATTCACTCTAGCAGACTTTAGAGGCTGCAGTTTTGACTAATTCACACATTTTAAAACTGCCAGTGCACACAATACGTAATATATTTATACATCAAGCCCTTCAGCTACTTCTGCTCTCACTCACCGTGTCAAAATAGAAGGGATGTGATGTATAGTTTTTGAGATCTTAACATTTGTTTGACACTAGTGTTCCACTCTTTTTCACGGTGCTTTCTGCTGTTAGCTAAAGAGACAGGAGCTAACACAGAGCGTTTCAGACAGAGGGGCTGCAAGGGGACCGTGCAAGATAAATAAGAAGTCTGTTGAAGTGTGAATCACGTAAAGCGACTCTAGTGGAGTCCCAGAATAAAGTAATAATTAAATATAGAAGTGGAAATGAGCATAATAGGGCCCCACTAGGTGGGCGAGGACAGGGGAGAGGATGAGGCAGCGACAGACACACACGGAGTTCAGTCAGATGCTCGGCAGCGAGAGACACCCTGGGAACTGTTTGACATGATTGTCATTAAATTCTTAATTATATTTAGGGAGCTTAGCTTAGCACAGAGCTTCACGATGATGCCACCACAGACAGCATCTGTGGTGGCATCATCGTGATGCTAAATCCCTGCTTCACTCTCCCCCCGCTCCCCCCCCCCCCCCCAAAGAGATGGGCTGTGCCGAGCCACCCCCCCACCCCCCCCTCCCCCCCCCCCCAGAGAGGAAAGATGGTGTGGGCCAGGAGGCGGGCCAGGAGGCGGGCCTGGGGGGAAATCGGCAGGCTCAGAGATTGGGGGCGACTCCGCCTTTGGCATGAAAGCGAGTGGCGAAGGGCGGAGGTGAGGGGTGAAGCTGGAACCACGCTTCTGCTGGTCCCTGGAGCGACGACGCCAGAGCAGAGGTGGCGGGGAGAGAGGCCGCCGTATTCCCAGAGCCAATCATAGCACAGCAAACAAAGGGGGTGGGGCGGAGGAGGGGGGGAGATGAAATACGCTCGTCTGAGCTGCCTTTTTGAAAAGTGGACTCCTCTCTCTCTCAACACAAAGTCAGATTTAGTGTGCGAGTGAGTACACACCAACGTCCCCGCCGATCTGTTTGACTGACAGCCACATCTCCACTGAGGCCTCCTTTCATTTTCTCCGAGCACAGCGGGAAGCAGGTCTACAATGTGAACTGTGAATGCTAATGCTAACGCTAATAATAGAACATCTATAAATCTAATGCATTAAAATGGAACACATTTGTCACTGTTGGAGACCTTGTTTCCCCTCTCCTCCCCAGCCAACTGGAGGAGAAATGTTCTTCATTAACACTGCCTAATGCACATCCATCCTCAGAGAGCGCAGGAACCATCTCACCACACGTTATGGAAATGTGGGAGAGCAAAGGAGGAGGACTAGTTCAGCTCAAAATGTGTGACGCCACGCAGTCATCATGATAAATAAATGAGTCTGGTCTAGGGCTGCACAATTAATCGTATTTTCATCGTCATCGCGATATGAAAATGCGCGATGAACACATCGCAAAAGTCACGTGTTATCGCAAATTTATTTTTTTTTATTTTTTTTACAGTGCACCTGAACGCAACATGCAAGATACCGGTTGAATAAGTGTCCAAATGTTCATGTCATTCTGGCCAATACTCCACTTCTGTTATAACATTTCAGTCTGGAATATGGAATATCTTTCAATAATCGTTTTGACTAAAAAGCTAAAAGTAATCTCATGTGTAAGAAATGACTGTTCTACATTGAAGTAAAAATGTAAATAATTAACTTGTTGGTTTTGGATTTTTTTTAGCTTCAAGAGTGCATTTTTGTTCGTATGACCCTCAACACAGGCTTTGAGAATCCCGTGCCACTTACTGATACGTATGTTTAAATTAACACACTCATATTGCAAAATGAATTTAGGCCCTCACTGTAATACTTCAGAAGTTGAATTTGAAGTTCAGCATTAATACATTTGTCATTTTTTGTCTTAGAATAGATTTACCTTTGTGTGTTATTGCAATATAAAACTACATAATTGAGAATCGATTCTAGATTCTGGAATCGAGAATCGTTGGAATCGAGAATCGTTGGAATCGAGAATCGATTCTGGAATCGGATCGTGACCCCAGGAATCGGAATCGGATCGGATTGTGGCTTAGCCAGATCGGAGCACCCCTACCCATTAATATTTTTGTTTATAGCATTTTTTTATTTATCGCAGGTCATATCGTCATCGCAATATTGAACAGTGTTATCGCACATCGCAGCTTTTCCTCATATCGTGCAGCCCTAGTCTGGTCTGGGCTGTGAAGATAGGTGTTGTAGTCACACAGCAGGAGAGATGTTAGCGGTGGTTGATTGACCGAACAGCAGCTAATAATCACAGTCAGCAGATATTGACCATGACAGAGACAATCAGGGCTTATTGACCAAACAGAGCTGGGCGGCTCGCAGTGTGAAGACATTCAATTAGGTGCTGCTACAGAGCTAAGGGTAGGTCCCACCACGATACCATATTATCACCATACTGAAGTCATAATACCATATTATTGCTATTTTAAACATTTTGCGATATACTGAGTATTGCAATAGCATATCGTCACCCTCTTAAAATAATGGCCTACGTCACTTTTTGAGGAAAATGATATTTTTGTCTAAATCATCTCTTCATGATGCTGGCCACCTTTGGTAAATTTGGCCTAAGTCCTTAATTGAAAAGATCATGATGTTCCTACCTGGTAGTGCAATGGCCTATGTCAAGCATGTGACAGGCCGTTTTATTTTTGCCTAAGTCAAGACAATGTGACTTAGGCAAAAATAAAACGGCCTAAGTCACACGCTTGACATAAAATGCAAGTGTAAGTCAGGCCTAAGTCAGTTATGTATTACCTTTATTCAACTGCAAATCCCCAAAGGAAAACTCATAGGTAGGAGATAGGGGTGGGAATCACGGAGGTCCCACGATACGATATTATCACGATACTTAAGTCACAATATGATAATGATTGCGATTTTAAAAGATCAATACCTTGGCGTCCGTGCATTGGTACAATATTGCCAATTTGCCACGCAAACTATTGCGATACGATGCTGTATCGATCGCCACGCCCCCACCCCCCCCCTAGCTAAGTGTACAATCAACACATTCAAGTGCATATTATTTCAAAGCCAAAGTGTAAAGTGAAACTATTCATATATTAGATCATAATAAAGCAGGCGTTCATGCTCTAGAGTCTAGTTACTGTATCAGATATACAGTATGCACTGTTAGAAGAAGAGGAAACAAGAGTGAACTGAACTGACCCCACTCCTGGTGTGTGTGTGTGTGTGTGTGTGTGTGTGTGTGTGTGTGTGTGTGTGTGTGTGTGTGTGTGTGTGTGTGTGTGTGTGTGTGTGTGTGTGTGTGTGTGTGTGTGTGTGTGTGTGTGTGTGTGTGTGTGTGCGTGTGCGTGTGCGTGCGTCTTCATCAGCACATGTTTGTATTATGAGATATAAGCGCACGCCTTATGTTTGCCTCCATGTGTGTCCTGTGACTCACCGGCCACCTGCAGGAGAAGAGCGGCGCTGCTGTAGTTCTGCACCCGGACGAAGCAGGTGTAGCTGCCCTCGTCCGGTACCTCCACCCGGCGCAGCAGCAGCGAGGCGTCGCCCGCGAGCAGCCGGGCGGGGGACAGGCTGGTGCGGTTGGCGAAGTTGGGGGCCTGGTCGGCCAGCTGGTCGCCGCTCCCCCAGTAGCTGTGCACGCTGCGCTTGGTGTCCGTCAGCTGCCAGAACACGCTCAGGTCAGACAGGTCGAAGGGGGCGGGGCGGCTGAAGGAGCAGTTGAGCATGACGTCCCGACCGTGCAGCGCCACCACAGGCAGCTCGGGGACGTGCACCTCCATCGCAGCTATGTGAGAGGAGACAGGACACAATGGAGGTGAGCATAATAATATTATAATATATATATAATAATATAAAGGTTGAGAACTTTTTGAGACATTTTCTGGTTCTTATTGTGTTCGCTTATCTGGCAAACCTCACCCATTTGGCACGTAGCTAGTCTAAAATGAATCATAAACAGCAATTGGCAAATACTAGTAAAAACAGATTCACTGAATCACAGTGACAGAATGTATTCAGTTTGCTGTTGACACCTACTCAAATTTGAATGTCTTTGACAGATTAAAAAAAAATCAGTGCAGTATTTTGAAATGTAGGCTGTGATTGCAACAGGAGCATCCACGTTGCTTGTGCACCGTGGTAGCAGAGAGAAAAGTGGAGGAGGGATCTTCAGGTAAGCATGAGAACTTTGTGCTGTGCCTCCTAGCGATGGCTCTGTGTGTACTGAGACTCAACCAAGGAAGCAACAACATTGCTATAGTTTTAGTTCAACCCTTAACAAGACTAGGGCAAGCCTAGTTAAGCCAGACCCAGACTGCTGCCGCTGCAGCACCCGGAGGGGGGCGGCCAAGAAATGTCTCAGGGGCTTCAGGGTTCTTGCACCATTTTTAAAGTCGAATTTAATGCTTTTTAAGACTTTTTAAGACCTCAACAAATAGAATTTAAGACCCAATAAATGTCGAAACTCAAAAAACAATTTTAGAAAATAGACAACTTAATGACTGCTGCTCCAGACTGCCACAAATGTAGTGACTGAAATTGTGTATAGGCTGTCAACGCTGACTTGTTACTTCCCAACAGAGCTAAAGTACCGAACTCGGGAAGATTGGGAAGTTCCCAATCTGGTTAACCCATTGATACCTGATGCAGCATTTGCGTGTATATCCCTCATTTGTGTGTGTATCCCTTTAAGACGGTTCGCGGTCTTAAAGGGATACACACACAAATGCTGCAGGTATCAATGTACACATAATAAAGGCAAGTGTCCAGATTAGAATAAAGAGGGCGGAGTTAGATGGCTCAAAAGTGATAGAAAATGTATTCACAAGATTTTTTTTAAACATGATTGGGCGAGTCTACACAGTCGTAATTTTTCAGTGTGCCATATACTAGGAACTGATAAGAGAGAGAGGCCATTGGTTTGCAAAATGAGTGAATATGAATGATTGGGACATTTGCTATTTTGGTTTAATCTGCATGCTCTATTCAACTGTCACCTAAAAGCCTGTCAGCGATATTCACACCTTGCTGCTGTGTGAATTAATAAACAACATTAACTGGTCATGTCATCTCTGCAGAGGAGCTGACTGAATGTGAAAGGGGAATAATTCTAAACGGTCTTTCGTAGTTTCATTCATCAGACTTCTGCTGACAAACTAATACAATTACAGCAGGAGAAGCCCAGAGATGTCAAAACAGCAAAACCATAACCACTAAGTTAAGGTCCTTGCACACAGAGTCCGAATTGTTCGCTGCGTTTTTTTAATCCGTCATCCGGAAAAAAAACGTCACGCACAGATACCTTGCCCACTGAGTCCGATGCGTTAATTATCCAATATTCGTTGCGAAGATTCGCAACGAAAAGAAAACTACCGCGATCCTATTGATCCACAACTGGCAGTGTGTCTGTGTGGCTCTCTGTCTCTCTCCTCCCCCCCCCCCCCTTCCCCATACACACACACACACACACACACCGCGTCCCGCATTCCAAGCTGGTCTGCAATCACCCGGCACATTCTGTCTTTTAATTCCGAATCTCTGTATTCCTGCTTTGTCATAAAATGCTTTGTGCTGGGAGACGAACTGAATTAACTTCTCAGACGCCATTTTTCATTGTGAATAGCAACACTACGGCAGCTCTGAGTGGTCAAACACCTGTCAAAACGATTTCATGGATGCGGAAAAATGCAGAAAATCGAACCTCGTCCGAAAACTTAAATGACGGATGTAATTGTCGGACTCGGTGTGTCAATGATGATTGACACAAATGAGGTCGTATTTTTATTTTTTTCGTGCGTCAATTTCGGACGAAAAAACGGACTCTATGTGCAAGGACCTTTACTGTGGTGATCTGCAGCCACACGGGTGGTTTCCTGCATCATCACCTCTGCCTGCCACGGCCTCTCTGAGCCTCTCACCAGGGCCGGGGAGGAAAGCTAGTTGTTTGCCAGAGTTACTTCCTGTTGCATTTACAACTGATGATGGTGTTTGGATGAACACCCAAACGTCTTGTTTTATATCGTTTTTTAGTCCGGTATTTTTTTATTTTTTTTTGTAAATAAAGTTTTTATTTATTTACACACATAGACAGCATAAACATTATTTTTACTTTCACTTATACAATATTTCCTATTTCCAGGCCTGTAATAAATGAACATACTTGGTTCCGTGATATATTCACAGCAAAAAATAAATAAAATAATTAAAGCAATATAATATAATATAGCCACATCACAGCGTCCCAGCCGAAGAAGCGGTCCCATGCAATTTTGAAATCATCATTTCTATCATTGACTCTTGCCAACATGTGTTCATATGATACTATTTCTAACATGAATTCTACCCACTTTTTTAAATCTGGAGAGGATGTACTTTTCCATAATCTGAGAATCATTCTGGCAGCCCACGCCTACATTTATCACTGCAAAGTCGTACTTTGATATATTTGGCACTTCTGTTTGGTCCCCTAACAGGCATAACCTTGGTGACACAGGCACCTCCGAGCCCAACCATTTCCCTATGTATTCTATTACTTTTTCCCAAAACGGGTAAACCAGTTTGCACTCCCATATTTAGTCCAGTATTTTTAAAAATAAATTCTTTTTAAAACTTCTATGACCTGGATGTGTGAGAAATGAACTTGACACACTGCCAATATAGACAGCCCCATAATGTTACTTACACAGACACGGATGCTTTAAGTCTACTCTTACTTTTACTTAACGGTACTCAATGTTGACTCCCTGGTGTGTGCGTGCGTGTGTGTGTGTGTGTGTGTGTGTGCGTGTGTGTGTGTGCGTGCGTGTGTGTGCTGTGCACGTGCGTGCGTGTGTGCGTGCGCGTGTGTGTGTGTGCGTGTCTGTGCGTGCGTGTGTGTGTGCGTGTGTGTGTGTGTGCGTGCGTGCGTGCGTTCATTCTGGCTTAGTAGTCATCTGAAACAGTCCATAGTTCACCTAACTGTAGTATCCTCGGGAGTCAGCATTCTCCATTGATGCCTGTCTGCTCTGATACAACTCTGAGACACTCGTCAGCATCACAGCCGCTCCTCTGGAGCAACAGCCTCCACTCTACTTTCTACTCAGCTGTTGTCATGGTTCTCATCACTGTGCTGTTTTAGCCTCTGCACCCGCTGTTGAGCCACGTCTATCAGGCACAACAGCCAGCATCAATGTTCAGTACATCACTTTGATATGAAGTACATCTGACTACTGCAGAGGTACAATCACTGCTTTCTCTATTAACAACAAACAAGGTTAATATATGTCATGGTATATATAGATATAGATATAGATATAGATATAGATATATAATAGCTCAGCCTTGACTTAGCAATACCCATCCCTATATTAACGCACACATATATATCTATATCTATATATATATATCTATATATATAGATATAGATAGATAGATATAGATATGTGTGTGTGTGTGTGTGTGTGTGTGTGTGTGTGTGTGTGTGTGTGTGTTAATATAGGGATGGGTATTGCTAAGTCAAGGCAGAGCTATTTTCGTAGACCCACACAGCAAATCCTTGAAGGCATTTGTGTCCACATCACATCCCCACCCGCCTGCTCCTCTGTAGGAACACTGCCCCCTATTGCCTAACTTCACAAGTGCAAGCCAGTGGGGGAGAGCAGAGCACACAGAGAGGGCTCTGCATAATATCCATGCATGCACCGTTCTCAAGCGGGGTGTCGGGGTCGTGAGGTGATTTTGGGGATGAGCTGGGTTTTGAGGAGGACTGGGAAGAGGTGCTGAACAAAATGGTTGTGAGAGGATTTACAGAATGTGAAAAATGCTCCAAATATCCAATAAAAATGCATTGTGTCTTGTGAAAGAAATGTTTTAATTATTATAAAAGGGAGCATGTGGGCAATCTCTGTTCTCTCTCTGTTCTCTTGGTTTCAATTTTTGTTCCACTGATGATGTCATCAGTAAGATAAGTCAAGTCAAGTCAAGTCAACTTTATTTATATAGCACATTTACATACACACAAGTGCTTCACAGGCGGGGAGTAAAGTGCACAGATGTAAATAAGTAAAGTGCAAAAATACTAATTGAGAGCAACATAATACAAAGTGCATATATGATGACAATTAAAATCAAAAAGATAAAACAATAAGACAATAAAAACAATAAAACGATAAATGCCAGGGACCTAACGATGGCTAAGTAGGGGGGAAAGCCAGGGAAAACAGGTGGGTTTTTAAGAGCGATTTAAAAACCTCCAGGGTCTGGGCAGCACGAACGTGTAGGGGGAGACTGTTCCAGAGTTTTGGGGCAGCTGCCGCAAAGGCTCTGTCCCCCCTAGTTTTTAGTTTGGTTCTGGGCACCACCAGCAGCGATAGGTCGGCCGATCTAAGCTCTAAGATAAGATAAGATAATCCTCACTTGAGAAATTGTGCATTGTGACATCACTGATGATGTCATCAGTGACATAATCAGCATTGTGACATCACTGATGATGCCATCAGTGATGTCATAAGTCACTGATGATGTCATCCCTGATGTCATAAGACTGATGATGTCATCAGTGATGTCACAAGACTGATTTATGTAAACTTAAAGGGATACGCCACTTCTTCGGGAGTTCATATCCCCCCACATAACCAAGGTACACCATGCTTTTACCGTCACTGTCCGAGCAGTATACAGGGAGCTACAGTCGTGACGTTAGTAAGCATCACTTTAGAATGAAGGCTATGGTACAGCCGTTCAAAATCACCAAAAACACACAGCTAACACCACCAAAAAGCTCTTTGTGCTTCGGGTACTCACCACACCACGAGATGAAATATGAATATAGTTAGGTGAAATGTTATTTCCAGACAAAATCCCCACACTGAGTTTCTTGCCTGTAAAGAGCGCTTCTGCTGTATACAGCACATGCGCTGTATGCCGCGCATGCCTGCCATGTTTACAAAGTAATTCCGGCTATGTATTTACCTTAAAAAAGATCATTTCTCCGCATTTTGGATTAATATTTCATCTCGTGGCGAGTACCCGAAGCACAAAGAGCTTTTTGGCACTGTTCCATGTGTTTTTGGTGATTTTGAACAGCTGTACCATAGCCTCCATTCTAAGGCGATACTAACTTCACGACTGTAGCTCACTGTATAATGCTCGGACAGTGACGGTAAATCAGGGGCGGAACTACACTCTCAGTCCAGAGGGGGCGGACCATTCTCAGTGGGGCCTTCTGATAAAGTCATTTTAACTGTAAAATAGCTGATATTATCCCATAAACACAATCTGTCACTTATTGAGCCAAGTAATATATCCAAGAAAGCATAGAGTGAAGCCACTTGAGTTTACAGACAAGCTTATTCTGAAGAAGAAGAAAAAACAGGCTGCCAGTCCTGTTCAAATGTTCCAGCACCGAGGACAGCGCACGGCGCTCTATATGCATCGATTGGTGAAGGGTTCAGCACCACCATCGATGGACAGCGACAGGCTGTGACAGACAGCAGCCTGTCTGCCCCTGTCATACACTCACTCACTTAAGGGCAATAACATTTTGTGAGAACACACACACACACACACACACACACACGTGCGTGCCAATAGAGCAGGCGAGGCCACGCCTGTGTTTTTGAGTTCATTCTTCAGGTGTGAGGCTGTGTCAGGGGGGTCCTGAGTTGGTGTTAGGAGAAGAAAGCGTTAACGTTCTCCATGCTGACCTGGAGCCGACCAAACAACAAGCCTCTGTAAACACTAACGTTAACGTTCTCCATGTTGACCTGGAGCCGACCAAACAACAAGCCTCTGTAAACACTAACGTTAACGTTCTCCATGTTGACCTGGAGCCGACCAAACAACAAGCCTCTGTAAACACTAACGTTAACGTTCTCCATGTTGACCTGGAGCCGACCAAACAACAAGCCTCTGTAAACACTAACGTTAACGTTCTCCATGTTGACCTGGAGCCGACCAAACATCAAGCCTCTGTAAACACTAACGTTAACGTTCTCCATGTTGACCTGGAGCCGACCAAACAACAAGCCTCTGTAAACACTAACGTTAACGTTCTCCAGGCTGACCTGGAGCCGACCAAACAACAAGCCTCTGTAAACACTAACGTTAACGTTCTCCATGCCGACCTGGAGCCGACCAAACAACAAGCCTCTGTAAACACTAACGTTAACGTTCTCCAGGCTGACCTGGAGCCGACCAAACAACAAGCCTCTGTAAACACTAACGTTAACGTTCTCCATGTTGACCTGGAGCCGACCAAACAACAAGCCTCTGTAAACACTAACGTTAACGTTCTCCATGTTGACCTGGAGCCGACCAAACAACAAGCCTCTGTAAACACTAACGTTAACGTTCTCCATGTTGACCTGGAGCCGACCAAACAACAAGCCTCTGTAAACACTAACGTTAACGTTCTCCATGTTGACCTGGAGCCGACCAAACAACAAGCCTCTGTAAACACTAACGTTAACGTTCTCCATGCCGACCTGGAGCCGACCAAACAACAAGCCTCTGTAAACACTAACGTTAACGTTCTCCAGGCTGACCTGGAGCCGACCAAACAACAAGCCTCTGTAAACACTAACGTTAACGTTCTCCATGCTGACCTGGAGCCGACCAAACAACAAGCCTCTGTAAACACTAACGTTAACGTTCTCCAGGCTGACCTGGAGCCGACCAAACAACAAGCCTCTGTAAACACTAACGTTAACGTTCTCCATGTTGACCTGGAGCCGACCAAACAACAAGCCTCTGTAAACACTAACGTTAACGTTCTCCATGTTGACCTGGAGCCGACCAAACAACAAGCCTCTGTAAACACTAACGTTAACGTTCTCCATGTTGACCTGGAGCCGACCAAACAACAAGCCTCTGTAAACACTAACGTTAACGTTCTCCATGTTGACCTGGAGCCGACCAAACAACAAGCCTCTGTAAACACTAACGTTAACGTTCTCCATGTTGACCTGGAGCCGACCAAACATCAAGCCTCTGTAAACACTTACGTTAACGTTCTCCAGGCTGACCTGGAGCCGACCAAACAACAAGCCTCTGTAAACACTAACGTTAACGTTCTCCATGCCGACCTGGAGCCGACCAAACAACAAGCCTCTGTAAACACTAACGTTAACGTTCTCCAGGCTGACCTGGAGCCGACCAAACAACAAGCCTCTGTAAACACTAACGTTAACGTTCTCCATGCTGACCTGGAGCCGACCAAACAACAAGCCTCTGTAAACACTAACGTTAACGTTCTCCATGCCGACCTGGAGCCGCCAAACAACAAGCCTCTGTAAACACTAACGTTAACGTTCTCCATGTTGACCTGGAGCCGACCAAACAACAAGCCTCTGTAAACACTAACGTTAACGTTCTCCAGGCTGACCTGGAGCCGACCAAACAACAAGCCTCTGTAAACACTAACGTTAACGTTCTCCATGTTGACCTGGAGCCGCCAAACAACAAGCCTCTGTAAACTAGGGATGTCACGATACCAAAATTATGAGTTCGATACCGATACCTGCCTAAGTATCTCGATACCGATACTGAAACGATACCACGGCAAAAAACTAAAACATCAGGAAAAGTATTGGAATAAATAGAGGGGACAAAACATGGAACTTAAAACTTATTTTATTGATTTAACAAGGTAATGCACAGCCATGTAGTCATTTTACTACATGCTGGTAGTACTGCCACCACGTGTGGCGCTGAACATGCTAGAACTTTTATTATCTAGTGTAAAATTAACATAATCTCTCCTGTAAACATATTTTAAAGGAATGTCAACCGTTTAAACTTATAAATAATATAAATAAAATATATTTTCACACAGCTGCTACACTATTATATCTATTTGTTTTATCCAAAAAAAGTACTCTGTACTTGCAGCTCCTAAGCTTCATTAACATGAAGTGCCTGATTTATAGTTAATCTAGTAATATATATTATTTTCACACATAAATGTAGGCTATTGAAATGTAGGCTTATTATGTGGTGTATTCCCAGCCCCCCCCCCCCCCATACGTGTAGGCTAGGTGTTTTTTACAATGAATTCGTATATCATTAATAATTGGGATTATTGTAAATATTAGGATAGGTGAGATCAGATGACTGCTTACCATGTAAAAGCTTTAATAACAATGGCATTGAGGACCAGTGTTATTAAATATTGTACATGGTATGCAGTCATCTGATGTCCCCTCCCCTAAACGTTACATGTCATGACTTTCTCCTTGGCAGAGATCTGTGCTCCAGCACATTGCCTCGTGTTTCACTGTAAACGAGTAGGCTATTGTGACAAGCGAACTTTTTCAGTGAAACAAGTTCGCTTGTCACACAATACTCGTTGGACTTATTTGAGGGCATGTATGTTTATCGTTCACGTTCGCTAACCTGTCGGTCTTTAAACTCTTTGAACAGGTCGGGGTGCCTGTCGGCAAGATGTTTAGCCAGGTTCGATGTGTTTGATCCTTTCGCTTGCGTCACGTTGAAGCACCTTTTACACACTGGTTTGGATGTGTCCACGGGCTTGCCTTCGCTGTCGGCAACGTAAGCAAAATATTTCCATATTTCGCTTCGTGCATCTGCTTTTTCTACAAGCGTTGGTCGGCTTGCAAGACTAGAAGAAGCCGCTGCCATTTTCGCTGCGTCTGTCCTGTGTGTCGGGGTGCTGTAGTGAGGACTGAACGACTGTGGCCAGAGAGCGAGCAGAGAGGGAAGAGAGGAAAGTCGACACGCCCCCACATGAAGCAGGAGCTTTTTTTCACTTTTCACGAGTCACCATTGGTTCAAGGCAAGGCTGTGTTGCCTTCACGTGAGGTGGGAGACAGGCTCTCAACTGTAATGCCGCTGTGTCTCTCTCCTCCGCTAACAAACACCACGGTCGCACACTGACGCAACCCATGACATTTTTTTAAGTATCGGTACTAAATTAACGTGGTATAGTATCCTTTTTAACGGCAGGGAACCGCGGTACCATACTAATACCGGTATACCGTGCAACCCTACTGTAAACACTAACGTTAACGTTCAACATGTTGACCTGGAGCCGCCAAACAACAAGCCTCTGTAAACACTAACGTTAACGTTCTCCATGTTGACCTGGAGCCGACCAAACAACAAGCCTGTGTAAACACTAACGTTAACGTTCTCCATGCTGACCTGGAGCCGACCAAACAACAAGCCTGTGTAAACACTAACGTTAACGTTCTCCATGCTGACCTGGAGCCGACCAAACAACAAGCCTCTGTAAACACTAACGTTAACGTTCTCCATGTTGACCTGGAGCCGACCAAACAACAAGCCTCTGTAAACACTAACGTTAACGTTCTCCATGTTGACCTGGAGCCGACCAAACAACAAGCCTCTGTAAACACTAACGTTAACGTTCTCCATGTTGACCTGGAGCCGACCAAACATCAAGCCTCTGTAAACACTAACGTTAACGTTCTCCAGGCTGACCTGGAGCCGACCAAACAACAAGCCTCTGTAAACACTAACGTTAACGTTCTCCATGCCGACCTGGAGCCGACCAAACAACAAGCCTCTGTAAACACTAACGTTAACGTTCTCCAGGCTGACCTGGAGCCGACCAAACAACAAGCCTCTGTAAACACTAACGTTAACGTTCTCCATGCTGACCTGGAGCCGACCAAACAACAAGCCTCTGTAAACACTAACGTTAACGTTCTCCATGCCGACCTGGAGCCGCCAAACAACAAGCCTCTGTAAACACTAACGTTAACGTTCTCCATGTTGACCTGGAGCCGACCAAACAACAAGCCTCTGTAAACACTAACGTTAACGTTCTCCAGGCTGACCTGGAGCCGACCAAACAACAAGCCTCTGTAAACACTAACGTTAACGTTCTCCATGTTGACCTGGAGCCGCCAAACAACAAGCCTCTGTAAACACTAACGTTAACGTTCTCCATGTTGACCTGGAGCCGCCAAACAACAAGCCTCTGTAAACACTAACGTTAACGTTCTCCAGGCTGACCTGGAGCCGACCAAACAACAAGCCTCTGTAAACACTCACGTTAACGTTCTCCAGGCTGACCTGGAGCCGCCAAACAACAAGCCTCTGTAAACACTCACGTTAACGTTCTCCAGGCTGACCTGGAGCCGACCAAACAACAAGCCTCTGTAAACACTAACGTTAACGTTCTCCATGCCGACCTGGAGCCGACCAAACAACAAGCCTCTGTAAACACTAACGTTAACGTTCTCCATGCCGACCTGGAGCCGCCAAACAACAAGCCTCTGTAAACACTAACGTTAACGTTCTCCAGGCTGACCTGGAGCCGACCAAACAACAAGCCTCTGTAAACACTAACGTTAACGTTCTCCATGCTGACCTGGAGCCGACCAAACAACAAGCCTGTGTAAACACTAACGTTAACGTTCTCCATGCCGACCTGGAGCCGCCAAACAACAAGCCTCTGTAAACACTAACGTTAACGTTCTCCAGGCTGACCTGGAGCCGACCAAACAACAAGCCTCTGTAAACACTAACGTTAACGTTCTCCATGCTGACCTGGAGCCGACCAAACAACAAGCCTGTGTAAACACTAACGTTAACGTTCTCCAGGCCGACCTGGAGCCGACCAAACAACAAGCCTCTGTAAACACTAACGTTAACGTTCTCCATGCCGACCTGGAGCCGCCAAACAACAAGCCTCTGTAAACACTCACGTTAACGTTCTCCAGGCTGACCTGGAGCCGACCAAACAACAAGCCTCTGTAAACACTAACGTTAACGTTCTCCATGCTGACCTGGAGCCGACCAAACAACAAGCCTGTGTAAACACTAACGTTAACGTTCTCCAGGCCGACCTGGAGCCGACCAAACAACAAGCCTCTGTAAACCATAACGTTAACGTTCTCCATGCTGACCTGGAGCCGACCAAACAACAAGCCTCTGTAAACCATAAAGTTAACGTTCTCCATGCTGACCTGGAGCCGACCAAACAACAAGCCTCTGTAAACACTAACGTTAACGTTCTCCATGCTGACCTGGAGCCGACCAAACAACAAGCCTCTGTAAACACTAACGTTAACGTTCTCCATGTTGACCTGGAGCCGACCAAACAACAAGCCTCTGTAAACACTAACGTTAACGTTCTCCATGCTGACCTGGAGCCGACCAAACAACAAGCCTCTGTAAACACTAACGTTAACGTTCTCCATGCTGACCTGGAGCCGACCAAACAACAAGCCTCTGTAAACACTAACGTTAACGTTCTCCATGTTGACCTGGAGCCGACCAAACAACAAGCCTCTGTAAACACTAACGTTAACGTTCTCCATGCTGACCTGGAGCCGACCAAACAACAAGCCTCTGTAAACACTAACGTTAACGTTCTCCATGTTGACCTGGAGCCGACCAAACAACAAGCCTCTGTAAACACTAACGTTAACGTTCTCCATGCTGACCTGGAGCCGACCAAACAACAAGCCTGTGTAAACACTAACGTTAACGTTCTCCAGGCCGACCTGGAGCCGACCAAACAACAAGCCTCTGTAAACCATAACGTTAACGTTCTCCATGCTGACCTGGAGCCGACCAAACAACAAGCCTCTGTAAACCATAACGTTAACGTTCTCCATGCTGACCTGGAGCCGACCAAACAACAAGCCTCTGTAAACACTAACGTTAACGTTCTCCATGCTGACCTGGAGCCAACCAAACAACAAGCCTCTGTAAACACTAACGTTAACGTTCTCCATGTTGACCTGGAGCCGACCAAACAACAAGCCTCTGTAAACACTAACGTTAACGTTCTCCAGGCTGACCTGGAGCCGACCAAACAACAAGCCTCTGTAAACACTAACGTTAACATTCTCCATGCTGACCTGGAGCCGACCAAACAACAAGCCTCTGTAAACACTAACGTTAACGTTCTCCATGCTGACCTGGAGCCGACCAAACAACAAGCCTCTGTAAACACTAACGTTAACGTTCTCCATGCTGACCTGGAGCCGACCAAACAACAAGCCTCTGTAAACACTAACGTTAACGTTCTCCATGTTGACCTGGAGCCGACCAAACAACAAGCCTGTGTAAACACTAACGTTAACGTTCTCCAGGCTGACCTGGAGCCGACCAAACAACAAGCCTCTGTAAACACTAACGTTAACGTTCTCCATGTTGACCTGGAGCCGACCAAACAACAAGCCTGTGTAAACACTAACGTTAACGTTCTCCAGGCTGACCTGGAGCCGACCAAACAACAAGCCTCTGTAAACCATAACGTTAACGTTCTCCAGGCCGACCTGGAGCCGACCAAACAACAAGCCTCTGTAAACCATAACGTTAACGTTCTCCATGCTGATCTGGAGCCGACCAAACAACAAGCCTCTGTAAACCATAACGTTAACGTTCTCCATGCTGACCTGGAGCCGACCAAACAACAAGCCTCTGTAAACACTAACGTTAAGGTTCTCCATGCTGACCTGGAGCCAACCAAACAACAAGCCTCTGTAAACACTAACGTTAACGTTCTCCATGTTGACCTGGAGCCGACCAAACAACAAGCCTCTGTAAACACTAACGTTAACGTTCTCCATGCTGACCTGGAGCCGACCAAACAACAAGCCTGTGTAAACACTAACGTTAACGTTCTCCATGCTGACCTGGAGCCGACCAAACAACAAGCCTCTGTAAACACTAACGTTAACGTTCTCCATGTTGACCTGGAGCCGACCAAACAACAAGCCTCTGTAAACACTAACGTTAACGTTCTCCATGCTGACCTGGAGCCGACCAAACAACAAGCCTCTGGAAACACTAACGTTAACGTTCTCCATGTTGACCTGGAGCCGACCAAACAACAAGCCTGTGTAAACACTAACGTTAACGTTCTCCATGCTGACCTGGAGCCGACCAAACAACAAGCCTCTGTAAACACTAACGTTAACGTTCTCCATGTTGACCTGGAGCCGACCAAACAACAAGCCTCTGTAAACACTAACGTTAACGTTCTCCATGTTGACCTGGAGCCGACCAAACAACAAGCCTCTGTAAACACTAACGCTAACGTTCTCCATGCTGACCTGGAGCCGACCAAACAACAAGCCTCTGTAAACACTAACACTAACGTTCTCCATGTTGACCTGGAGCTGACCAAACAACAAGCCTCTGTAAACACTAACGTTAACGTTCTCCATGTTGACCTGGAGCCGACCAAACAACAAGCCTCTGTAAACACTAACGTTAACGTTCTCCATGCTGACCTGGAGCCGACCAAACAACAAGCCTCTGTAAACACTAACGTTAACGTTCTCCATGCTGACCTGGAGCCGACCAAACAACAAGCCTCTGTAAACACTAACGTTAACGTTCTCCATGTTGACCTGGAGCCGACCAAACAACAAGCCTCTGTAAACACTAACGTTAACGTTCTCCATGTTGACCTGGAGCCGACCAAACAACAAGCCTCTGTAAACACTAACGTTAACGTTCTCCATGCTGACCTGGAGCCGACCAAACAACAAGCCTCTGTAAACACTAACGTTAACGTTCTCCATGTTGACCTGGAGCCGACCAAACAACAAGCCTCTGTAAACACTAACGTTAACGTTCTCCATGCTGACCTGGAGCCGACCAAACAACAAGCCTCTGTAAACACTAACGTTAACGTTCTCCATGTTGACCTGGAGCCGACCAAACAACAAGCCTCTGTAAACACTAACGTTAACGTTCTCCATGCTGACCTGGAGCCGACCAAACAACAAGCCTCTGTAAACACTAACGTTAACGTTCTCCATGCTGACCTGGAGCCGACCAAACAACAAGCCTCTGTAAACACTAACGTTAACGTTCTCCATGTTGACCTGGAGCTGACCAAACAACAAGCCTCTGTAAACACTAACGTTAACGTTCTCCATGCTGACCTGGAGCCGACCAAACAACAAGCCTGTGTAAATAGCAGCCTCCACAGAGCCACTGTCTGCCTGCCAGTGAGTGGCAACAAGTCTCCGCCCCCCTGTGGAGAAAATGCCCCGCGCTTTACTGTGATTACAAAAGCTCTTCTGGTGCCGGGGGGGTTTTCTATCGCCCCCTACTGTGCCCACACAGACGCAGCGGGGCGGAGTTATCAGGACCAGGCGGCCATTGTGCTGCCATCAGTGGGGATAAAGCACGCACGTCTCCGCACTGTGTATTTTCACTGTCTTCAGAAGTGGCCCAGCCCAGCCCAGCCCAGCAGTAATGAATAGGTAGCTGGCCATTTGTGTAGGAGCGGAGTGTCAGTGACAGGAGGAGGAGAGAGAGAGAGAGAGAGAGAGGAGAGAGAGGAGAGAGAGAGAGGAGAGAGAGAGAGGAGAGAGAGTGTCAGTGACAGGAGGAGGAGAGAGAGAGAGAGGTAGAGAGAGAGAGAGGAGAGAGAGAGAGGAGAGAGAGTGTCAGTGACAGGAGGAGGAGAGAGAGAGAGGTAGAGAGAGGAGAGAGAGTGTCAGTGACAGGAGGAGGAGAGAGAGAGGAGAGAGAGCGAGAGAGAGAGGAGTGTCAGTGACAGGAGGAGAGAGAGAGGAGAGAGAGTGTCAGTGACAGGAGGAGGAGAGAGAGAGAGAGGTAGAGAGAGGAGAGAGATAGAGGAGAGAGTGTCACTAGCTGTGTTTCCATTACAGTTTTTCGCAAAATAATTGCGATATTTCTACAACTTCGACAATGTACAATTGCGACTTGTAGGCGTTTCCATTGAAGTTGAGTTTTGGTCTGACGGAGCGCACACCTGAACGCAATTCCCATTAGCCTACCAGCAGCTGCCTGCCACAGTGGATCTGCCCCATATCCCGTCCCCTGCATGCTCAAATCCAACCAATGGTCAATGCAAATCACAACATGAAGTTACAACGCATATAAACGAGCCTGATTATCAATTCAAAATAAAATGAGTCGCAAAATGTTGCTGGCTGCGGTGAATGCAGTGAGCGCGACAGGCAGAGGAAAAAAGCCTAATAGCCTACAACTGGTCCGATTTAGAGATGGAGGGGGGAAAAGGCTGATTTGGTCAATAATCACAATGTTGTGTAGCTATTATAATTATAACACTGCACCTGAAACGTGTGTAATGTATTACTCACAGTCACTGTATTCACTTCAGTCAGGAGCACGCACCGCACCGGTGTGTGCTTGCTTTTCATCCCCTCGCGCTGTGCCAAATGCGCGCAGGCAGCCTGTCACCATGGACCGATTTCTGCCATTAAACATTATCTATTTTATATATATTTTGCATAACACTCGTCTTTCTGCTAGCGTTGCTTCAAAGTTTTCCATTGCTGCGGAGGTTTTGCCACAGCTTATCGAACCGTTTCTTCCTCATTTTTCGCTGCTTTTCCAAAGCAGAATGGGTCACATGACGTGCTAATGCGAAAAAACTGTTTCCATTACACTTTTGCGATAAACTGCTATATCGACACGTCTGAAAAACCACCTCATGAGAGCGCAAAAACGTTTTGCGATATTTGGGAGGTTTTTCGAAATTTACATGTTTCCATTACCCAATTTCTATTGCGATATTTAGATTTTGCGCATTTGTGAGGGTAATGGAAACACGACTAGTGACAGGAGGAGGAGAGAGAGAGAGAGGTAGAGAGAGAGAGAGAGAGAGGGAGTGTCAGTGACAGGAGGAGGAGAGAGAGGGAGAGAGAGGGAGAGAGAGAGAGAGGGAGTGTCAGTGACAGGAGGAGGAGAGAGAGAGCAATTAAATCAGTCCCCGAGCAGCCGGGGATGACTCACACCACTGAGTTCAAGCAGGAAGGAAGACGGGAGCGAGAGACAGAGAGAGAGAGCGAGGGAGAGAGAGAGAGAGAGAGAGAGGGAGAGACAGAGAGAGAGAGCGAGGGAGAGAGGGAGGTAGAGAGATAGAGAGAGGGAGGTAGAGAGATGGAGAGAGAGACAGAGAGAGGGAGGTAGAGCGAGGTAGAGAGAGGGTAGCATTGAGCTCACACTTGAAGATAATATCAGGAAACAAGTGGTGGAGGGAGGGGTGTGAAGGTGGAGCCTCATACACTAATCCCTTAACACAGACCAAAGCCATGTCAGAGAGAGATACTCCCTTTTCTCTTTCTATAGCTCTCTCTCTCCTCTCTCTCCCTCCCTCCCTCTCTCTCTCTCTCCCTCCCTCCCTCTCTCTCCCCCTCCCTCTCCCCCCCCCTCTCTCTCTCTCCCTCTCTCTCCCTCTCTCTCTAGCACCAGCACCAGCTCCAGGCCCTGGGAAGCAGCAGCAGCACTATATAGAACCTTGTGTTAACACACTGACCCGTGCTCAGAAAGAGAGAACGCGCAGAGAGCGTTTTGCGTCACCTCGTAGCGGGGAAGTGATGGGAGAGGAGGAGGAGGAGGAGCAGGAGGAGGAGGAGGAGCAGGAGGAGGAGGAGGAGGAGACGGAGAAGGAGGAGGAGGAGGAGGAGATGCTTGTACCGGGCTGACGTCACGGAAAACACGGAGCACATCTGATGGCGTGTTCCAGGTGAAATCCCGCGAGCCGGGGCGGAATCGCTGCATGCATGCTTTTAGCCCCGCCTCCGTTTGTTTTTCCGATCCGCCGCGATGTTTAGAACAACTGGCATGTTGTGAACAGGAGCCGAGCGTTAGATCAGAACCTCTTCCTGCCTGGACTCTCTGCATGAGGAGAGAGAGAGAAGACAACTCTCCACAGACACTTAAAGATGACACAAGCTGGGGGCGGGGCTCTAGTCAGGCCCTCGGTGTCTCCAAGGGGGCTCTGGGAATTGGGGTGGAGGGTGGGGGGGGGGGGAGTCTCCCTCTCTCTCCCGATAAAGAGACACTTAGAATTGCAGAGAGACTAAGCTGTAGTAGGGGATTTACACACGGCACTTTGCGTTTATGGGCGTCGGCTCTGTTTGAGTGCTTGCGAGACGGAGCCGGGCACTTTCACAGCCCACATGAAATCAACTCATTATGGCCGTCGCCAGCGCGCTGGCAGCGCACCCTGCTGGCCGGGCGGAGTCGTGCACGGGCCAGGCTAGCAAAGGGCCATCCAGCAACAACATGCACGTTTCACTTTCTCTATTGTGCTTTCAGGACCTCCTCATCCTGCCTTTAGCATCCTTCCATCGTCGGGTCTGCCAGGCTGGAGTCGCCCGCCGTTTGTCAGGCTGATTCTAGCCAGGCATGTGAGACAGACAGAGAGACAGTGTGTGAGACAGACAGAGAGACAGTGTGTGAGACAGAGAGAGAGACAGTGTGAGACAGAGAGACAGTGTGAGACAGACAGAGAGACAGTGTGTGAGACAGACAGATAGACAATGTGTGAGACAGAGAGAGAGACAGTGTGTGAGACAGAGAGAGAGACAGTGTGAGACAGACAGAGAGACAGTGTGTGAGACAGACAGATAGACAATGTGAGACAGACAGAGAGACAGTGTGTGAGACAGAGAGAGAGACAGTGTGAGACAGAGAGAGAGACAGTGTGAGACAGACAGAGAGACAATGTGAGACAGACAGAGAGACAGTGTGTGAGACAGAGAGACAGTGTGGTAGGTCCTAGGAGCACAGGCAGTCTGGGCGCTGACAGGGTGACACGCATCACATGGCTGTTGCTAAAGAAATGCCTGAGCAACACTAGAGGTAGTCTCTGAGCAACACTAGAGGTAGTCTCTGAGCAACACTAGAGGTAGTCTCTGAGCAACACTAGAGGTAGTCTCTGAGCAACACTAGAGGTAGTCTCTGAGCAACACTAGAGGTAGTCTCTGAGCAACACTAGAGGTAGTCTCTGAGCAACACTAGAGGTAGTCTCAACACCACCAGGCCCATGAGAGTTCTTACGCTGATGATACACTGTGTTACTGCATGCTGTAGATCTCTCTGGGTCTGGGTCACTGCTCGCTCCAAACTGATGTCAGAATCCTGGCCAGTGATTGGTTGCCCCATAATCCTAAGGGCCACCAATCAATCAGTAACAACTGTAGCGATCAGGCGCACCCAGCCAACCTGACTCTGTTGACTTTTGAAAATGAACCACTCTCTCATTGGTGCTACGACCTGTCATTCAATCCCCCCCCCCCCCCCCAGCAGCAGGAAGTGGCACAGACTCTATGATGTAGTCTGCAGAGTGCAGCGCTTCAACATCATGTTTGAGTCTGGGGACGCGGGTAGTGTCAACGTCAACAAGGACCGCGGAAGTGTTGGCGCGGACATCTGCTCTGCACCTATAATTAGTCGCCAGACTGATAGACGATTGGTTCCCAGATTGATAAAGTCCTAACAATATCCCACCCTACACACACACACACACACACACACACACACCAGTGGCAAGAAAAAATTTAGTTTTTTTGGACGTTTGGATGATTTTTAGCCATATTTAGAGGAATATCTAATTTTAAATTAACATTAGGATTATACTGTAGGGATGTCATTATTCAGTGTTTTCTCCTTTTCTCACTCACTTGGTGACCTGCTCTCCCTTTAGGTCATTTTATAATTACACTACAACAGACAGAAACACTGAACTTATTATTATTATTATTATTATTATTATTATCACTTTGAAACACAGTGCAAAACTTGTCATCTCAACACAAAAATAAAATAACAATAACCGTATACGATTATAGCAGCAGCCAATGACAACACATTCAAGCCATCCTAAAGTGCGAGAGTGAGTGCAGTACAGAGTCCGGGTCTGTCTGTCTCTCAGGTGTAATAATCCCACAACGATCACGGCTTTAACAAGCATCACAGGCTGTGTAAACAGTGTAAAGTGGGCTCTAAGCGTCAGGGGCAGTTGCCCCCTCAGATTTTGAAAAAAAAAAAAAACATTTTTAGGGGGACCAAATTTTAATGGGGACAAAATGTCCTTATGTCCCCTTGCTTCCGGCGCCCGTGACACACACAGCATCTCATACAGACAAACACACACATACATCATCTCATACAGACAAACACACACACACACACCATCTCATACAGACAAACACACACACACACATCATCTCATACAGACAAACACACACACACACATCATCAGTGGCGTGCCTGACCAAGTTGGTGCCCTAGGCAAGATTTTTGCTGGTGCCCCCCCCCCCCCCCAAAGAAAATATAATAAAAATGATATCGCAGCTAATTCCACCACTGCAGTGCAGGCTCAGAATCGCCCTTCCCCAGTGGCGCTGTAAGTACTTTTAGGTAGGGGGTGCTGTAAGGAAGGGACTCTCGGTGCTGCCCGCAAGGGCAGCGCCGAAGAAAATTTGACGTTTTTTGGACTTTCATCCATATTTAGAAGAATATTTAATTTTAAATTAACATTAGGATTATACTGTTGTGATGTCATTATTCAGTATCTTCTCATTTTCTCACTCACTTTCATGTAAGCACCTGCTCTCCCTTTAGTCGTTTTACACTACAACAGACAGC
>NC_139645.1:39111147-39143647 GCF_964638095.1 Poromitra crassiceps
TGATGCAGGTAGAGGTGACATCCTGGAGAGGAGCAGGCAGAGATACAGGTGACAGCAGGTAGAAGAGACATCCTGGAGAGGAGCAGGCAGAGATACAGGTGACAGCAGGTAGAGGAGACATCCTGGAGAGGAGCAGGCAGAGATACAGGTGACAGCAGGTAGAAGAGACATCCTGGAGCGGAGCAGGTAGAAGAGACATCCTGGAGAGGAGCAGGCAGAGATACAGGTGACAGCAGGTAGAGGAGACATCCTGGAGCAGAGCAGACAGAGATACAGGTGACAGCAGGTAGAGGAGACATCCTGGAGCGGAGCAGGTAGAGATACAGGTGACAGCAGGTAGAGGAGACATCCTGGAGAGGAGCAGGCAGAGATACAGGTGACAGCAGGTAGAGGAGACATCCTGGAGCGGAGCAGGCAGAGATACAGGTGATGCAGGTAGAGGAGACATCCTGGAGCAGAGCAGGCAGAGATACAGGTGACAGCAGGTAGAGGAGACATCCTGGAGCAGAGCAGGCAGAGATACAGGTGATGCAGGTAGAGGAGACATCCTGGAGAGGAGCAGGTAGAGATACAGGTGATGCAGGTAGAGGAGACATCCTGGAGAGGAGCAGGCAGAGATACAGGTGACAGCAGGTAGAGGAGACATCCTGGAGCGGAGCAGGCAGAGATACAGGTGATGCAGGTAGAAGAGACATCCTGGAGCGGAGCAGGCAGAGATACAGGTGATGCAGGTAGAAGAGACATCCTGGAGCAGAGCAGGCAGAGATACAGGTGATGCAGGTAGAGGAGACATCCTGGAGAGGAGCAGGTAGAGATACAGGTGACAGCAGGTAGAGGAGACATCCTGGAGCGGAGCAGGCAGAGATACAGGTGATGCAGGTAGAAGAGACATCCTGGAGAGGAGCAGGCAGAGATACAGGTGATGCAGGTAGAAGAGACATCCTGGAGCGGAGCAGGCAGAGATACAGGTGATGCAGGTAGAAGAGACATCCTGGAGAGGAGCAGACAGAGATACAGGTGACAGCAGGTAGAGGAGACATCCTGGAGCGGAGCAGGCAGAGATACAGGTGACAGCAGGTAGAGGAGACATCCTGGAGAGGAGCAGGCAGAGATACAGGTGATGCAGGTAGAGGAGACATCCTGGAGAGGAGCAGGCAGAGATACAGGTGACAGCAGGTAGAGGAGACATCCTGGAGAGGAGCAGACAGAGATACAGGTGACAGCAGGTAGAAGAGACATTCTGGAGAGGAGCAGGCAGAGATACAGGTGACAGCAGGTAGAGGAGACATCCTGGAGAGGAGCAGGCAGAGATACAGGTGACAGCAGGTAGAGGAGACATCCTGGAGCAGAGCAGGCAGAGATACAGGTGATGCAGGTAGAGGAGACATCCTGGAGCGGAGCAGGCAGAGATACAGGTGACAGCAGGTAGAGGAGACATCCTGGAGAGGAGCAGGCAGAGATACAGGTGACAGCAGGTAGAGGAGACATCCTGGAGCAGAGCAGGTAGAGATACAGGTGACAGCAGGTAGAGGAGACATCCTGGAGCGGAGCAGGCAGAGATACAGGTGACAGCAGGTAGAAGAGACATCCTGGAGAGGAGCAGGCAGAGATACAGGTGACAGCAGGTAGAGGAGACATCCTGGAGAGGAGCAGGCAGAGATACAGGTGACAGCAGGTAGAGGAGACATCCTGGAGCAGAGCAGGCAGAGATACAGGTGAAGGCAGGTAGAGGAGACATCCTGGAGCAGAGCAGGCAGAGATACAGGTGACGGCAGGTAGAGGAGAGGAGGACTCTGACTTGCTTCTTTTCAGCCACGTCGTAAATCAAGATGGGACTCACTTCTGTGCTCCTGCGTTCTCTCTCCTCCACCCTCCCTCCATCTTGCTCCCTCCTCCAGCGCCGTGCGCTGCCTCTCATATCGCGTCAATAACCCGCTAATGGTCTCCGACAGCGAGATAATAGGCCCAGCAGAAGAAGAGGGGGGCAGATAAGGGCAAGGCTCTGGCATGCTAACCTGAGAGAGCGAGAGAGAGCCCGGGATGAGCAGGAGGTCAGGGACGGAGAGGGGGGAGGTGGGGCGGCGCACAGGAGGGGTCGCGGGGGTCAGATCTGAGTTGAGTGCAGCTAATTTCAAATGATGGGAGGTTATGGCGGCTGCATATACACTCTGCATATGATTACAGAGGAGCCGGGCAGAGTTTATGAGGAGGATTCTGTTAAGGTGGCGCTGGCAAAGAGATTTTGTTTTAAAGGTCCCAATTCGTGCAGCTGTAACCTCTTAAAAACGTGTGTCTCTGGTCCATAAAACATGATTCTGGATTAATCTGTCGAAAATATAGCAAACCCGTTTGTTGTGACGGAGTTCTCACTTCCTCATCTGGTCGCTTCCCAAGAATGGCCTGTTTCTATAATATATTCAGAACTAACAGTTCCCATTGGCCGCTGATGGAGAGCCCGCCCCAGGCTCCCAGCGGCCAATCAGATTAGCGTCTGTGGACCAGCACGCTAGGTTGCGAGTTATCGTTAACTTAACGGTACTACGCTAAAGAGGACATCTCAAAATGCCTAGACTTACCGAATGCACCTCTGCAGTTGCTGGATCACGTACAGTTGGCGTCGCTCCAGCTAGAAGTGTTAATTTTGTGGCTATAGACTAAATGGTGCAGGTAGCTTGTGTGAGAGAGACCCGTGTTTGGGGGTGTGGCTTGGAGGAGACTGCAGGGGGAAGCTGGATAGGGACAAATCCAACTGTGGCAGTTCTGAGCGTGTGACCACTCATTACAGGGAGGGCTGACAGCAGTATATATGCATTTACAAGTAAAAACAGCTTTTGCACGGAATGGGACCTTTAACCTTTTATTTATACAGGGAGCGAGGGCAATGCTTTTTCAGGAGCGCCCTGTTCACATTCACACACACACACATTCACACCAGGAAGCTGGAAGCTGACCAGTACAACCACAGTGTGATCTGCTGCCCACTGAGCTGCTCCACCGGAGCTTCAGGGCCATGATCTGCTGCTCCACTGAGCTGCTCCACCGGAGCTTCAGGGCCATGATCTGCTGCTCCACTGAGCTGCTCCACCGGAGCTTCAGGGCCATGATCTGCTGCTCCACTGAGCTGCTCCACTGGAGCTTCAGGGCCATGATCTGCTGCTCCACTGAGCTGCTCCACTGGAGCTTCAGGGCCATGATCTGCTGCTCCACTGAGCTGCTCCACCGGAGCTTCAGGGCCATGATCTGCTGCTCCACTGAGCTGCTCCACTGGAGCTTCAGGGCCATGATCTGCTGCTCCACTGAGCTGCTCCACTGGAGCTTCAGGGCCATGATCTGCTGCTCCACTGAGCTGCTCCACCGGAGCTTCAGGGCCATGATCTGCTGCTCCACTGAGCTGCTCCACTGGAGCTTCAGGGCCATGATCTGCTGCTCCACTGAGCTGCTCCACTGGAGCTTCAGGGCCATGATCTGCTGCTCCACTGAGCTGCTCCACCGGAGCTTCAGGGCCATGATCTGCTGCTCCACTGAGCTGCTCCACTGGAGCTTCAGGGCCATGATCTGCTGCTCCACTGAGCTGCTCCACCGGAGCTTCAGGGCCATGATCTGCTGCTCCACTGAGCTGCTCCACTGGAGCTTCAGGGCCATGATCTGCTGCTCCACTGAGCTGCTCCACCGGAGCTTCAGGGCCATGATCTGCTGCTCCACTGAGCTGCTCCACTGGAGCTTCAGGGCCATGATCTGCTGCTCCACTGAGCTGCTCCACCGGAGCTTCAGGGCCATGATCTGCTGCTCCACTGAGCTGCTCCACCGGAGCTTCAGGGCCATGATCTGCTGCTCCACTGAGCTGCTCCACTGGAGCTTCAGGGCCATGATCTGCTGCTCCACCGGAGCTTCAGGGCCATAACGACGTAACGAGCGTGGTGTCACCCACTGGTTTGTGGATTCCTGTTTTGAAGCCTTCAGTTTGACATTTCCACCGTCACCATCTTGGTGTTTTTGGAGCCAAAAGCAGCTCGCGTGAAATCAGGGGTTTCCCACAGAGCCACAGACCCGCCTGCTTTTGGTCCGCGATCGTCGAGCTGTGCGATCACTGGACAAGCGACCTGTCGATCACGCCTAAAGCATAGTCTGCTGTATTGTCTATTTGCCTCTAAATGGGACCATGATGTACTAAAGGAACATCAGGCTGTATTGAAGAAGACCTGAATTTCGCAATTGAGACCCTCAACTCATGAGGAAGGTGAGGTCCAAACAGTGCAGCCCTGAAACTAAGCTTTTCTATTTCATCTATTCATGTTATTGTGTGCTGTATATGATCATGATGTAAGTCGCTTTGGATAAAGGCGTCTGCTAAATACCAATAAAGTAAAGTAAAGTAAAGTACAACAGCAACGTGAAGTCTGTTCTGTTCTGAGTTCACACAGTTGGCGAGTGGTCAAAAGTAACACGAGGAGGATGGAAGGTTTCCACAACGGATGCCTCAGAAGAATATGCAACATCTTTTGGCCAAATAAAATGTCCAAACACCAACTCACACACAGCCGGAATATCACTAAAGACATCACACACAGCCAGAGTATCACTAAAGACATCACACACAGCCAGAGTATCACTAAAGACATCACACACAGCCAGAGTATCACTAAAGACATCACACACAGCCTGAATACCACTAAAGACATCACACACATCACTAAAGACATCACACACAGCCAGAATATCACTAAAGACATCACACACATCACTAAAGACATCACACACATCACTAAAGACATCACACACAGCCAGAGTATCACTAAAGACATCACACACAGCCAGAATATCACTAAAGACATCACACACATCACTAAAGACATCACACACAGCCAGAATACCACTAAAGACATCACACACAGCCAGAATATCACTAAAGACATCACACACAGCCAGAATATCACTAAAGACATCACACACATCACTAAAGACATCACACACAGCCAGAATATCACTAAAGACATCACACACATCACTAAAGACATCACACACAGCCAGAATATCACTAAAGACATCACACACATCACTAAAGACATCACACACAGCCAGAATATCACTAAAGACATCACACACATCACTAAAGACATCACACACAGCCAGAGTATCACTAAAGACATCACACACAGCCTGAGTATCACTAAAGACATCACACACAGCCAGAATATCACTAAAGACATCACACACAGCCGGAATATCACTAAAGACATCACACACAGCCAGAATATCACTAAAGACATCACACACAGCCAGAATATCACTAAAGACATCACACACAGCCAGAATATCACTAAAGACATCACACACATCACTAAAGACATCACACACATCACTAAAGACATCACACACAGCCAGAGTATCACTAAAGACATCACACACAGCCAGAGTATCACTAAAGACATCACACACATCACTAAAGACATCACACACATCACTAAAGACATCACACACAGCCTGAGTATCACTAAAGACATCACACACATCACTAAAGACATCACACACATCACTAAAGACATCACACACAGCCAGAGTATCACTAAAGACATCACACACATCACTAAAGACATCACACACATCACTAAAGACATCACACACAGCCAGAGTATCACTAAAGACATCACACACATCACTAAAGACATCACACACATCACTAAAGACATCACACACAGCCTGAGTATCACTAAAGACATCACACACAGCCTGAATACCACTAAAGACATCACACACAGCCAGAATATCACTAAAGACATCACACACAGCCAGAATATCACTAAAGACATCACACACAGCCTGAGTATCACTAAAGACATCACACACAGCCTGAGTATCACTAAAGACATCACACACAGCCAGAATATCACTAAAGACATCACACACATCACTAAAGACATCACACACATCACTAAAGACATCACACACATCACTAAAGACATCACACACAGCCAGAGTATCACTAAAGACATCACACACATCACTAAAGACATCACACACATCACTAAAGACATCACACACAGCCTGAGTATCACTAAAGACATCACACACAGCCAGAGTATCACTAAAGACATCACACACAGCCTGAATACCACTAAAGACATCACACACAGCCAGAATATCACTAAAGACATCACACACAGCCAGAATATCACTAAAGACATCACACACAGCCAGAGTATCACTAAAGACATCACACACAGCCTGAGTATCACTAAAGACATCACACACAGCCTGAGTATCACTAAAGACATCACACACAGCCAGAACACACAGCCAGAATATCACTAAAGACATCACACACAGCCAGAATATCACTAAAGACATCACACACAGCCAGAATATCACTAAAGACATCACACACAGACAGAATATCACTAAAGACATCACACACATCACTAAAGACATCACACACATCACTAAAGACATCACACACATCACTAAAGACATCACACACAGCCTGAGTATCACTAAAGACATCACACACATCACTAAAGACATCACACACATCACTAAAGACATCACACACAGCCTGAGTATCACTAAAGACATCACACACATCACTAAAGACATCACACACATCACTAAAGACATCACACACAGCCAGAATATCACTAAAGACATCACACACAGACAGAATATCACTAAAGACATCACACACATCACTAAAGACATCACACACATCACTAAAGACATCACACACATCACTAAAGACATCACACACAGCCAGAGTATCACTAAAGACATCACACACATCACTAAAGACATCACACACATCACTAAAGACATCACACACAGCCAGAGTATCACTAAAGACATCACACACATCACTAAAGACATCACACACAGCCAGAGTATCACTAAAGACATCACACACATCACTAAAGACATCACACACATCACTAAAGACATCACACACAGCCAGAGTATCACTAAAGACATCACACACATCACTAAAGACATCACACACAGCCAGAGTATCACTAAAGACATCACACACAGCCAGAGTATCACTAAAGACATCACACACAGACGTTTGAGATGACCGGGCCATGTGCTCAGAATGGAGGACATCACACACAGATGTTTGAGATGGCCGGGCCATGTGCTCAGAATGGAGGACATCACACACAGATGTTTGAGATGGTCGGGCCATGTGCTCAGAATGGAGGAGAACCAGATCCCAAGAGCTGTCTTAAGATGGACAGTGGACAAGGCCCAAAAGCACCTGGTGCAGAACTGTGACAGTGGAGCTGAACAAGATGAAGCTGTCATGAGGAGACGCACAACACGTTGCCAAGGACAACATGCGATGGAGAAGAGCTCATTGCAGCCTTATGCCCCCTACGGGATGAAGAGGAGTAAATAACCTTATGTCCCATAGGGGATGAAGAGGAGTAAATAACCTTATGTCCCATAGGGGATGAAGAGGAGTAAATAACCTTATGTCCCATAGGGGATGAAGAGGAGTAAATAACCTTATGTCCCATAGGGGAAGAAGAGGAGTAAATAACCTTATGTCCCATAGGGGATGAAGAGGAGTAAATAACCTTATGTCCCATAGGGGATGAAGAGGAGTAAATAACCTTATGTCCCATAGGGGATGAAGAGGAGTAAATAACCTTATGTCCCATAGGGGATGAAGAGGAGTAAATAACCTTATGTCCCATAGGGGATGAAGAGGAGTAAATAACCTTATGTCCCATAGGGGAAGAAGAGGAGTAAATAACCTTATGTCCCATAGGGGAAGAAGAGGAGTAAATAACCTTATGTCCCATAGGGGATGAAGAGGAGTAAATAACCTTATGTCCCATAGGGGATGAAGAGGAGTAAATAACCTTATGTCCCATAGGGGAAGAAGAGGAGTAAATAACCTTATGTCCCATAGGGGAAGAAGAGGAGTAAATAACCTTATGTCCCATAGGGGAAGAAGAGGAGTAAATAACCTTATGTCCCATAGGGGAAGAAGAGGAGTAAATAACCTTATGTCCCATAGGGGAAGAAGAGGAGTAAATAACCTTATGTCCCATAGGGGATGAAGAGGAGTAAATAACCGTATGTCCCATAGGGCAGTGTTTCTCAAATGGGGGTCCGCGGACCCCCAGGGGGGTGGCACTTTGCCAGGGGGTCTGCGAAAGTTTTCAAGTAAAAAAAAAATATATATATTAACACATTCACTGCCAGCCGTTTTTTTTTTACTGTAGGTAGCTTCTGCCAAGTTTTTTTTTTGAGGATTCTGGCTCATCTTTCAAGAGCCGAGGATCATTTTCTGCTAAGATTTTGTGAACACAAAATATCTCAAAAGAACTAATAGAATGTGTGCTTTCTCTGTCTAAAAGAGTTAGTTTGTAGAGTTAGTAGTTATGTAGGCATTAGCACTTGAATACAGCATGGTTTCAGCGTCTGAAAATTTAAGCTGAGATAAATGGCTTTTGTGAAATTTGATAGAACAGTCACTTTAACCATTCATTTTTGGCATCAGTAAGACGTCAGCCATCTAAACAATAGTTTTGAACAGTAATTTCCTCCATAACAGCAGGAAACCCCCCTCTCCTTCAAACTCCTCCCTCCGTGTGTGTTCTCCTCCTGCCTCCCTGGCTCTGCAGCGGGCGTGTCACAAGCGAGTTTCTGCTGCTGCTGCTGCCTGTCTGCTGGCGGCCGCTCTTTGGGCGAGTCTGGATGGGCTCGCTCGTTTCTTGGGGTTTCGGTTGAGAGCTTTGATGAAGCTTTTGCAATTCTGGTCTTATTTATGCTGCGTGTTTCAAAGTGTGTTGCACCCATAATCTATTATGCAAATTTGCAACCCCCCACCGCCAGCTCCCTGCGCGAAAGTGAAAGCGTTTTCGCCAATCCATTTTCATGAGAATGGCTTCCTCACGCGGCTGTTTTTGCTTGGCTTTCTCTCGTCTGGAGAGCACTGTCGCCACTTAGTGGGTCGGTAAAATAGATTATACACATTCAATACCTCCCATATTTTAATAGGAGATGTAAAAGGGGTTGATCGACGTCCCACCGTCAAAAAAAAAAAAAAAAAATTTGGGACGAGATATCTCGTCAATGGCAGTCAACCGTTGGTTTCTGCTTGACGAGATATCTCGTCCACGGCAGTGAACGTGTTAAAAAATAAAATGCTACATGTTACTTATTCCTTCTCAAACTACTTCCTACATGGTGCTAGTCTATCAAAATATCTTGGCTGTCATTGATTGTGTTGCATAGTGGTTTTCTGTACTGTTGACAAATTGTGATATTGTAAGTCGCTTTGGACAAAACAAAAGTGTCTGCTAAATGACGTAATGTAAATGTAATGTAATAAAAAAAAATATATATATTTTTTTTTGTTGCAAAATCTTCATAGTTCAACAAAAATAGTTTATGCTTTAAATCTAAAATGGTTCATGGATTACATTCTAATAACAAACCTATCAAAATAAAAGTCAAGCATGTTACCGTGGAAACAATTAAAGTCCCTGGAAACCAGAAATATTTCTTTATTATTTAGCATTTTGAGTTAATCACATCACAGGACCCTATGTTAATAAGCCACCAGCCAAATTTGAACGATGATGAACGTCGCAAAGTATATAAATTTAGGTTTGACAGCCATGGCAAAACTCATGAGATTTCATTATTTTTTAGAGTGTACTTTCTCCCGCGGAATGTGTGGGCGTGTCCCATCTACAGCAGGGAAATTTCTGTCTCTCGGAGAGCGCGAGAGAGAGGGGGGAGGGAAACGGAGAAAGAGAGATGAGTGCACACACCGTGTGTGTGTGTGTGTGTGTGTGTGTGTGTGTGTGTGTGTGTGTGTGTGTGTGTGTGTGTGTGTGTGTGTGTGTGTGTGCGTGTGTGTGTTGCTCCGCGGCTCGGAAGAGATCTCTGTCCGTTCTTTGCCTGAGTGTCTGTCGAGAGAGAGAGAGAGAGAGAGAGAGAGAGAGAGAGAGAGAGAGAGAGAGAGAGAGAGAGAGGAGCGCATGGCTGAAACCCGACACCTTGCTAATCTCACAAGCACAGCGCTTGGCAGATGGAGACGGACAGCGAGGGAGCGCTGTCACTGGGGGCAAAGAACGGACTTGCCATAGGTGGGTGGGATTGCGTGCGTGTACAAAGGTTATATAGAGCTTATGACGTCATAAGCTCCTGCGTTTTAGCACCTCGCGCACTGCTGTCTTCAATGAGGAAGTACTTTGTAGAATCTTGTAGAAAAGTGGCGATTTTAAGGCTTTGGGTTGAAAGTAATGTATAATAATTTCGGAGGCACAAAATTACTAACATAAGACCCTAAATAACATAGTTAGAACGTTTTTGTGGATTTTGGTTTCCAGGGACTTTAAGCTTAGCCCAAAATCACAAATCAGAATGAGGGGGTCGCCGGTATATTTTCTATCTTGTAAGGGGTCCTTGGCTGAAAAACATTTGAGAACCTCTGCCATAGGGGATGAAGAGGACTAAGTAAGTAAGTTACTGAGGTCATCAATAAAGTGAGAAGTAGGGTCATTTTCCCATTCACTTCTATACTTGTTTTTGCAGCTAGTAGTGTTGCCCCCTGCTGGCCAATAGGAAAGAACTGCAGGTTTAAAGCACTTCCGGATTGCATTCATTTATCAGGCTGGAGGTTGCCCCCTGGTTTTACATGTGTTCCTTGTAATAAGTAGAGACAGGGAGGGAGGCATAGCAGTGTTTGAGCTCGTCCACAGTGAACCAGCAGGGGGAGGCATAGCGAGCAGTGTTTCCCCTAAAATAATTTTCAGGCCTGGAGGGATTTCGAAACGTACCCCGACCGCAACGGTGGGGGCCCTCGCTGGCGACTCTAAACTTTTAGCTAACCTGTTCGCATCTATGTTTGCAATGGCATCCCAAGTATCATCATACTATTATGGGATGCGATGCGAACAGTTGTATTATGGGATGTGCGTTTCCCAGGCAACGACACACGTTGACATGTTTTGGAACAGCGCCGCAAGCTGGCACGATGCTCCTAAAAGCAAAATGCTTCTTGTTTTGAATTATTTGGCAACTTCTATTACTGTCAACACCAGTATTTTTGTATTGTAATAATATGCCATAAAGGTTTATTGAAATTTTGGGGAGAGCAGAAAAAAAGAAAAAGAAAACTGGCCTGGCGGGCCTGCCAGGCCTGTAGAATGGTAGGGTTGGCCTGGCGGGCCTGCCAGGCCAACCCTACCATTCTACAGGCCTGGCAGGCCCGCCAGGCCTGTAGAATGGTAGGGGAAACACTGACAGTGACTCGGCTGCTGATCCACTGCTTTTATGCAGCAGGAAGGAGTCCTGCATTAGGGAGGGTGAGTTTGTGGCCAGCTGTGCGTCGTCTGGAGCCGCCACGCCACGTCACCCAGGAGGTAAGTGTCTCCCCCTGGAGGCGGGGAGGGTCTCCCTGTGTCAGCTGCCGGGGCTGCTTCCTCAGCACTGATGCTGGTGCTTTCCAAGCACAGATCAGCGTTCGCTCACCCCGTTCATCACAGACCAGTAGACACGCAGCAGAGACACATATGGCTGCAGGCCCCTCCCTCTCTCTCTCTCTCTCTCTCTCTCTCTCTCTCTCTACAACTGCAACCTCGGCATATTTACCCATAATGCATTTTTTAAGCGATCCCACAAGGCAGCGTTTTTAGGCCTTGTTGAAATAATCATGAGGTGCTCGTTGGGTAACGCACTCTATTCCAATGAGCAGGAGCACACTGTGAGACTGAGAGGAGCTGGAGAGGCAGGAGGAAGTGGAGGGGGAGGGGGAGGGGCAGAGACCGGTCATTATATATGCATTGCGGGCGAAAGCAATCTTTGTGGAGCCTGTCCTCGACTGTTTTTAAAAGGATACTTCACTGGACGCAATCAAATTAGCAAGAACATCAGTGATACGGGGTAATAACCCTCAATTGAATTTGTGCACACAGGCTAAAGCGTCCCCTCTCTGCACAATCAACTGCTGAGAAGAGAGGAGGAGGAGGAGGAGGACAGGACGAGGGCCTTCATAGTTAGCAGACCTTTAAAGAGCACACGAGAGATGCGGGGCCGCGCGTGAGCGGCCTTGTTTTCACGCTCGGCGGGCGCGGCGCACGAAATGCTATCTATCCACTGATGCTAATGAATCTGAATTAGCTCGCCGTCATCGTCGAGAAATCAGGTCAGCTTTGCCACTTCTGCATTTGCATGAAGACAGGTTTGCTTTCATTGTTTGGGGCGCTAAGAGCTACACAGTGCGCACACACACACACACACACACGGTGTGCACACACACACACACACGGTGCGCACACACACACACACACACACGCGCGCGCGCGCGCGGTGCACTCTGGCAGCCTGGTGGCTGTGCTAACTGAACAGAGAGCATGACAACAACAAGCAATTAGTTAGACAGCCTCCTGTTAGCTGTGCCACTGGCTGACACTGCTGTGAGCCCAACGATGTTACTGTACACTGCTGCTGCTGCTGCTGCTGCTGCTGCAGCTCAGCCATTACTCTACATATACATTGACATCTTATGCATTTTGCTGACACTCATAGCCAGAATAACAGTGAGTGGGAGTGTAGAATCAACTTAGATCGCTTGACTGCCAGTATTATAAACAAGCAAGAGTAGGGTCAAGGGTCACAGCCACAGTGCCTGAAATATTGCTGTATAGGACAGAGAAGTTGCTTACAGTGAGAATATACTGATCATACTGCATTTATATTAAACCAGATGGATTTGAGCACAAAAGCAACCGCACACACAACAAATCTCATTACATCCAAAGGCGTCCACAGTGGCACTGACACAACAGCTGTGCTATGCTGGATATGAGCAACATCAGGGAGTGGCTTCTCCCAGGAGCCATCCATCATCTGACTCCTGAGTGGAGATCCAGCTGAGACGTGATGCTGTGTTAGGAGGACCACAGCACTGCCACAGAGACATGATGGTGTGTTAGGAGGACCACAGCACTGCCACAGAGACGTGATGCTGTGTTAGGAGGACCACAGCACTGCCACAGAGACGTGATGCTGTGTTAGGAGGACCACAGCACTGCCACAGAGACGTGATGCTGTGTTAGGAGGACCACAGCACTGCCACAGAGACGTGATGCTGTGTTAGGAGGACCACAGCACTGCCACAGAGACGTGATGTTGTGTTAGGAGGACCACAGCACTGCCACAGAGACATGATGGTGTGTTAGGAGGACCACAGCACTGCCACAGAGACATGATGGTGTGTTAGGAGGACCACAGCACTGCCACAGAGACATGATGCTGTGTTAGGAGGACCACAGCACTGCCACAGAGACGTGATGCTGTGTTAGGAGGACCACAGCACTGCCACAGAGACGTGATGGTGTGTTAGGAGGACCACAGCACTGCCACAGAGACGTGATGCTGTGTTAGGAGGACCACAGCACTGCCACAGAGACGTGATGGTGTGTTAGGAGGACCACAGCACTGCCACAGAGACATGATGGTGTGTTAGGAGGACCACAGCACTGCCACAGAGACGTGATGCTGTGTTAGGAGGACCACAGCACTGCCACAGAGACGTGATGCTGTGTTAGGAGGACCACAGCACTGCCACAGAGACGTGATGCTGTGTTAGGAGGACCACAGCACTGCTACAGAGACGTGATGGTGTGTTAGGAGGACCACAGCACTGCCACAGAGACGTGATGGTGTGTTAGGAGGACCACAGCACTGCCACAGAGACGTGATGCTGTGTTAGGAGGACCACAGCACTGCCACAGAGACATGATGCTGTGTTAGGAGGACCACAGCACTGCCACAGAGACGTGATGCTGTGTTAGGAGGACCACAGCACTGCCACAGAGACGTGATGCTGTGTTAGGAGGACCACAGCACTGCTACAGAGACGTGATGGTGTGTTAGGAGGACCACAGCACTGCCACAGAGACATGATGCTGTGTTAGGAGGACCACAGCACTGCCACAGAGACGTGATGCTGTGTTAGGAGGACCACAGCACTGCCACAGAGACGTGATGGTGTGTTAGGAGGACCACAGCACTGCCACAGAGACGTGATGCTGTGTTAGGAGGACCACAGCACTGCCACAGAGACGTGATGCTGTGTTAGGAGGACCACAGCACTGCCACAGAGACGTGATGGTGTGTTAGGAGGACCACAGCACTGCCACAGAGACATGATGCTGTGTTAGGAGGACCACAGCACTGCCACAGAGACGTGATGGTGTGTTAGGAGGACCACAGCACTGCCACAGAGACGTGATGCTGTGTTAGGAGGACCACAGCACTGCCACAGAGACGTGATGCTGTGTTAGGAGGACCACAGCACTGCCACAGAGACGTGATGCTGTGTTAGGAGGACCACAGCACTGCCACAGAGACATGATGCTGTGTTAGGAGGACCACAGCACTGCCACAGAGACGTGATGCTGTGTTAGGAGGACCACAGCACTGCCACAGAGACGTGATGCTGTGTTAGGAGGACCACAGCACTGCTACAGAGACGTGATGGTGTGTTAGGAGGACCACAGCACTGCCACAGAGACATGATGCTGTGTTAGGAGGACCACAGCACTGCCACAGAGACGTGATGCTGTGTTAGGAGGACCACAGCACTGCCACAGAGACGTGATGGTGTGTTAGGAGGACCACAGCACTGCCACAGAGACGTGATGCTGTGTTAGGAGGACCACAGCACTGCCACAGAGACGTGATGCTGTGTTAGGAGGACCACAGCACTGCCACAGAGACGTGATGGTGTGTTAGGAGGACCACAGCACTGCTACAGAGACGTCCACACCTCACTCACCCCCACTCCACACCTCACTCACCCCCCACTCCACACCTCACTCACCCCCCCACTCCACACCTCACTCACCCCCCACTCCACACCTCACTCACCCCCCACTCCACACCTCACTCACCCCCCCACTCCACACCTCACTCACCCCCCACTCCACACCTCACTCACCCCCCACTCCACACCTCACTCACCCCCCACTCCACACCTCACTCACCCCCCACTCCACACCTCACTCACCCCCCACTCCACACCTCACTCACCCCCCACTCCACACCTCACTCACCCCCCACTCCACACCTCACTCACCCCCCCACTCCACACCTCACTCACCCCCCACTCCACACCTCACTCACCCCCCCACTCCACACCTCACTCACCCCCCACTCCACACCTCACTCACCCCCCACTCCACACCTCACTCACCCCCCCACTCCACACCTCACTCACCCCCCACTCCACACCTCACTCACCCCCCCACTCCACACCTCACTCACCCCCCACTCCACACCTCACTCACCCCCCACTCCACACCTCACTCACCCCCCACTCCACACCTCACTCACCCCCCACTCCACACCTCACTCACCCCCCACTCCACACCTCACTCACCCCCCACTCCACACCTCACTCACCCCCCCACTCCACACCTCACTCACCCCCCACTCCACACCTCACTCACCCCCCACTCCACACCTCACTCACCCCCCCACTCCACACCTCCCTCACTCCACACCTCACTCACCCCCCACTCCACACCTCACTCACCCCCCACTCCACACCTCACTCACCTCCCACTCCACACCTCACTCACCCCCCCACTCCACACCTCACTCACCCCCCACTCCACACCTCACTCACCCCCCACTCCACACCTCACTCACCCCCCACTCCACACCTCACTCACCCCCCACTCCACACCTCCCTCACTCCACACCTCACTCACCCCCCACTCCACACCTCACTCACCCCCCACTCCACACCTCACTCACCCCCCACTCCACACCTCACTCACCCCCCACTCCACAGGATAAGAATCATAATAATAATAATAACAACAATAATAATAATAATAATAAAAACACTCCCTTATCACAGTCACCACCCTCGAAAAATCAAGCGTATAGGAATTGCTATGAAAAATGTGTTTTTACTCCCCCAGGTTTGTGTAAATAAGAATATGTTCTCCGCTGACTCGTCTGGATAGATAGGAGTTTAAACAGTGAGGCTCGTCTAGATAGATAGGAGTTTAAACAGTGAGGCTCATCTGGATAGATAGGAGTTTAAACAGTGAGGCTCGTCTAGATAGATAGGAGTTTAAACAGTGAGGCTCATCTGGATAGATAGGAGTTTAAACAGTGAGGCTCGTCTGGATAGATAGGAGTTTAAACAGTGAGGCTCGTCTGGATAGATAGGAGTTTAAACAGTGAGACTCGTCTGGATAGATAGGAGTTTAAACAGTGAGGCTCGTCTGGATAGATAGGAGTTTAAACAGTGAGGCTCGTCTGGATAGATAGAAGTTTAAACAGTGAGGCTCGTCTGGATAGATAGGAGTTTAAACAGTGAGACTCATCTGGATAGATAGGAGTTTAAACAGTGAGACTCGTCTGGATAGATAGAAGTTTAAACAGTGAGGCTCGTCTGGATAGATAGAAGTTTAAACAGTGAGGCTCATCTGGATAGATAGGAGTTTAAACAGTGAGACTCGTCTGGATAGATAGGAGTTTAAACAGTGAGGCTCATCTGGATAGATAGAAGTTTAAACAGTGAGGCTCATCTGGATAGATAGGAGTTTAAACAGTGAGGCTCGTCTGGATAGATAGGAGTTTAAACAGTGAGGCTCGTCTGGATAGATAGGAGTTTAAACAGTGAGGCTCGTCTGGATAGATAGGAGTTTAAACAGTGAGGCTCGTCTGGATAGATAGGAGTTTAAACAGTGAGACTCGTCTGGATAGATAGGAGTTTAACACGTTCAGTGCCAGCGACGCCATATGGCGTCATTAGAAATTTACCGTACAGTGCCAGCGACGCCAAATGGCGTCATAACTCCAAATTGTTTTTTTGACGGGGGGGTGTCGATCTAAGCTTCTTACGTCGCCTCTAACAATATTGTAGCTATTGGAGGTCGATAACCTATTTTACAAACCCATTAGGTGGCGACAGCACTCTCCTGATCAGAGAAAAAGGAGCCAAACACACAGAAATAGTCACTGGGAAAAAGGAGGAAATCGCATCGCATCCGTCCGTATGCATCGACGTGCAGAAGCACAACGAGCACAACGCCAGCTGTGCCCAGAGCAGCAGCATCCGCTGTCACAACTGAGCACCTCCATGTACGCTGCAACAGCACATTGACATAATCAGCATTATTATTCCGAACTGGAAGCATGCCAGCCCGTGACAAACACACGCGGAACCAAAAAGCTGAATATCGCGCACCATTCACTGTGTGTGCGCAGCAAACTCAGCAGAGACTGAGAGCCACCAGGCACATAAGACACACCCAGGAGGCGTGTGCAGTTGAGGGGGGGGGGGGGGGGGGGGAGCACGCAGAGCAGCAGAGCAGCATACACTTCACCCAGACAGACCCAGACATCAGAAAATTAGCTTCAGAGTCAGAGATGTGCTTGAAATGTTTAATTTCACAAAAGGCTCGTTATCTCAGCTCGTAGAAAAAAAGGTATGTTTTTCGTTCAATCAGGCTATCTTCTCCGGCTCATAACTAAAGAACGGAAAATGGGATCAATAAACTTTTTTTTGTAGGTGATAGAAGAGAGTCTCATCGTTATTTGTGCGTGTTCAGTGTTTACATAGTAATTATTAAAAAAATTATATGACTGTTTTAAAATGCATTGCGGCCTATGTGGCACAGCAAGCAACCTTTTGCCCAAGGGCCGTGGCACTGAAAGTGTTAAACAGTGAGACTCATCTGGATAGATAGAAGTTTAAACAGTGAGGCTCGTCTGGATAGATAGGAGTTTAAACAGTGAGGCTCATCTGGATAGATAGAAGTTTAAACAGTGAGGCTCGTCTGGATAGATAGGAGTTTAAACAGTGAGGCTCGTCTAGATAGATAGGAGTTTAAACAGTGAGACTCATCTGGATAGATAGAAGTTTAAACAGTGAGGCTCGTCTGGATAGATAGGAGTTTAAACAGTGAGACTCATCTGGATAGATAGAAGTTTAAACAGTGAGGCTCGTCTGGATAGATAGGAGTTTAAACAGTGAGGCTCATCTGGATAGATAGAAGTTTAAACAGTGAGGCTCGTCTGGATAGATAGGAGTTTAAACAGTGAGACTCGTCTGGATAGATAGAAGTTTAAACAGTGAGACTCGTCTGGATAGATAGGAGTTTAAACAGTGAGGCTCATCTGGATAGATAGAAGTTTAAACAGTGAGGCTCGTCTGGATAGATAGGAGTTTAAACAGTGAGGCTCGTCTAGATAGATAGGAGTTTAAACAGTGAGGCTCGTCTGGATAGATAGGAGTTTAAACAGTGAGGCTCGTCTGGATAGATAGGAGTTTAAACAGTGAGGCTCGTCTAGATAGATAGGAGTTTAAACAGTGAGGCTCGTCTAGATAGATAGGAGTTTAAACAGTGAGGCTCGTCTAGATAGATAGGAGTTTAAACAGTGAGGCTCGTCTAGATAGATAGGAGTTTAAACAGTGAGACTCGTCTGGATAGATAGGAGTTTAAACAGTGAGGCTCGTCTGGATAGATAGGAGTTTAAACAGTGAGGCTCATCTGGATAGATAGGAGTTTAAACAGTGAGGCTCGTCTAGATAGATAGGAGTTTAAACAGTGAGGCTCGTCTGGATAGATAGGAGTTTAAACAGTGAGGCTCGTCTGGATAGATAGGAGTTTAAACAGTGAGGCTCATCTGGATAGATAGGAGTTTAAACAGTGAGACTCATCTGGATAGATAGGAGTTTAAACAGTGAGGCTCGTCTGGATAGATAGGAGTTTAAACAGTGAGGCTCGTCTAGATAGATAGGAGTTTAAACAGTGAGGCTCATCTGGATAGATAGGAGTTTAAACAGTGAGACTCGTCTGGATAGATAGGAGTTTAAACAGTGAGGCTCGTCTGGATAGATAGGAGTTTAAACAGTGAGACTCGTCTGGATAGATAGGAGTTTAAACAGTGAGGCTCATCTGGATAGATAGAAGTTTAAACAGTGAGGCTCATCTGGATAGATAGGAGTTTAAACAGTGAGGCTCGTCTGGATAGATAGGAGTTTAAACAGTGAGGCTCATCTGGATAGATAGAAGTTTAAACAGTGAGGCTCATCTGGATAGATAGGAGTTTAAACAGTGAGGCTCGTCTGGATAGATAGGAGTTTAAACAGTGAGGCTCGTCTAGATAGATAGGAGTTTAAACAGTGAGGCTCGTCTAGATAGATAGGAGTTTAAACAGTGAGGCTCGTCTGGATAGATAGGAGTTTAAACAGTGAGGCTCGTCTGGATAGATAGGAGTTTAAACAGTGAGACTCGTCTGGATAGATAGGAGTTTAAACAGTGAGGCTCATCTGGATAGATAGAAGTTTAAACAGTGAGGCTCATCTGGATAGATAGGAGTTTAAACAGTGAGGCTCGTCTGGATAGATAGGTGTTTAAACAGTGAGGCTCGTCTGGATAGATAGGAGTTTAAACAGTGAGACTCGTCTGGATAGATAGGAGTTTAAACAGTGAGGCTCATCTGGATAGATAGAAGTTTAAACAGTGAGGCTCATCTGGATAGATAGGAGTTTAAACAGTGAGGCTCGTCTGGATAGATAGGAGTTTAAACAGTGAGGCTCGTCTAGATAGATAGGAGTTTAAACAGTGAGGCTCGTCTAGATAGATAGGAGTTTAAACAGTGAGGCTCGTCTGGATAGATAGGAGTTTAAACAGTGAGGCTCGTCTGGATAGATAGGAGTTTAAACAGTGAGGCTCGTCTAGATAGATAGGAGTTTAAACAGTGAGGCTCGTCTAGATAGATAGGAGTTTAAACAGTGAGGCTCGTCTAGATAGATAGGAGTTTAAACAGTGAGGCTCGTCTAGATAGATAGGAGTTTAAACAGTGAGACTCGTCTGGATAGATAGGAGTTTAAACAGTGAGGCTCGTCTGGATAGATAGGAGTTTAAACAGTGAGGCTCATCTGGATAGATAGGAGTTTAAACAGTGAGGCTCGTCTAGATAGATAGGAGTTTAAACAGTGAGGCTCGTCTGGATAGATAGGAGTTTAAACAGTGAGGCTCGTCTGGATAGATAGGAGTTTAAACAGTGAGGCTCATCCGGATAGATAGGAGTTTAAACAGTGAGGCTCGTCTAGATAGATAGGAGTTTAAACAGTGAGGCTCGTCTAGATAGATAGGAGTTTAAACAGTGAGGCTCGTCTGGATAGATAGGAGTTTAAACAGTGAGACTCATCTGGATAGATAGGAGTTTAAACAGTGAGGCTCGTCTGGATAGATAGGAGTTTAAACAGTGAGACTCGTCTGGATAGATAGGAGTTTAAACAGTGAGGCTCGTCTGGATAGATAGGAGTTTAAACAGTGAGGCTCATCTGGATAGATAGGAGTTTAAACAGTGAGGCTCATCTGGATAGATAGGAGTTTAAACAGTGAGGCTCGTCTAGATAGATAGGAGTTTAAACAGTGAGGCTCATCTGGATAGATAGGAGTTTAAACAGTGAGACTCGTCTGGATAGATAGGAGTTTAAACAGTGAGGCTCGTCTGGATAGATAGGAGTTTAAACAGTGAGACTCGTCTGGATAGATAGGAGTTTAAACAGTGAGGCTCATCTGGATAGATAGAAGTTTAAACAGTGAGGCTCATCTGGATAGATAGGAGTTTAAACAGTGAGGCTCGTCTGGATAGATAGGAGTTTAAACAGTGAGGCTCGTCTAGATAGATAGGAGTTTAAACAGTGAGGCTCGTCTAGATAGATAGGAGTTTAAACAGTGAGGCTCGTCTAGATAGATAGGAGTTTAAACAGTGAGGCTCGTCTAGATAGATAGGAGTTTAAACAGTGAGACTCGTCTGGATAGATAGGAGTTTAAACAGTGAGGCTCGTCTGGATAGATAGGAGTTTAAACAGTGAGGCTCATCTGGATAGATAGGAGTTTAAACAGTGAGGCTCGTCTAGATAGATAGGAGTTTAAACAGTGAGGCTCGTCTGGATAGATAGGAGTTTAAACAGTGAGGCTCGTCTGGATAGATAGGAGTTTAAACAGTGAGACTCATCTGGATAGATAGGAGTTTAAACAGTGAGGCTCGTCTGGATAGATAGGAGTTTAAACAGTGAGGCTCGTCTGGATAGATAGGAGTTTAAACAGTGAGACTCGTCTGGATAGATAGGAGTTTAAACAGTGAGGCTCGTCTGGATAGATAGGAGTTTAAACAGTGAGGCTCATCTGGATAGATAGGAGTTTAAACAGTGAGGCTCGTCTGGATAGATAGGAGTTTAAACAGTGAGGCTCGTCTGGATAGATAGTAGTTTAAACAGTGAGGCTCGTCTGGATAGATAGGAGTTTAAACAGTGAGGCTCGTCTGGATAGATAGGAGTTTAAACAGTGAGGCTCATCTGGATAGATAGGAGTTTAAACAGTGAGGCTCGTCTGGATAGATAGGAGTTTAAACAGTGAGGCTCGTCTGGATAGATAGGAGTTTAAACAGTGAGGCTCATCTGGATAGATAGGAGTTTAAACAGTGAGGCTCGTCTGGATAGATAGGAGTTTAAACAGTGAGGCTCGTCTAGATAGATAGGAGTTTAAACAGTGAGGCTCGTCTGGATAGATAGGAGTTTAAACAGTGAGGCTCGTCTGGATAGATAGGAGTTTAAACAGTGAGGCTCATCTGGATAGATAGGAGTTTAAACAGTGAGGCTCGTCTGGATAGATAGGAGTTTAAACAGTGAGGCTCATCTGGATAGATAGGAGTTTAAACAGTGAGGCTCATCTGGATAGATAGGAGTTTAAACAGTGAGGCTCGTCTAGATAGATAGGAGTTTAAACAGTGAGGCTCATCTGGATAGATAGGAGTTTAAACAGTGAGGCTCATCTGGATAGATAGGAGTTTAAACAGTGAGGCTCGTCTGGATAGATAGGAGTTTAAACAGTGAGGCTCGTCTGGATAGATAGGAGTTTAAACAGTGAGGCTCGTCTAGATAGATAGGAGTTTAAACAGTGAGACTCATCTGGATAGATAGGAGTTTAAACAGTGAGACTCGTCTGGATAGATAGGAGTTTAAACAGTGAGGCTCGTCTGGATAGATAGGAGTTTAAACAGTGAGGCTCATCTGGATAGATAGGAGTTTAAACAGTGAGGCTCGTCTGGATAGATAGGAGTTTAAACAGTGAGACTCGTCTGGATAGATAGGAGTTTAAACAGTGAGGCTCGTCTGGATAGATAGGAGTTTAAACAGTGAGGCTCGTCTGGATAGATAGGAGTTTAAACAGTGAGGCTCATCTGGATAGATAGGAGTTTAAACAGTGAGGCTCATCTGGATAGATAGGAGTTTAAACAGTGAGGCTCATCTAGATAGATAGGAGTTTAAACAGTGAGGCTCATCTGGATAGATAGAAGTTTAAACAGTGAGGCTCATCTGGATAGATAGGAGTTTAAACAGTGAGGCTCGTCTGGATAGATAGAAGTTTAAACAGTGAGGCTCGTCTAGATAGATAGGAGTTTAAACAGTGAGGCTCATCTGGATAGATAGGAGTTTAAACAGTGAGGCTCGTCTGGATAGATAGAAGTTTAAACAGTGAGGCTCGTCTAGATAGATAGGAGTTTAAACAGTGAGACTCATCTGGATAGATAGGAGTTTAAACAGTGAGGCGTTTGTATTTTATAGCTTTCCCACTGTTGGCCTTCTACGTTTGGGAGTGGCCTCATTTGAACTGTTGTTCAGCTCAGTGAAGCCTTTGAAGGGGAGGCAGACTAATTGATCCTGCAGGGCGTATTGTTTCTAGTATTTCCCACAGCGGGTGACCGTGGTCTGTGGATAATGCCAGGGCAAGGGCAGCAGCAACACCCACCAAGAGCTTGGACAGCCAGCACCGCGGCCAGAAGGCGGGACAGCATGGTCTTCCAGGGGGGATTCCAACCACGGGTGGATCTGGTCAGACACAGCACTGCAGGAGGGGGGGAGACACAGACATCTGATGAGACTCCGTGCATTGCGGGCTAAGCTGATCAAAGACACAACAGTATAATAACACGATTGTTATCCACCTTATTTCTGGCTGCCATGATGCCTATGCGTGTTTCCTCCGGTGTGAAACGAAGGGGGGGGGGGGGGGGGACTGACTGTCAATGGTCCGCGGACCATTGACGTTCTGAACCGCGTTCCGAACCGTGGGGGCTGATCCGTGCCAGCCCTGGTAAATACAATATTCCTGGAATGCGAGTTTAACTAAACAGTTACATGTCCTCTGCATTCTACATCAAATGAAGACATTACCGTTTGTTTTATTTTGTATGTTACATACTTATTGGCCAAGTTATTAGTTAGTTTATGGTGGAGGAATTCTGCCAGCTAAAGAAGGAAGTGTAGGCGGCCATCTTGCCTGCAGAGTTTTCAAATCAACCGTTTTAGGAAATGGCAACAAGCTGCAACAATCAGGTCACTTAAACCGGACCTTGTACCCATAATTATTTTGACAGCGGGGCATTCAAAAATAAGGTGGATAGGAAGGTCCCAATGAAAGGTACAAAACTCTGATGATGCATTCAAAGAGGGTGTGGCAGTGTTGTTGTTTTTTCAATTTAATTTGTACAGGGATGGCATAGGAAATCATGTCACTGTGGTCCTAACTAAATAAACAAATAGCACCTAAACAAACTAAATATACATACAACCAATATTAAAGAACTATTTATGTTCTTCAAGAGTGATGCAAAGCACCCATGGCAACACTTTGTTGCAGATGGCACTGACTTCACATCCCTCTCTAAGGGTTCAGTGCCTTGCTCAAAGGCACGTCGACAGTAGATGCTGAGCGTTACTCGTTCACTATCCCCACCCACACTTTCCCAGCCGCTACAGAAATTTGAAGCAAAAGTTTTAAAGTCTTTGTTTCAACCTGCTTGGCGTCCCAGGTGGGTGGGCTTTTGCAACATAAGATAATGCAATAATAAAGTAAAGACTATGTGAAAGTTGAGCACAATCATTTTTGGGGACTTTTGGGACAACTTATTTGATATGTGAATTCCAAAGGTAACTTCTTCAGCAAAGTACAAGGCATTTCTCTTCTAGAGAGAGCAGAGCTGATACGACTTATTCCAAGGATGAGAGGAAAGAAGATCCGAGTCGTTGGCTGGGTTTCCATCCAAATGTATCGCAACTTTTAATCGAATTTTCAGAAAGTCGGCAAAAGAAAATGCAAAATAATGCGCGTTTCCATCCACTGCTATTTTGCGAATTATAGAGCTGTCAATCACCTGGTGTTTGAGGCTGTCTGAGCTGCTGATCAGCTGCTAGACCCCATATACAGCCCTATTAAACACATCTAACGTTATTCATTTAAAGTTTCTTGATGATCTAGAGACAAAGGTACCATAACGCTATTTCTGGATTACCAGGTGCGACTCGTGTCGGCAAGCATAACGTTATAATCCACGGAGCAGATAGTAAGTGAATAGCCTACAATTTCATTCAATTGTAGAAGTGAGTCGCCTTAAAGTTAGTATCCCAGTCTTCTTCTGTTACAATACCACAGCGGGTATTGTGCTGCGTATTTAACATTATTTACCGTGTCGTGTGTAGCCCTATTGTGTGTAGGCTACACAGCATGTCATGTTTTGCAGTGATCAAGGCAAACTGCCTGGTTTTTCAATGGAGAGACAACAGAATATCTATCTCAGACAGGCAGACAGACAGACAGACAGACAGACAGACAGACAGACAGACAGACAGACAGTCAGACAGACAGACAGACAGACAGACAGTTGAGTACAAGAAGAGAGTAAGGTAAAAGAGAGAGAGAAGGGAAGTGGGAAGAGTTTCTATTATAAAACTGACATATTCAGCATCTTGTGGGTTTTGAGCAATTGGGGAATAAACAGGATAAAATTAGAACAAGTGTGACCCCATCATGTGACCCCATCATGTGGCAGTTCTGCTTTTAGGGACAGATAAATAAAGTAGAACAAACCGCACCGTGGATATATAACCGCACCGTGGATATATAACCGCACCGTGGATATATAACCGCACCGTGGATATATAACCGCACCGTGGATATATAACCGCACCGTGGATATATAACCGCACCGTGGATATATAACCGCACCGTGGATATATAACCGCACCGTGGATATATGCCTCTGACAACAAGTGTGCACAGTCAACATCCATGTCTGTCCAGACTTTGACGTTTGAGTCAAATATGAAGAAATTCCGTCAAGGCGTTGCTGCGATATGGCGTTACCGAGCTTGAAAATGGCATTCGTGAGGTCACAGTGACCTTGAACTTTGACCTTTGACCACCAAAATGTAATCAGTTCATCCCTGAGTCCAAGTGGACGTTTGAGTCAAATTTGAATAAATTCCGTCAAGGCATTCCTGAGATATCCCGTTAAGGAGCTTGAAAATGGTTTTCGAGAGGTCACAGTGACATTGACCTTTGACCTTTGACCACCAAAACCTAATCAGTTCATCCTTGAGTCCAAGTCGACATTTCTGATGAAATTTCGTCAAGGTGTTCCTGAGATATCGCATGAACGAACATGGGACGGACAGACGGACAACCCGAAACCATAATGCCTCCGGCCAGCGGAGGCATAACAAAGTTAGTTGAATGCATTTTTGATTGGTTTTGTTTTGAAAAGAGAATTGGGCAGTCTGAGTCTACCTCCCTCTCAGTGTATTTCTAGTAATATCTAATAATATCTAATAATTATAATCTAATAATATAGTAATATCTAATAATTGCGCTGAACTTGGTGCGCTCTGTGAGAGGAACACTGCACTATCACTGCACTGCCCCCAAATATCGACTTTAGTTGACTTGTAACTTGTTAATTCTGCTGAAGCATCATTTTCCTAAATGTTCCTGATCTTTGTTCTGTTTTGACTTAATGAGCCCCAAAGATCAAGCAAAACACAGTCCTCCTAACAACATATTTCATTGGCTGAGAAAGAGAATAACATTTTATGAAACATCAAGTGTCTGTGTCTCTATTTTAAACATGTATTTTTTTCATACTAGATGCTTCATATAGATATTGGAAATGACAATGTATCAAAAAGGATAAAGGAAAAAGGCATCTAATTCAATGTGATGACATCAGAGCATTATATTTCTTTGATCTCAACACAGAACTCAAAGTTCAATACAGATGAAAAGGAGAGACCATTCTGAATGGATTTGCCATTTTAAACATGCTATCCTCGTGTTGTTTGCATTGTATTGTCATGTGTAGGGCTGCTTCGCGTTGTCATTGAACGCATCGTGTCACGTGTGAAACAGATGTTTGCATATTATTCTTTTTGACAGTGCGAGAGTAGTCTCGGTTTCCAGGTGAGCGGCGCCAACAGCGTCACCTAACCACCAAACGTCTGGGAATTTACTGTTCCAAATCTGGTTCAGAGCCCGGCGAGAATGGCCGGCAGCAGACATGCCTACATTTATTATTAGAATGTTATTTGGTAGCGGCAATGCAATGTTTCATAGTTCCAATATAGAGCAAGACACTGATGTGCTGCAAAGAGAGTTTATACCTGTTGTTTATTTTACAATCATTTTTCCTACCCGGAAGTGGTCCGCAGCGCTTGCTACTGTGAGTCATCAGCAGGCTCTGTAACGTTAGCCTCGGGAGTCGGGCTTATCGCTGGGGGAAAGACCTCTAGCCGCCGGGGCCGGATGAAACACGTCCTATTAACAGGTTATGTTTGTTTCCAAGTGATTAATATGTTTCTCCGCAAACGCGACAGCACCGGTTCTGCATGAGCGTCACTGCTCCCAGAAAGCAGGCCCGCCCACAACGCTCATGATTGGCTCTCCGATGCAAGGCTTCCAACAGCACCACCTAACGTTATGAAAAGATTTAAATAGTAATATTCTCAGTCTTACAGTAGTGAAACGGATTAAGACTGAGAGCTGAGTCTAGTGCGAGAGATGATCTATCACCACATTATTGGCACAGAAAGGAAAAGACACAGAGGTCTGTTTCCTCTCTTGGTGTGTACACTCCCTTCCTCCTTCCATCCATCCATGTCCTCCTGTCTGCCTGCGCTCTATATTCCCGCCTCGTACCCTGGAGGCAAGTGACTGCGGCGCACCCTGGAGGCGGCAAGTGACTGCGGCGCACCCTGGAGGCAAGTGTCTGCGGCGCACCCTGGAGGCGGCAAGTGTCTGCGGCGCACCCTGGAGGCAGGTGTCTGCGGCGCACCCTGGAGGCAAGTGTCTGCGGCGCACCCTGGAGGCAAGTGTCTGCGGCGCACCCTGGAGGCAAGTGTCTGCGGCGCACCCTGGAGGCAGGTGTCTGCGGCGCACCCTGGAGGCAAGTGTCTGCGGCGCACCCTGGAGGCAAGTGTCTGCGGCGCACCCTGGAGGCAAGTGTCTGCGGCGCACCCTGGAGGCAAGTGTCTGTGGCGCACCCTGGAGGCAAGTGTCTGCGGCGCACCCTGGAGGCAAGTGTCTGCGGCGCACCCTGGAGGCAAGTGTCTGTGGCGCACCCTGGAGGCAAGTGTCTGTGGCGCACCCTGGAGGCAAGTGTCTGCGGCGCACCCTGGAGGCAAGTGTCTGTGGCGCACCCTGGAGGCAGGTGTCTGTGGCGCACCCTGGAGGCAAGTGTCTGCGGCGCACCCTGGAGGCAGGTGTCTGTGGCGCACCCTGGAGGCAAGTGTCTGCGGCGCACCCTGGAGGCAAGTGTCTGCGGCGCACCCTGGAGGCAAGTGTCTGCGGCGCACCCTGGAGGCAGGTGTCTGCGGCGCACCCTGGAGGCAAGTGTCTGCGGCGCACCCTGGAGGCAAGTGTCTGCGGCGCACCCTGGAGGCAGGTGTCTGCGGCGCACCCTGGAGGCAAGTGTCTGCGGCGCACCCTGGAGGCAGGTGTCTGCGGCGCACCCTGGAGGCAGGTGTCTGCGGCGCACCCTGGAGGCAAGTGTCTGTGGCGCACCCTGGAGGCAAGTGTCTGGGCGCACCCTGGAGGCAAGTGTCTGCGGCGCACCCTGGAGGCAGGTGTCTGTGGCGCACCCTGGAGGCAAGTGTCTGCGGCGCACCCTGGAGGCAGGTGTCTGTGGCGCACCCTGGAGGCAAGTGTCTGCGGCGCACCCTGGAGGCAAGTGTCTGCGGCGCACCCTGGAGGCAAGTGTCTGCGGCGCACCCTGGAGGCAGGTGTCTGCGGCGCACCCTGGAGGCAAGTGTCTGCGGCGCACCCTGGAGGCAAGTGTCTGCGGCGCACCCTGGAGGCAGGTGTCTGCGGCGCACCCTGGAGGCAAGTGTCTGCGGCGCACCCTGGAGGCAGGTGTCTGCGGCGCACCCTGGAGGCAGGTGTCTGCGGCGCACCCTGGAGGCAAGTGTCTGTGGCGCACCCTGGAGGCAAGTGTCTGGGCGCACCCTGGAGGCAAGTGTCTGCGGCGCACCCTGGAGGCAAGTGTCTGCGGCGCACCCTGGAGGCAGGTGACTGCGGCGCACCCTGGAGGCAAGTGACTGCGGCGCACCCTGGAGGCAAGTGACTGCGGCGCACCCTGGAGGCAAGTGACTGCGGCGCACCCTGGAGGCAGGTGTCTGCGGCGCACCCTGGAGGCAAGTGTCTGCGGCGCACCCTGGAGGCAAGTGTCTGTGGCGCACCCTGGAGGCAAGTGTCTGCGGCGCACCCTGGAGGCAAGTGTCTGCGGCGCACCCTGGAGGCAAGTGTCTGCGGCGCACCCTGGAGGCAGGTGACTGCGGCGCACCCTGGAGGCAAGTGACTGCGGCGCACCCTGGAGGCAAGTGACTGCGGCGCACCCTGGAGGCAAGTGACTGCGGCGCACCCTGGAGGCAGGTGTCTGCGGCGCACCCTGGAGGCAAGTGTCTGCGGCGCACCCTGGAGGCAAGTGTCTGTGGCGCACCCTGGAGGCAAGTGTCTGTGGCGCACCCTGGAGGCAAGTGTCTGCGGCGCACCCTGGAGGCAAGTGTCTGCGGCGCACCCTGGAGGCAAGTGTCTGTGGCGCACCCTGGAGGCAAGTGTCTGTGGCGCACCCTGGAGGCAAGTGTCTGCGGCGCACCCTGGAGGCAAGTGTCTGTGGCGCACCCTGGAGGCAGGTGTCTGTGGCGCACCCTGGAGGCAAGTGTCTGCGGCGCACCCTGGAGGCAGGTGTCTGTGGCGCACCCTGGAGGCAAGTGTCTGCGGCGCACCCTGGAGGCAAGTGTCTGCGGCGCACCCTGGAGGCAAGTGTCTGCGGCGCACCCTGGAGGCAGGTGTCTGCGGCGCACCCTGGAGGCAAGTGTCTGCGGCGCACCCTGGAGGCAAGTGTCTGCGGCGCACCCTGGAGGCAGGTGTCTGCGGCGCACCCTGGAGGCAAGTGTCTGCGGCGCACCCTGGAGGCAGGTGTCTGCGGCGCACCCTGGAGGCAGGTGTCTGCGGCGCACCCTGGAGGCAAGTGTCTGTGGCGCACCCTGGAGGCAAGTGTCTGGGCGCACCCTGGAGGCAAGTGTCTGCGGCGCACCCTGGAGGCAGGTGTCTGTGGCGCACCCTGGAGGCAAGTGTCTGCGGCGCACCCTGGAGGCAGGTGTCTGTGGCGCACCCTGGAGGCAAGTGTCTGCGGCGCACCCTGGAGGCAAGTGTCTGCGGCGCACCCTGGAGGCAAGTGTCTGCGGCGCACCCTGGAGGCAGGTGTCTGCGGCGCACCCTGGAGGCAAGTGTCTGCGGCGCACCCTGGAGGCAAGTGTCTGCGGCGCACCCTGGAGGCAGGTGTCTGCGGCGCACCCTGGAGGCAAGTGTCTGCGGCGCACCCTGGAGGCAGGTGTCTGCGGCGCACCCTGGAGGCAGGTGTCTGCGGCGCACCCTGGAGGCAAGTGTCTGTGGCGCACCCTGGAGGCAAGTGTCTGGGCGCACCCTGGAGGCAAGTGTCTGCGGCGCACCCTGGAGGCAAGTGTCTGCGGCGCACCCTGGAGGCAGGTGACTGCGGCGCACCCTGGAGGCAAGTGACTGCGGCGCACCCTGGAGGCAAGTGACTGCGGCGCACCCTGGAGGCAAGTGACTGCGGCGCACCCTGGAGGCAGGTGTCTGCGGCGCACCCTGGAGGCAAGTGTCTGCGGCGCACCCTGGAGGCAAGTGTCTGTGGCGCACCCTGGAGGCAAGTGTCTGCGGCGCACCCTGGAGGCAAGTGTCTGCGGCGCACCCTGGAGGCAAGTGTCTGCGGCGCACCCTGGAGGCAGGTGACTGCGGCGCACCCTGGAGGCAAGTGACTGCGGCGCACCCTGGAGGCAAGTGACTGCGGCGCACCCTGGAGGCAAGTGACTGCGGCGCACCCTGGAGGCAGGTGTCTGCGGCGCACCCTGGAGGCAAGTGTCTGCGGCGCACCCTGGAGGCAAGTGTCTGCGGCGCACCCTGGAGGCAAGTGTCTGCGGCGCACCCTGGAGGCAAGTGTCTGCGGCGCACCCTGGAGGCAGGTGACTGCGGCGCACCCTGGAGGCAAGTGACTGCGGCGCACCCTGGAGGCAAGTGACTGCGGCGCACCCTGGAGGCAAGTGACTGCGGCGCACCCTGGAGGCAGGTGTCTGCGGCGCACCCTGAGAGAGTGTGTGTGAGAGCTGGATAAGGAGGGTAATGCCAACCGGGGTCACTATGACGGAATGGGATCAGCTGAGCTCTAAACAAAATACACTCTGAAAACAAAAGGAAGAAAATGAGCTGACAGACAGGCTGACAGCAGGTATTGTTCATGCTGACATGAAAGATCTAACAGCACATTTGAGAAGAGTGTAGCAATTCCACCTCCGACTCTGACTGCTGGGAGGAGGAGTGGTGTCAGAGGCTGCAGAGAGGTCCTCAAGGTAGGCTTGGAGGTAGATGGACACAAGCCAGGTTCTTGTGTTGGGTTTCCACCAGTCCATAGGTGTCTGACGTGGAATATGAAATGTCCAGTATTGTATCACCAATGATGTGTCCAAATGCATCAGGGAATATCATACAGTACACCACCTGACCTGACCAGTCGAAAGTTTGGACAGCCCAGGTTTTTGACGTAATGTAATTTTTAGACATATGTCTCATTATTAATGACTGTGGATTGCAAATCTACTTGGCCTAAAGTATGACATGTTCTTCTGGTGAAGTCAGGGAGAGCAGCAAACCGATCCGTTTCCCAAGAACTCTTTGTATCACATGATATGAGTCATTCCAGTGTTGTTCTCATCTCCGGCTCTGCCTCTGCAACTTCACTTCAGCAGAACTCTTTCCATGATGACGCTCCGTTTACGGGCTCAGCAGAGAGGATGTGGGCAGTAGTGAAGAGCAGCCTCGTCACTAAGTGCTCACTCCTGGATGTCTTTCACAGGGCAGCAGCCTGCCAGGCAACATGCCTGGGACACTTTCTGGATATTTAGCCTGCCTCAGAGGGAGAGACTGCCTCAGAGAGACTGCCTCAGAGACAGAGACTGCCTCAGAGAGACTGCCTCAGAGAGACTGCCTCAGAGGCAGAGACTGCTGGCTATTCACTGCACAGAGTATCAAAAAAGGGGAATACATATTGAATGAACGAAAGGTCCCACAGGAAGACAGTTGGAAGGTGCTTCAAAAGAGAGACATACCACAAGAGTCCTCTTTAAAAGGACAAGAATTGAATATATTTGTAAGCTCTAGGTATGTCGCATTTTTCCTTCAGCGTAGCGTGAACTGAGGTATGCCAACGTGTCGATACTAAACCACAGTCTGACTCTGACTCTGTCTGTGTTGTCCAGACACCAGGAAGTCAAAGGGTTTTTCCCACTAATGACTCAAAGCACTTTCCCGACCCGATGCCAGCCAGTTTCCTTTACTGTCCAAATGTTATTATTCACTTCAAAGGCCACAGCAAGCTGACCACATCTGCAAGCTACAAATAATAAGACTACAATTAAAGTTGAACTGTGCAGCGTTTTAGGGAAATAAAGAAATGGGTGGTTTGACACCCGCTGTTGTGATCTCTTTATTCCCATTTCAAGGCTGTTCCTGGAATTAACAAAGCTATTCTCTCAAATGAAGGCCAGTGAAATGTACACTGAATAAAGGTGTGATGGTCTGAACAGGCTTTCATTTCATTCACTGATTGCTCCCTAGCTTTTCAGCAATAACCAATCTAATAACTTTTTACATTTCGACTTGCGCTGCTAAGGATTATTACAGCCTTCTACTGAGGTCAGATGAAAGAGAAATGAAGTTATAAACTGCAGTATATATTGCAGGTATCACAGAACAGTCATATTTGCAATTTTATCATGGCCGTAATACTCGTCAAATTATTCTATTGGGAAATCTCTGGCAATTTCCAGCCTCAATGATAAGCTTTCCCTCAGCGACGGCACGTCTGCAACAGCATGGTGTCTTTTCACTGACACTGCCGGTCTGCAGTCCACTCCTCTGCTGGAGGACAGAGGCACTAACACTGCTGGTCTGCAGTCCGCTCCTCTGCTGGAGGACAAAGTCACTAACACTGCTGGTCTGCAGTCCACTCCTGCTGAGGACAAAGTCACTAACACTGCTGGTCTGCAGTCCACTCCTGCTGAGGACAAAGTCACTAATACTGCTGGTCTGCAGTCCACTCC
>NC_139645.1:39148647-39166147 GCF_964638095.1 Poromitra crassiceps
GGAAATCATTCTCCCTCTAGTGTGATATTCTGATTAATGTGTCATTTGTGGTGTTTCAGATCTTCACATCAATGAAACACTATTATTACTACTGCTACTGTTGTACTACTACTACTACTACTACTACTACTACTACTACATGTACTACTGGTCCTACTACTAAAACAGCTTCTCCCACCTAGGTATATAAAATGCTGACAAATAAGGAGTCTCTGGATCAGATCATTGTTGCTACACCGGGGCTCAGGTCAGACCCAGTAGCATTAGGTGAGACTTGATGGATCTTGCTTTGCTTGATACATCTCTTTAATGTGGTTTTCCTTTTTACTATGCAAGTATTTATTCTAATAATGCTGTTCATATTTGTGCAGGAGTTCTCCAAGACAAAGATCTCTTTGTGCAGTTCACGGATCCGAACATGCTGGACGTGTGAGTGTGGCTTCACCTTGATGCTTATTGGCTCTGATGGGTTTTCCATTAGTGCATACAATGTCCAGCTGGGTGAAGATAGCAGCCAGCCAGCCAGCCGGGGAGGGGAGGGGCGGAGTCAGGGGGGGTGCGACCTGAACGCAGCACGGTTGTGGTGGTTGCTCTCTATCTTGTCTTTAGCACAGTGTTGCAATATTGCGGTTATTGTGACAGGAAGGAAGTAGTCGGCTGGAAATGATTTAATGTCCGGCCATCGGGCTGACAGCTGGTGCTTATGGAAAACCCTGATAATAAATGAGCAGAGTACAAACGTACACAGAGAGGAGAATCCTGCTAGTGATGTACACACTCGCTTCTCACCTTACTCACATGTTTTTACATTGTCCGCCCAAGTGTAAACATACTTTTTGTATTTTGGTTAGAGTTATATTATATTGGCCATGTTGGCCAAAAATTTTTTTTACCTTAATATAAAGCTGTTAACTCATTTTGAGGGTACACTGACTTCTAATAGGGAGAATGGCGCCTCTATCATTCCCACTCTGCATCCTGAACGTTTTTTACTGCACCATGTAACTTTGAGGCTCCTAACCGGAGCATGAAAGTTACCTGAATGTAACTCCTGCTACAGCTCCTTCATATTAAAAGCTTTCTGCTGGCAAACTAATGGGCGCTGCTTTTATTGTGAAGAACATATAGGAAGTGAAATGTGATTATCGCTTGCTAGCATGATTAGTGGCATGATTATCAACTTGTTTCAAGAAAACAAGTCACCACAACATTTTAGGATATTTATAGCTTTTTTCTCTCTCTCCAGCGAATCGGTTATAAACACTCCACAGAGGTTAGCAAATTAGAGAGTGCAAGCAGAAACGATATAATAAGCTTAATATCTGTACGTACAAACAGGGAAGTGTAGCATTCATTAGCATCTGTAATGACCACTTGTGGCAGCAGAGGCCGCTGTTGCTGCTGCTAAGTAGATTCCTACATGTTAGGGCTTTAAGCTCTCTCGCTTATCAGCAGACTGCAGGATGGTATGAATTAACAATGTTATAATGCTAACCGACATAAAGAAAGACTGGTAGCAGCATTACTGAGTTGGCTGTACCATGTGTATCTGTCTACACTGTAGTTGTCATGTTGCATCAACTCTCAGATCTAGATGTTTCTGCTCTGTCCACCTCATAGACTGATCAGCTCCCACCCAGCACTGGTCAATGCCATCATCCTGGTCCTGCACTCTGTGGCCGGCAGTATGCCCGCTCAGTCCAGCACCAGCTCCTCCCGCAACGTCTCCTCCAGCTCCTACAGCGATATGCCAGGTGAGCGAGATGGCTCAGAGAAGATCCTGAGGGTCCCTCACAAGCTGCCACATGTGCTGCTGACCGCCGCCACGGCGCCACATAGAGGCATTGAAGTGAAGCTGACAGTAGCTTCATGTTTTGATCAAATGCAATGGGCATGTTATTGTAGTTGTGTCTGCCCTTTAAAAATTAAGCATACATACAATAAGGATACAGACACTTGTGCTCGTGGCAAGGCACTACTATAGTGGTGGTTAGTTAAAGTGATAACAGCTGAGTTAACACAATGGGGATATGGCCCATTGATGAAAGCTCTTGCATCTCTCTGTATTGCAACATTTATGAACTTATGTCTGTGGCGACACTTTCCCCGCACCCAAACTAAAAAAAGAAAAAGATACCACAAGCAGCGCACAGTTCTTGGCATGTTTCCCATCACCCAGCACCCGTCAGAGAGGGCAGGCAGAGTAGTAACAAGTTGCTGTTGTTTCCGCTTTATTATGATCCCACTGGAGATTTGGGCAGAACACACCCTGCGCCCGCCTACGCAGCAGTCAAGCACAGGGATTGGCCAGGTCAGAAGGGAGCCTTTTGTTCCCGTTTGACAGCTCAAATCTCCCCCCCCCACACACACACACACACACTGCGTCCAGCCGCCCACGTGTCATAGCGATCTCCAGTGGGATCCATAATAACGCACTGCTGACCAACTTCTTCTTTTGAGCTGTATTCTCTTGAGCGGTTGGCATCCAAGTGTTGCATTACTGCCCCCACTGGCCAACTTGAATGCATTAAGGAAAGGGAAAAAAACTTCACGTTACATTATGCGACACTGTTTGGATCTCACCTGCAATCAGGCCCGTAGCTACCATTGAGGACACCGAGGTCATGACCTCGGTATTTTCCACACCAATTTTTTTTTTTTTTTTTTTTTTTTTAATAGCCCTGGTTTCCAGATCTATTCATCTGTCATTGATGATTTAATGCGGCTGATCGGAAATGCAACAATTTGCTTCCTCTCTGTGTGCTATAGAAGGAAGAGAGATAACTCACAACATTCATATTTTGCATTGAGGCTAGATTGGGGCTAGACTTTGGGGACAGTTCTATTGAAGTGAATGGGTAAGTAACTCCCCTGTAAGTGATGTTTGTGTAGATGGGCCATTGTATTTAATTGAGCAGTATTCTGCCATGTGACCTGTATGCAGAATATAAATTATATTATATGGGGAGACATTTATTTTTTGTATCATTTTAAAGCAACAGCACAGTAAAGAGGATATTAATCTAACATGATGTCTGTAGTTTTTTATAGATCTAGCCTCTTCATTTTGCTCTCAAAGTGCACCAGATTGAAGCATTTTACTTTAAAATGGACACATTTTTCTATCCGGGGGGGCACAGCCCCCCCTGGGGCCCCCACGCCGCGCTAAAATGACCTCGGTATCTCCAAAACCCTGGCTACGGGCCTGCCTGCAATTACTGCTCATGGCCATAGGTGTTGTCAGGGACGAGAAAACTGAAATCCTCCGGATTATAACTTTAATTTTGTGTCACTAAGATTAACTGTAATGCCGCTGCCATCCGGGAAATCAGGCTTTGGGATGGAACACTTGTTCCGCTTAGGCTGGCATCCATATTTAATGTGTTTATGCAAAACTAGTTTTCCAGACGAGCTTTGATATAAACTTGTGCTTCTTGTCTGTTTTATATCTTCTATAATCCTGTTTTAATTGACATCTGGCATTTGAAGGCTTTACCTCAGTGGCTTGGATGTATTTTTACACACTTGTTAACTGTGATTCTAAAAGAGCTGTGGAAAGAAAAAGCGTATTATCCTCCTCTTCCTGCAGGGGGATTCATGTTCGAGGGCATGTCTGATGATGAGGAAGACTTCCAGTCCGTGAGTTAATCTGCTCGCATCTCCACATCAGGCATTATGTATTATAATATATATTATATATTATAATATATATTATTATATATATTATATATTATTATATATATTATAATATATATATTATGTGCACTGAAACTTGATGAAGCTAAATGCCATTGCTGAATTCTGGTGCTTCTCCACGTGTGCGATAGGGGGGCCAAGCAGGCCCGTCCAGCAGAGGAGGGGCCTCAGCAGGAGTGCGTCCCGTGTCTCTGAGCCACAGTGGAGCCACCGGCCCTCGGCCGATAACGCAGAGCGAGCTGGCCACCGCCCTGGCCCTGGCCAGCACCCCCGACTCCAGTGCTGTCACCCCCACCACCGCCAGTCAGGTGAGGGCACGCAGACAACATTCTCACACATTTGAAAAGCTTTTTAGCGCTGGCCAATGAGTATTATGGTTATTATAACCATATCATGATATGAGACTAGTCACATGTCACAGGCACGGCAGATACAATCTTATATAGGCATATTATAATGATCAGAAGATGATCTCACCATCTAAGGGCTTCTGACGGCCTTATCCAGCATGAACATTAGAGAAGAAAAGGGGATTTGGGAGCGAGTAAGGTGAGCGTGTGTCTCAGCGTACTTGTTAGCAGGTCGCTCGAGCTTCTCTGATGCCCGTCCAATCGCTCGTCTACGGCCGGCCCGTTCCTCCTGGATCCACAAGAAGCAGACAAGAAACTTGTAACAATATCACACAAAAGAAAGTAAAAAATATTGTTCATTTTAAGAGAAAGTTGAAACACTTTATACTGGAGAAATATAGAACTGATGGTTAACTGTCTTTCGATGATGTATAGTTCAAATGCTAAAAATGCTAAAAATGTATATATGACGTATAGATCAAATGCTTTAAAAAAAAAAGAAATTGCTTGCTGTTTTTGTTAATTTTTTTGTTTTTTTGTTTTTTTGTTTTTTAGACCATATGGAAAGTTTGTAATTTATAAGATGAACTGGGTTAGGGCATTTACAAGCTTGTAGCTTCAGCCCTAACCTTTTCGGCCAGCATCGTATGTTTGTTTTGTTTTGCATGTTTGTTTTTTGTGATGTGGCGCGAAATAAACTTTATTCATTCATTCATTCATTCAATATTGTTACAATATCGATATCATGGTATTTGGTTAAAAAAAAATTGATTTTGTCCATATATCATAATATATATCTACCTCACAGTGTAGCGATGGATTATTGCAGACTACGCTGAAACACACACACACACACACACACTATTTTTGTCTTTGCTGGATTCTTTCTCAGTCCTTATGTACTCGTCTCTCTCTTAGGCGGACCCTTCCACCGGAGTGGCCCCCATGCCAGCAGGCACCCCAGTCAGTAATGATCTCTTCAGCCAGGCACTCCAGCAGGCTCTGCAGGCCACCAACATGTCTGCTCTACAGGTGAGGCTTATGACCTCGTCTCTAATACATACCTGCCAACATGTCTGCTCTACAGGTGAGGCCCCCATATAACCCTACACCACAAATTAATAGAATAAATACAAGGATGTAATGTAACTCACTTTTAAATTACGGTAGTCTTAAATTCATAGCTCACAGTCAAATAATAAGATACAATTAAATTAAACAAACATACAAAAACGTAGGCTACAAAAGATGTGATCAAAAGTTTTATGCATGAAAGTTTGTGATCTAAAAATGTACATCATAAAAAATGAAAAAGAGATGTTCTTGTTAACTATAGCATGGCCATTTGCCTTGCTGACTTGCTCAGCCTCCGGCCAATCGTGCCTGTATGGACACCCGACCAAGCCTGAGGTAACACGGGGTGCGAACCTGCGACCCTCGTGTTGGTAGGCAGGGAATCTACCGTTACACTACCCGGACGCTCTATATTTATGCCGTAAAGGGGAAAAAATTGCATTTGTGTGATTTTCTTGGGAGGAGGGGGGAACCACGTAGCAATGACGCTTAGGGCACCCAAATGGCCAGCAGCGGTTCTGACTGCGTGTTTATTTCAGGGCCGCTGGCAGTCCCAGATGCAGCAGCTCAGGGACATGGGGATCCAGGATGAGGAGCTGATGCTGAGGGCGCTGCAGGCCACAGATGGGGACATCCAGGCTGCCCTGGAGCTCATATTTGCTGGAGGCCCAGGACTCTGAAGCCACGCCTCTAAGGGACCCCGGGAAGGGGGGGGGGGGGGGGGGGGGTTAGGGAGGAGAGGGCAGGAGAAGCCCTCAGAGGAGCTTTGGTCATCCTGCTGGCCAGTCATTATGTGGATGTGAAGCTTTTAGACACGTGAGGACGTCTCATTACTGCTCCACTTACCACCCTTAAATGTACAGTTTCAAAGCAGCTCTGCAATTGTCCTAATTGTCCTTTTTTGTTATTGACCTGACTTGTAATAAACCTCATCACACTATCTGTTTTTTGATAGGTGGCATCATTGACAGTTAACTTATTCTTTACCAATATCTTTTTATTTTACTTCATGGAAAAGTCTCCTCCTCTAGTTAGTTAGTTAGTTCCTCTCTATGCTGTGGGATTTATTAGCAGACCAAAGTCTCTGCTACATCGCTTTGATCAGGACGACGCCCTGAAATATCTGGTATGCAATTTTCACATCCTAACGAGACATTTGTTTTTCTTATTTGTTTAAGTCTTAATTGTATAATCATCATTATTATCCAGGAATATTAAAATGTATGCAGTACATAGTTATACAGCTATGGTGCTCATACATTCATATTTGCAATGGCATCCCATAGCTGATGTAATTCAGTTAGTTGCACACTAGATGGCAATGCAGTATTTTGTTTCCAACAAGACATGGTTCATCCAAATCTCTTTTTTTCCCTGTCGGTTTTGGTTTCTGGTTTTTGTTTGGGGGGGGGGGGTCTCCACTAAATCTGAATAACATGATGGTTAATTTCTAAACAGGCTTCAAGAACTCAAAGAGTTCAATATGCTTGGACATAGCCACTTAGATAAAAGAAAGAAATAGAAATATAAGGTGATACATATATCTACTCTGTGTATACTGTCGATGTGGCTATGCTTATCTGGACATGTTGCTATTAGTAACTGAGTCTTTACTACATTTGCTTTGTCTGGTGGCCTCCCATCAGAGTATATTGTAGTGGAGGACATACAGTACTGCATGCCCCCTCCCCCCCTGCAACCTAGTGTTCCCGGTCTACAGTAATTGGCCTGTTTAGTTTTATTACTGCGTCTGTGACTGTGACAGCTCAATCAGTCGATTGCTCTTTCATAGCACAGCAGCCAAACAGCGCTCTGTGTCCGTCTGTCCTCATTACCATTTTATATGTACGCACACCTGCGGGCAATTTCCACCACCAACTGCCTCCAAGGGTGTTTTAAAATAATGCTGTAAATGTGCAGCTTCAGCACAATAATAAAATGTCATTGCCTTTCTAGCAAATTAAAAATGAAACTGTTGTGCTTTTTACAGATAAAAGAAGGGGGGATTTTAAACCTAGCAGGAATATGTTGTGTGCTGTGGAGTAATTTTGCACTGATTACAGATCTGGACATAGTCTTGTTTTTAAAGGCGTTGCCTGCTAGTAAGCTGTCGAGTCATATGTGGTATTTGTTGTAGTCTGTATCATGTCTATTTTACTGTTATTATGCATATAGGCTCTTACCCTCAAGAGCTGTAAGCTGAACAACCTACTGTCACAAAACCAATGTTGCCATGGAGACACACACATCTGTCGGTTTTGAAAGAGTAGCAAATGCTTCACAAATTCAATGCTTCTATATAACTGATCTTAGATCTTAGTTGTGAGTAATGTAACTTACTGAATCACTCATCAGTACTTCATCTGTTTGCTTTCACTTGTTTTTGTACTACTTCCAACACTCATTCAGTATGAAATGAAACTGACAATTTATTCCAATTTACTGGCAGTATTGCGAGTGGTCCTGTGTAGCCCAAGGGGGCCATGGCACAAACTATATTAGAGTAAAGACTTTGATTCCCACTGGTTTCACCCCTCCTAAAAATTATGCACTTAATTAAACTAGAAATCTTGCACGCCCAATTCCTAGGCTCGCCCGCCCTATTGGCATGCGCAGCTCACAATTGTTCAACTTCGCATCACTGATGACATCACAATTGCTCGAGTGACCATCACTGATCACATCATGGAGTGCTCGAGTGACATCACTCAGCGCACAGCTGCTCAACTCCGCATCACTGATGATGTCAGTGAGTGATCAGTAGTGAGAGAAAAGTAGTGATGATGTCACAATGTCTATGACATCATCAGTGACTTCACAATTGCTCGAGTGACCATCACTGATGACATCGAGTGCGCGAGTAACATCACTGATGATGTCATAGACATTGTGACATCAGCAGTGACATCATTACTGACCAAAATCATCACAAATCTCACAATGTGGGACCAAGAACGTGACCAAAAACACAGACAGAGTCCACTTTGGTAATTTTATGTAGGATGATGATGATGATTAAAGGCATCCAATTTGACTTAAATGCATTCAGCGACCAGAGCAACTTACAAGCATTACTGTAGAATAAAGCTGTAAGCTAATACCTAAAATCACCAGTATTACTGTAGAATAAAGCTGTAGGCTAATACCTAAAATCACCAGCATTACAAGAATCCAATGAATTAAGTTCAATACTGAGAGTCATGATTTTGGGACAGTTAGAATGATCATGTAAGATTCAGAAGAGCCAGAGTAGTGCTGGGAACAGGCTACACCAGTATAGTATGACTAGTGTTATTATCTATCAAACACTATTTCAAGATGTGTAAAATGATGTCCAGTATTACAGTCAGATAGGTTTCCTCACACTTCATACATGTAATCCAGCAAGAAATAACCTATACACTAACTATACAGATGATACTGTATATAGTATACTGTATACTATACAGTATCATCTGATCACTGTTAGTAACTAGACAAATTGTTATTTTATTTAAACCCAATAAATGTAATAATGGTCAGTATCCTAAAGAGAAAGCTTTGAACACTGGGACAGGCTGACAACGAGGGCAAAACCAGATGTCTTTACAGACAGCAGGTGCTTCCTGATATGAATAGAGAATCAGAATCAGAATGACTTCATTGATCCCCAAGGGGAAACATGGCCTAATATAGTGAGTATATATATATATAATATAATATAGTGAGTGGTCTGTGAGCCTTGTTACAGAACACAGGCACAAAGCTGCAGTAATGGCGTCTGGCTTTGAGAGACGGGGCAGACGACTCGAGGCTTGCAGAACCAGTCTCAGTGTGACTGAATGACTCTCTGCAGCAGAGCATCTGGACCAGCAATGAGCCAGGTGTCGTCATCTCCACCCAAACAGTCACAATAAAGCCATGAACCCCTCTGCTGTCTATGGAATAGAGTTCATATGTTGCTGCTGTTGGATCAGAACCTCGCATCTCCAACTTTTCAGCAATGTACTGGAAAACAAGAAATTGGAGTTATGAGGTTTTCCCACAACAGCAATCCCTGCTGTTGTGGGGGGGGAGGGACAGCTGATTAGGCTACTCCTGACATGTGACATAAAACTAGCTAAGCAAGAGAAGGGAACCAGTGGATGAAGAAGGTGGGATATTTCCTGATCTTCTGTGGGTGGTGAATGACAATACAGGATATTATCATCTTTCCGGGGAGAGCACTCTGAAAGGCTACTGAATAAAATATGGTTTATGTGGAGCTCTGTGTTTATCTTTGGAATATTTTGGGTGGAGGTTTTTCTGGGTAGATGCAGCGGGCCTTCGGGGGTGGGGGGTCTCTTCATGCATCAATCCACATTGTAAACTAAATTTATTCAGTGTGATGGGTTGCATATCGTTGGACCGTTTGGGTCATATTGAAAATTCACCTGACCATAATTCACTTATTTGTCCTCGACACAAGGACACTGTCTTTGTGACCTATAAGGAAAGCCGTTTTTTTTAGGGGGGTTGTCCTTGGCAGGGAATGTCTCAATGCACACTACAACCACTGTTAGAGAAAATGGGATATTAAAGTAACATGCAACACTGCTGCCGCACAAAAACCCTGTCATTCCAATTTTGGTGTTTTACTTGTTTTTATATTGTGCACTGAATAAGTTCCATGGTCAGTGAAATCCAGTCAAAAGACATTCATGCAGAGAAATACATGACTATCAGTACAAAAAATAGCATTTTCTCTTAAAGTGAATTAAGGCTAAACAATTTATTTAACCTTCATTACTTTGGAAGAGAAGCTATTCTCATTTCATTATGAGTAACTAGAGGTCTTCGGAGAACCCCAAACTCCATTGAGTCTTCAAAAGAAGTGGTTCCGGGTCCGGAGCTTTCTAATACAGTAATAGACAGGTCCAATGGGGTCCGGGAACAAATTCCCTGGGTCCATTAAGCTCTGGGTCTGGCATTTTGGACCCGTGAAGACCTCTATGAGGAACCCAATCATTTTAGGGGAGCGGAATTGCTTGCAGCACCATTGAGAGACTGACCTTCACAGTTGGTGTTTTTCAAGTTACTTCAAATCTCAAATGTTTTCCCAGTTTGCCTTTCAGGATGCAGCAACGTCACCATCAAGAGGCAGAATGCATACATTACACTATGCATACATTACACTAAACAGCCAGCCCCCAAATCCAATCTCTCCCTGGCTTGAAGTATGTACATATTAATGTACATACTTCAGTATGTACATATTGATGTACATACCGCATCCATCTGCATTTTGCTCCGTATGCTGATGCCTTCATAGCTCTTTCCTTCTGATCCGTTAACTCTTTCAGCAAAGACATTGGAACACCCGCCTGAGAATAAATGTTCTACTTGTAGTTTTTTGTACGTTTGTGGGTGTTACTATCCTGCTATCTGTGATGCAGATGTGAAGGTTCATTTCCAAAAATGTTGTCGTAGGCTACAACTTTCCCATTGAAAGAGTCATTCCCTGAATTCCATCATTCAACAGCTTTAAAATCCAGTAGCCATTTTCATTTTGTGCTACTACTACCAATCTCTTTTTATAAATGGCGGATGTCATTTTGAATTTTAAAAAGAAAAAAGGGGGCGGGGTCGTACTCATAACACAGCTTGACTTGGTCTTTTTCATCTTCTCGGGAGGTCTTGTTCACCTTGGGTGTTGCCGGCTTGTCCTCCCTGTGCTGAGAGATAGCCAGCGGTTCACTTCACCATGTGGACATGCCGCCTCCCTGCGCAGGCTGATACTTCAGACCCAGGGTTCACTTCACCATGTGGACATGCCTCCCTGCGCAGGCTGATACTTCAGACCCAGCTAAATGGATTTCCATTAGAGGGGCTATGACTCATTCCAGATGCTTACTCAATACTGTGGGGGCACTGTAGCAGAACGTCTCCCTGCAGACACAACAAAAGCCACAAGAAAAGCAAGCATCCTTGTATGAGATGGCGATAAGTTAGTGTCCACCGTTGCATCACCTTAGCACCCATAATCACAATGAAGAATGTCCTCACGGGTATTAAGTTTTTATTTAGGTTCAATATATTTCTAAAAAATAATCGTTAGTTTATCGTAATTTTTACTTTTGCCTGATCAGGTGCCTCAATTATAAATCTTTTGACTTTCAGGTGAAAATCAGCACTAAATAGTTTATACATTTCTGAATATGAGGATGGACACAATGTTCATACACTGGGCCCCAGTTTCTCATGACCCTAGTTCAGAATCAGAATCAGAATCACCTTTATTGGCCAAGTATGCAAACACATACAAGGAATTGGGCTCGTTCTTGTACAATCCTTGTACAATCCTTCTGTACATTCAGTATAGTACATTCTACTGGTTTTCCACTTCATACATCTGATTTATTTTCTCCTGGTACATCTTCACAACAAAAGGCCTCCTCAGTTTCATGGTGGGTACCAGTTCTCCTCCAGATATTGAGAAATCCCGCTCCAGGATGACCCACTTTTGGATCTTCTGGGCGTTCGAAGTCGCTCTGGCGTTGACACGCTCCATGCCTTCCTGAATGGCTTTGTAGATTGCTGACTCCTTATTGGCTATTATCTCGGAGACCTTGGTTGCTGCGATGCCATTCTGTTGGCAGAAGGCCACGGCCTCGGGGCTCAGCTCATCCGTGGGCTCGCCGTTGTCATCCACAACACATTTGAGAGTGAGCAGTATGGAGAGGAACTTGAGCTTGTCTCCGACCAGCATGGCGTTGCTGATGATGGCTGTCTCGGCCTTCACTGCATCCTCAATGGGAACCGGCGGGATGTTCTCTCCACCGGCCGTGATGATTATCTCCTTGATCCTTCCTGTGATGTACAGGAAGTTGTTCTGGTCGTGTTTCCCCAGATCCCCAGAGTGCAGCCAGCCCTCTTGGTCCAGAGCCTCTTCTGTTTTCTCAGGCATGTTCAGGTAGCCCATGAAGACGTGTCGTCCCCATAAACAGATCTCTCCGTTTCCGTCCTTGTCTGGATTGTCCAGCTTTGTCTTGCTGCCTGGCATCACCTTTCCACAGCTTGTGATGCGATAGCTGTTGCACGTGGAGATGGTGTGTGGGGCGGAACTTTCACTCATGCCGTAAAGCTCCATCAGAGGTATGTTCAGGCTCATGAAGTACTCCAGAGTGTCCTTGGTGATGGGGGCTGCGCCTGTGTAGCAAGTCTTGCAGCGGTCTAAGCCCAGTGCAGCACGAGCCCTCTTGAAGACCAGATAGTTAGACAGCATGAAGCCCCAGGGCACAGCATGCTCCTGGTTCATGGCACTGTAGTTGTACTGCAGTCCGATGGACTTAGCCCAGCCTGCCACTTTCTTCCTCATTGGAGATGCCTTGGCCCCTATAGCTTTCATCTTCTCCTGCATCTTTTCCCAGACGCGTGGAACCCCCAGGAAAGCAGTTGGCCGCACTTCTTTCAAAGTTGTCCCCAAGGAACCCCTGAGGGCATCTGGCTCAGCAAAGTAGGTGGTCGCCGCAAACCTCATGGAGATCCACATGTCGTTGACCTGGGCGGCCACGTGGCTGAGCGGCAGGTAACTGATGATCTCCTCCTCACCGTAGCTCAATTCTGTCATGACACCTGACATATTGGCTGTCCAGGTGAGATTGTCATGGCTCAACATGACTGCTTTAGGGGTGCCGGTGGTTCCAGAGGTGTAGATGAGGGTGCAGCACTCATTAGCCCGAAGACTGCCAATCACAGCATCCAGCTGCTCGTCAGGCACTTCCTCTCCCAGCTTCATGAACTCGGCCCATGTGTAGAGATTTGGTAACTTCAGCTGCAGCTCGTCTTTATATTGGATGATGGCTTTCAGATGAGGTAGCTGATCTTTAACCTGTAGGATTTTGATGAGCTGTTTGTGGTTCTCCACAACCAGGACATTGGCTTCAGAGTTGGCAGCCACATACTGACATGCCTCAGAGGAGTTGGTGATGTAGATGCCGGCTACCAGGCCCCCAGCAAGGATGCAGCCAATGTCTGCGATGAACCATTCAGGAGAGTTGAATCCCAGAATACCAACACCATGGTAACGCTCCAGCCCCAACGTGAGGAAACTCTTGGCAGCTGCTCTGCACTGCTCATAGTATTGCCTCCAGGTCACAGTGACCCACTGCCCATCCTGCTTGGAAGCCAAGGCTGGATGATCCCCATAGCGCTCAACTGTCTCCAGGAACATCTGATGGATTGTCATGGGAGTATTGGACCCTGGGCCTGAACCCTCCATCCTCAGCTTGACCGCCTTGTCTCTGCTGGTGCTCCATAGATGGTCAGCAGGGGCCAGCGTTGTCGCCATTGCAAAGGAACTGCCTGGGGCTCTGATGGAAGTCCTCCAGGTCTCTCCAGTCCAGAGGATCTGAGAGGCTTGGTTGTCTCAGTGTTGTGGACAGGACTGACTGTACTCAGCAATGTCATATAAAATCACTGATGTCATAGACATTGTGACATCATCAGTGATGTCATAATATCACTGATGCAACATCAGTGACATCATCAGTGATGTCATAAATCATACCCATTGATGATGTCATAGACATTGTGACATCATCAGTGATGTCATAAAATCACTGATGCAACATCAGTGACATCATCAGTGATGTCATAAATCTACCCATTGATGATGTCATAGACATTGTGACATCATCAGTGATGTCATAAATCCTTCCCTAGAGCATGCCAGGCATCTCACGCGCTACGTGTGCTCGATTCCTAGGCTCACTTTCTGATCTGTGTGAAGCTCCCCCTTTCTTTTTATTTATTTATTTATTTATTTATTTATTTATTTATTTATTTATTTATTTATGCATTTATTGTAAAAAAAAAAAAAAAGCCTCTTCTCAAGTTTGTGTTATTTGCTGGGGTCATTTTAAAGGCAAAATATCAATCAGGTCTGTGCTGTGAACGTCAAGAGCTTCAGCACGCCATCTTGTCACGTGATCTGTGCTTATATTATGTGTTATGTATTATATTATTATTATTATATATGTGCTATATCTGGATTTCATAAAGTGGATTAAAGATACAAACTGATTACATTTTGGGAAGGACTTTCTCAGCCCATCATCATCTCAAGACAGAAAATAGCGCGTTTGAACAGTGGGGGGCAGCATACTGCAGTCACCTACTTTGTGTCCATGTGTGGACTGGAGTGTAGAGTGTGTCTGTCTGCCTGTGACGGATGGTGACCCTTCACTTAACGAAGCACGCAGCATCTGGACAATGGCTTCCCTTGATGGCTCCATCAGGTGGAGATGCTGGAGGAAGTGGGGAGGAGGAGGAGGAGAGGGATGGTGGGCTGGAGGAAGGGGAGGTCAGAAGGAGGGGGTGATGGACCTCCTGGGGCCCGGCTAAAATGCTCCCCTCATCTTAATCTCCTGCTCTATTTTGAGGAGCAGCAGGAGGGATGTGTCGGGCGTATGGAGCCGCTGGTGATGGATGGTCAGACATGAGGGCACTCACAGAGCTGATGAATGAGATCTCTAGATTGGCTAAATGGCCTCAGTGTCACCAGCAGAGAGAAGACATGCAGGGAAAAGAAAAGACAAAGGATTCTCCATTACTGGGGAACAGTTGCATTAGGAGGATGGGCTTTTTGCCATCAAGTCATATTATTTCAGTTGCTTTTGGCACAAAAAGTACAATGCTTCTGCTGAGCTAATGCTGAGCTAATGCTGCTGTTAATCATGTACAGTGCTTCTGCAGTGCTTCTGCTGAGCTAATGCTGCTGTTAATCATGCAGTTGAGCATGAATACAAACAATCTGGATTACCAGGAAGGCAGTAACACAGATTTATGATGCTGAGATGGAAATTAACGAAGTACAACTACTCCCGTTTCTGTACTTGAGTATATTTGTGTGTACCACCAAAACGATTTCCACTGTAGAAGTCTATGATTGCCTTCTACTTGAGCATTTATTTGCCCATTGAGTAGGTATTTATTTACCCATACCTGTTTTTTTTACACATATGAGTAGAGATATCAATTCAAGGTAGGTGTTTTACAATAATAAAAAAAACAGACTTGGTCACTTGAATTGGTCCTCAGGAACCTAAGTCTCTCCATCCGTATAACAGCCGTACACAGCCATAGGGAAGGTCAGAGAGGCCTCCGAGCAGTCGAAGATGGCGAGTTCTGCCTCCGGCTGAAGGGTTATTTTCTAGACCTTAGAGTACCAGTCAAATATTTTGGCCCAGAATCCCGTTAGTGAAGGGCAGAACCAGAAGGCATGAGATAGTGTGCTCTCTGACACCCGACACCTGTCACACAGTGGTGAGACAGAAGGGAAGATCCTGTGCAGGCGCGGACTGCATAATTGGGCACGTCGGGCAAATGCCCGGTGGCCTGGCCTGGCCTGGCCTGCAAAAAAAAAAAAAAAAAATTGTGCCCCCAGTCAGGCCACTCACTGAACAGCAGGCCAGGCGCCGCCTACTGGTTTACTAGTGGTTTTATTACTTTATTCAGGGTTAAAGTGGGTGCATCTCATTGTAAAATTGGACTCGGCCCAAATTGGGCTTCAAACGGCCCAAAACTGGCTTCAAACGGCCCAAATTGGGCTTCAAACGGCCCAAATCTGGCTTCAAACGGCCCAAATTGGGCTTCAAACGGTCCAAATAGGGCTTCAATCGGCCCGTATCGGCCTGGCCTGCTTGGTATCTAATGCCCGGCCTGAATTAGAATCCCAGTCCGCCCCTGATCCTGTGTAATATGTTCTTGGAATAGTGAAGACGGTGAGCGACTTTAAATTGGATCAGCTGGTGTCTGCTATTAACTGAAAAAACAGCCATTCTTGACTTGACCCTCCATCACTGATACTAATCAAACACTAAATAAACAGTTTTTTCCACCACAGTGGCATCAGAAGTTATCTGTCTGTGTCCAGAAAACCAGCAGCGAAAAACAAAGAAAACAAAACATCAGAGATTCCCGTTGAGAATGGATCATTGTGTGGCTGTGTGAGAGTCTCTATAAGAGAGATAAGGCTGTACACACCCTCAGCAGTGATAAGTATCTTATCAGCCTGTCGTCTCTGCCTCCTGAACCCTCAGAGGATACCTGTTGTAATACAGAGTGTAAGACAGCCTCTGCTACCTGCAGATAAAGGGCCATCACACTGCATTCAAAAACACCACTTTGACAAGTGTGTCGATTCAACTCAACAATCATTTGTCACAAGCAGAACGTGGAGGCAGACATGTGTTGTATCAACACTTTTTCTCCCTCTTCTATTTCTCTACAAAGGTATATTTTCGCTGGCCTAATGCATTCGGCCGCCAACGCGCGACACCGACATACATTACATTGTGTTTCCCTGTCGCCAATTACATGGAGACTCTCCAGGCAGTTTTTTCTCTCTTGAGTGTGAAATATGTCGGCATTACATTGCTTTTGCAACAACCTGGCAGAGGCACTTCATTTTCACATAGATATGAATTATGCGTCTCCCTAAGCGGACGTCCTGCGGAGCCTCCGGGGGTCAGAGAGGAGACTTCACCCAGCCGAGCCTCATCAATCTCCCCCCGGTTCATTCGCTTCACAAAGGGGGTCCTCCTCGTTCACCGGTGAGTACAGTCGATAGAAGACCACCGCTACCCAGAGACGAGAGCAATTCCATTAAGAGGGCCCTCCACCTTGAGCCTCACAAAGGGGGCTTATCAGAGGCCGGCAGTGAGGGCCGTGTCGCAGCCATCCATCCTCCACTGTGAGAGGAGCCAATGAACCCTGCAGCCAATCTCTCCCCCATCTTTCTTTCCCCCTTTTTTCTCCTCAGGACCACCAGCATCACTACAAGCTCTGCTCCACCCCCTTTTTTCTCCTCAGGACCACCAGCATCACTACAAGCTCTGCTCCACCCCCTTTTTTCTCCTCAGGACCACCAGCATCACTACAAGCTCTGCTCCACCCCCTTTTTTCTCCTCAGGACCACCAGCATCACTACAAGCTCTGCTCCACCCCCTTTTTTCTCCTCAGGACCACCAGCATCACTACAAGCTCTGCTCCACCTCCCTGACACACCGGCCTGAGGTATGGATGATCAGAGGATATGCGGCTGCGTTTTCTACATGCATCTTAGAACTAGGATAGTCATTGTCTTCTCTCTAGCACATATTACAACCAATAGACAAATATATACTATGTAGCTGGATAGATAGATAGATAGATAGATAGATAGATAGATAGATAGATAGATAGATAGATAGATAAATAGATAGATACATAGATACATAATCACAGTGCTAATGCATCAGAATTAACCATGAGTTGTATATTATTTCTCAGAGAGAGAAAAGACAGAAAATAAACAAATCAGGACCACATCATTTCACATGGAGAGAGGAACATCTCAATGTCAATTTTAAGGTTTATGA
>NC_139645.1:39168647-39233647 GCF_964638095.1 Poromitra crassiceps
GCTACAGGAACTCACCCATGGGTGGACAAACATCTGCTGCTGCCTAAAGGTAAAGAAGGGACTGGTGCCTGGAGCAGGTAATCCCTGACCAGATGGGAAAATGTGTGAACATGTGGGTGAATGAGCAATGTCCTCCCTATTGCCCTGCTATTGAGCAAGGCACTGAGCACAGATTGTGCTCGTGTGAATATGGCACAAAAGATGATAGGTGTTCTCGTAGAGGTGCGCCATGGGGAGGCTGCCATTCAACTTGGAAGGACTGGGTTAATTCCTGGCAATTTCACACACTGTCCATGTATTATAACTACATCGTATACATTTTGGGGGGCATCAGGGTAGCCTAGCAGTTAGAGAAACCTTCCATGCTGTGGAGAGCAGGGTGACGGTGAGGACCCTCCCCATGCTGTGGAGAGCAGGGTGATCATGGTGAGGACCCTCCCCATGCTGTGGAGAGCAGGGTGATCATGGTGAGGACCCTCCCCATGCTGTGGAGAGCAGGGTGATCATGGTGAGGACCCTCCCCATGCTGTGGAGAGCAGGGTGATGGTGAGGACCCTCCCCATGCTGTGGAGAGCAGGGTGACGGTCAGGACCCTCCCCATGCTGGGGAGAGCAGGGTGACGGTGAGGACCCTCCCCATGCTGTGGAGAGCAGGGTGACAGTGAGGACCCTCCCCATGCTGTGGAGAGCAAGGTGACGGTGAGGACCCTCCCCATGCTGTGGAGAGCAGGGTGACGGTGAGGACCCTCCCCATGCTGTGGAGAGCAGGGTGACGGTGAGGACCCTCCCCATGCTGTGGAGAGCAGGGTGACGGTGAGGACCCTCCCCATGCTGTGGAGAGCAGGGTGACGGTGAGGACCCTCCCCATGCTGTGGAGAGCAGGGTGACGTGAGGACCCTCCCCATGCTGTAGAGAGCAGGGTGATGGTGAGGACCCTCCCCATGCTGTGGAGAGCAGGGTGATGGTGAGGACCCTCCCCATGCTGTGGAGAGCAGGGTGACGGTCAGGACCCTCCCCATGCTGGGGAGAGCAGGGTGACGGTGAGGACCCTCCCCATGCTGTGGAGAGCAGGGTGACGGTGAGGACCCTCCCCATGCTGTGGAGAGCAAGGTGACGGTGAGGACCCTCCCCATGCTGTGGAGAGCAGGGTGACGGTGAGGACCCTCCCCATGCTGTGGAGAGCAGGGTGATGGTGAGGACCCTCCCCATGCTGTGGAGAGCAGGGTGACGGTGAGGACCCTCCCCATGCTGTGGAGAGCAGGGTGACGTGAGGACCCTCCCCATGCTGTAGAGAGCAGGGTGATGGTGAGGACCCTCCCCATGCTGTGGAGAGCAGGGTGATGGTGAGGACCCTCCCCATGCTGTAGAGAGCAGGGTGATGGTGAGGACCCTCCCCATGCTGTGGAGAGCAGGGTGATCATGGTGAGGACCCTCCCCATGCTGTGGAGAGCAGGGTGATGGTGAGGACCCTCCCCATGCTGTGGAGAGCAGGGTGATCATGGTGAGGACCCTCCCCATGCTGTGGAGAGCAGGGTGATGGTGAGGACCCTCCCCATGCTGTGGAGAGCAGGGTGATGGTGAGGAGTCAGTGGCAGAAAGGAAAGGAGGAGAGTCTCTCTAATGATCTGCCACTCCCCACAGGTTATGTTAATGAACGCTTCCGGCTAAGCAGGCTATCTATATGCAAAGTCTGTTCTAATGGATTCCTTCATTATTTATTGTTAATGTATTAATGTGTCAGGATGATGAGGACAGAGAGGCCTATTGACATCACACTGTATACGGCTTGGTGCCGGAGGAGGCACAGAGAGGTGGCTGGACACTTTCAGCAGAGGAATGGCCGACTACAAGGCGAGGCTAAAGGCTCAGAGTTATGTCAACTTTATTTTTCAAATTCAAATTTTTAATCAGCATGTATTTAACCAGCATTTGAGCTGTATTCAGTTATGTTCATAATTATGTTCTTGTCTTACTGGTATAGGAAAATTGTAGCTCAACATACAGGTATATTATACTCACACATTTTACATGTCACATTCTGTCCATTCTTTAAAGAATCTGGCAACATATTTAAAAAAAAAAAGAAAAAAAATCATATATATATATATATATATATATTTATTTATTTATTTATTTATTTATTTAAAACTATACATTTCAGACCAACAGTGTTTCATCAGAATACTTTTACTCCTTAGCTCACAATGTTGCCCAGATTGAATTTAGTCCAATCTAAACTGAGGGATATATTGGCAGTCTTGATTTTCTCAGAAGGTTGGCTGTGTATCATGCTTTACATGGTGCACCTTATCAAGAAGGATGACTCCTGAGTCTGATGACTACAAGAGAGCAGACTAGTATTATACTGTACACACACATCACCTCCTCTGGATCTCTTACCGTTTTGGTCAAATGAGCTTTCTCTCAATTTAAAGGACCTTTGTCTTCAGAAATCTCTTTTGACCATCAAATAACATCAACAACGCAGCTGCTGTCTGTGTGTACAGGAACCTTCTACCATGACATTTGAACATTGGTGCTTGAATCCCTGCACCATGAAGGCATATGGAGTTGTGTGCCTGTTATTTGTCTCTCTTGACCATAGTTATTAACCTGACACAGCCAGCCAGATGGATGTAGGTTGGTTCACATTTGTTTCACAACCTAACTGGCGGAGTCAGGTTACATAGTTATACATCTTATTTGGAAAATACCAGACACCCCAGAAGATACTTTGATTTGAAAGTGTCTCAACATCTCTCAGTAGGATCCCTGCTGTGACTCTAGCAGCTCAGTCCATCTTCTTCCAGGCTTCCCTCTGAATCTTTCACCTTGAGTTTGCCCTCTGAGCTCCAGCCACCCCCCCTGAAACAGGAGCTGGATTGTGGTGAGCCGAGCTCCTCTGAGTCCCTGCTCTCCTCAATCAAAGGGAGAACTTGATCTACTGGAGACGCACTCTGTTACCCGCCATGATGAGCTGCTTAGGTCATCAGTGGAAGGGAGGTGTGTGTAGGAGAATATGTGTGTGTGTGTGTGTGTGTGTGTGTGTGTGTGTGTGTGTGTGTGTGTGTGTGTGTGTGTGTGTGTGTGTGTGTGTGTGTGTGTGTGTGTGTGTGTGTGTGTGTGTGTGTGTGTGCGCGGGCGTGTGTCTGTGTGTGTGTGCGCCAATGAATATGTGCAAGGAGGCCTATAGGAGACACACACACACACACACACACACACAGACGCGCACACACACACACACACACACACACACACAAACACACACACACACACACACACACACACACACACACACACACACACACAGAGAAATGAATGCAAGCCTATAGGCAAGCGATATTCTATTTCTAGATGACACTGGTCAGTCACCTTTGCCCTCTCTCTGTGCTTTACTATGTTGCTACAGAAATACAATAAAATAATATAATATAAAATCCCAATTTTCTTTCAAAAGTAAAATTTTCCGAAATTTAGGAAAGCGAACATCATCTCAGATTGCCCGCCGAGCGTTGGTGAAATTCTATGACAGGTTTTGAATGGTTTTCATGGGCCCTGGGGTGCTAAAACGCATTCAGCCATGAGGCACCCAGTGGGCGACCTCGAGGTTTGACAGAGGAAGCCACAGAAGTGATACTGAAAGTTCCTCGACTGGCCACTTGAGGCTGTATCCAAAAGGGAGTCGTTCACCACATGTTAATAATAATAATAATAATAATAATTGATTGGATTTATATAGCGCCTTTCTAGACACTCAAAGCGCTTCACATATCAGGGGAGGGGGGGGAGGGAACTCAACTCATACACCACCGATGTGTAGCACCCACCTGGGTGATGTGTAGCACCCACCTGGGTGATGCACGGCAGCCAGTTTGCACTGCAATGTGCCAACTAAGTAACGAGGGATGATTAGGTGGCCATGATTGAAGGAAGGCCTGTTAAAATGCTCAACTTTGTAACAGGATTAACCATGTTTAGAGCCTGATTCAAAACACGGTTTTTGGCCGATAGCCTATAGCTAATTTCAAGTTTCAAGACATCTGTTATACTGTATAACTCACGCATTTAGAGTAATGGCTCATTTATACTCCATTTTCATACGTAAATAGATGCGTCCGTTTCAAACGTTATTATGGTCACTGCCCACATACTTCCATGCGTCTTTCACATTGGTATCATGTTAAGCAATACATCCTCCAGTGGGCAGTAGAGAGTCAAATGCATGAGTGCGTGTGTGGTTTTGGTCCGTTTCATGCATATCCGTAAGCTTTCAGATGACGGACAGAGGGTTCTGTCCGTCACCGTCTCTAACGTCGAGTATAATTGGGCCTTAAGATAGACGATAGAAAAGACTATATTTTGGGCATGATTGACAGGTCGCCTGTCCAATGATCATGGAGCTTTGATCACGGACCAATAGCAGGTGGAGCTGCGGCTCTAGGAAACCCCTCGTCTCGTGCCATCTCGCGCGAGATGCACAAGGACCCCACGGCAACAGGCCAGTCTCAAAATGGGAGCGGGTATACGTCCGTATTGTTTACAGTCCATGGAGGCATCATGTCATCCTTGCAGTCAAATAAAATCATAGAGGCCTTTGGGGGTTTTTCCACCACAGCAGCGACGTGTAGGAGGTGATCCACTTATCTGGCTCCAGGTTGGATTACAGCCGTAATGTTTCCTCTCTCCATTAAGTGTATTTGATTTCCCGCTGTGGGGGTTACGGGGCAGCGGGCAGAGATGCCACGGCAGCGTGGAGGCCATGGGGGGCAGCGTGGAGGCCACGGGGGGCAGCTCCTGCAGGCAGCAGTTCCGCTGACACGCCTGGGAGGGGAGAATAAGTGGCCAGGCTTAAATACAATTAGAGCGGAGAGACTCTGTCAGACTGCGTTTTTCAGAGAGCTTTCAGGCACACGATGCAGCCCTCTGAGAGTGTTATTAATTCACTGCCCTGTGAAGATAGAAGGATTACCACAGCGCTGGATGACAGAGTGACATGCTAAGAGGAGCTCGCTAGCTATAGCGCCTTCGCCGTGGATTACAAGAATGACTTTCCCCAACAGTCTCATGCAGGGAGAGTTATCTTGAAAGTTGCAGTCAGAGGGGTGAACATTTAAATGCGTTAAGTGAAAGTCCTGTTGTGAGTTCCTTCAGAAAGTAATCAGTATTCAGCCACATTTGTGGGATGTGTCACAGCTAAACATTCAGAATAGATTCAACTGCTCAGTGCTCACGCTGCTCAGTGCTCACGCTGCTCAGTGCTCACTCACGCTGTTGCAGTGTAGCTCAAATAAATGTGAAGATGTTTTCTCTCACTGAATAATACTATTTTCTTGCTGCCGATCCCTGTCAGGATCATATAGGACGAATCAGCGTGACGTCACTTGACACCCAGAAATGCGGAGCCCCGTGGCAGTTAACTAGTATGAGTTGTGCCAAACAAATGTTAATATCTCAAAAACTATACATCACATCGCTTATATTTTGACATTCTGAGTGAGAGCCGAATTAGCTCAAGAGTTTGATGTATAATATATGCATGTCATGTTAAAGTTGTGTGAACTGTCGCAGTTGTTAAAATGTAAACAGAGTCAAGCCGGGCTAGAGCAGACACTCAAGCCTCGCGCCACTTGGGCTCCATAGGGTTCCATTGGCTTTGCCACCCAGTGATGCAGTTTGTTTACCAAAATCCCTCGTATACTGCGTAATAGTAACATCATGTTTTATTATTTTTCATCAGCAGAAGGTCACTATTGAATCGATCAGGTATGATAAGATCAATGAGGACGGAGTCTCAGCGCCACCTACAGACACTCAAACCTTCCTTCACAGAAAATCCAAGGAAAAAAGAGAGATGATCTCGTGGGACCTTTAACATTTGCACATTTATGTGTAAATATTTTCTCACCCAACAGCAGCAATATTTCCCTTCATCTCAATGGATACAGACAGTGATATATAACAGCTCATCAACGATTCCCAGAAACGTCTGTTCTCAATCATCTATAGGGATCCATGAGAGAGATGATGCCACAGTTCTTAAAGGGGAAAGGCCACACTGTCCTCTGCAGTTCCTTATCGTGCCACCAAGTGATTCATGGGGTTTAAATGGGCTTTTAAGCCAGATTAAAAACCTGATGCCCTCACTGTTAAGTCAGCCGGCAATTTCAGAGAGTCACATTGATGAGATTGCCCATAAAACAGAAGGAGCTCAAAGGAATACAAATGACTTGGATGAATCTAGATCAGAATTGCTCCGCCTGTTAAAGGACACTTATTGGAAAGGCTGGATATTGCTTTGAAATGCCGCATTAGATAAGCCATGTATTCTCTGTTCTCATGTCTTATATAGGCCATTATTCTTCCCAGCATGCATTTGTAATTTGCCACCATTCGTCTCTCTGCTTCATCTCGTCTCTGTGACATTGTGACATTGTGACAATGTGACATTGTAACAATGTCACATTGCCAATATGCTCGTGTCCTTTACTTAAACACTGACTTTTTCAATAGGAGGTGATTCATTCTTCCCTTCTCTTATTGTGTGATTTGAAACAGTGTCTCAATGTAGTAACAACAATTCATTCACATTTTCAGTCCCTTATTTATTCCACCTTCATTTGAAGATGGACTTTTTTGTTTTTGTTTTTCAAATTCAGATTTTTCAAAAGGTGGAATAACTCAAAGAGTTCCTTGATGGTCATTTCAGCGACAGGAGAGCCGCATCAAGCTATAAGGTGACCAGGAGCAACCTGTCTGAACCATGAGCCACCTGTCTGAACCATGAGCCACCTGTCTGAACCATGAGCCACCTGTCTGAACCATGAGCCACCTGTCTGAACCATGAGCCACCTGTCTGAACCATGAGCCACCTGTCTGAACCAGGACCCACCTGTCTGAACCATGAGCCACCTGTCTGAACCATGACCCACCTGTCTGAACCATGACCCACCTGTCTGAACCAGGAGCCACCTGTCTGAACCATGACCCACCTGTCTGAACCATGAGCCACCTGTCTGAACCATGAGCCACCTGTCTGAACCATGAGCCACCTGTCTGAACCATGACCCACCTGTCTGAACCATGAGCCACCTGTCTGAACCATGAGCCACCTGTCTGAACCAGGAGCCACCTGTCTGGACCACTGATCTAAATCATATGGACAAAGCTACCCACGATTTTTTAGACTCGCGTTGTTGCAGCAAAGTGTTGTCTGTCGCCATCTTGGGGGCCTTGCACAGCTCACGTGAGCTGTGCAAGGCCCCAGAGGCGCAACTCGGCTAAATTGATTGGCCTGCTTGCACTATAATGGCTCATTTATTTTCATACGTAAATAGATGCATCCGTTTCAAACGTTATCATCGTCACTGCCCACATACTTCCATGCGTCTTTCACGTTGGCATCATGTTAAGCAATACATCCACCAGTGGGCAGTAGAGAGTCAAATGTATGAGTGCGTGTGTGGTTTTGCTCCGTTTCATGCGTATCCGTAAGCTTTCAGAGGACGGACAGAAGGCTCTGTCCGTCTCCGTCTCTGTCTTTAACGTAGAGTATAATTGGACCTTTACGAGTAACAGTCACTTTGGGATTCACTTTACTAAGGACAATCCAGCTCACTACGCCCCCAAGGTCCAAATTGATTATAAAACTGCATTCTGCTGACACAGACACATCTGTGAGTTTGAGTGTGGGTGTGTGCGTGTGTGTGCTCGCGCACGTGTGTGCGTGTGTGTGTGTGTGTGTGTGTGTGTGTGTGTGTGTGTGTGTGTGTGAGTGAAAGTGAGAGAGGGGGGGGGGGTGAGAGAGCATTTGAAGATGATTGAAGCATAACTGAAATTGCATTAACACCATAGTAGCATAAAGCTTCTATCTGATTCAATTGCATTGATGTTGATGCTATCAGGATGCAGCAGTAGCGTATAGAGGAAAACACAATTACCTAATTACCTCCTAACTCCTAAGTCCTAACTCCTAACTCCGTCCTGCACAAAAATGAACAAAATGTATTATGCTAACGCATAGGTAGGCTACCCATTTAACACAGTGCTTATTTTCTGCCATAAAAAGGCCATTCATATTTTCCATATGGATACACCAAATGGCAGAGATGTTAATCTAATCTATGATATAAGAAGTGACAGAAAATTATGACTTGCAGTGGATTTTAAGCAAGTTAAACAAAATCTTCAGATATTGATGTGGCTTTGGATAGAACTTAACTGATGGCTGCTGATCACTGACAGGCAGATCTTCAGCATTATTTATTTATTTATTTATTTATTTACTTATTATTTATTTATTTGAGGGACAGTGCACATTAATTAACATTACTGTAAACATGCCAGTGTTAGCCAAACTGCAAATTTTCAACCGTTGTCCCTAGTAGGCTACTGTAGCATGTGACCATGGAAGTTGAACAGACCCATAATGTGATCTGCCACTTGCAAAGGATCAAATGGTGAAGAAGTGATATTACATTACATTACATTATATTACATTACATTACATCATTTGGCAGAGGCTTTTATCCAAAGCGACTAACAATATCACATTTTGTCAACAGTAGAGAAATCAACTATGCAACACAATCTATGACAGCTAAGACTTTTTGAAGGAATAGAGTAGCACCTGTAGAAAGTTAGAGAAGGAATGCTTAGGAGAGAGATCACACATTATCATTACACATTATCAGCCACATGAGGACAAAGGAGGAGACAGGGGTAAGAGATAGGAGAGGTCACCTCAGGTGTCTGCTCGACACGCACAGCAGGGCACCGCTGCAGACCTGTCAGACCCATGGACCTCCAACTTACCCTGCGCACCTTCTGTCACACCTAGGTGTCAAACTGTTACAAACAAGCCCAAACGTGCTCCTCTAATTGTTATAGAACCTGGCTCATGAATATTTCATAGGGTTTATTATTATGGCCGCTATCCGACCTAGCCTGCAATTAGCAACCTATGGTTCACAGGTCTTTATCTTCTCGGTCTTCTTCTCCCACTGTCTGACCCGGGGGACCTACCGCCTTGGCGCCATCTGCACCTCCTCTCAGGTTCTGGCCCGACCAGTTCAAACCTCGCTGTGCTGGCTTTCTCCTTCAGAAGGTGTGAAGTGAAGGGAGATCAGGCTAATGTTTGTTTGATGTTAGAGACACTTATAAAAGAGTGTGTTCGTTGTTGAGGGAGGACGGGAGCATTTTTCATTCAGTTTCCTTGTCCTGACCTTCCCAGCTGGTCCATAGTATATCAGACTGATGCGCGTTGAAAATAGGGCCTTTTGAATACATCAAACTCCAATCGATAGTAAACTGTCTATATATCATATTCTGTCAATTGTTATTTGTTCATATTGGTTTAGCTTATCACAATGAGTTTCTCCATTTTGTTTACCACTGCGCCACCGCTGATCCTCCTGTGTATCTTCTGCATACCTTAAATGTCAGCTTCCATATGGATTTCCAAGCTCTGTTAACAGAGACAAATCCATGCAGACAGATATGACAGATGAATACACTTTCTAATCCTTACACTCATAATCCACCCGCACAGCGCTGCAGGGAGTGATATCTCAATAGAAATGCTTATAGTCTTACTGTCTGTGACTCAGGGTAGGAAATTCACTTTTTTAAACTAGGGCTATTTTTGCCCCTGTGAAATATATTTCGGGGGCATTTTGGATCATTTAGCTACAGGACAATTTTATCAAATGTTGGGAAATACTTTAGTTGCACCTATGTAGCATGATAGACTAATCAATGACTCTTATCCAAGCATATTTTATTTCTAAAAGTTCATAAACAATCTGTTAAAAATGTCCTCTCTCAACAACACTGTTGATTGTCTGGTATGTTATTAATGTACTTGGCAAAAACATGAGTGAACTAGCTGGCCAGCTAGCTTGTGCTGCCTGTCACTGGGGCGGGGGTTGTACGGATGCCTAGTTGGCCATTTTCGCCCCTGTCACCCCAGTTCCAAGGGCAATTCTAGATTTTTTTAGGGGCATTTTGCCACCAGCCCCCGCTAATTTCCTACCCTGCTTTATGGCTGTGTCTTTTTCAGAGGAAACGACTTTGTGTTTCCTCTTTTACAACCGCCAGTGTGTCCATCACCTTGCCCAAGGGTGGAGGCTGCTCTCTGCTCTGGGAATTTCCTTATACAATAATTTTCTTTGACTTTGCCAACAAGTGAGAATGACACATAGAGCATGCTGTGGTGAATGACACATAGAGCATGCTGTGGTGAATGACACATAGAGCATGCTGTGGTGAATGACACATAGAGCATGCTGTGGTGAATGACACATAGAGCATGCTGTGGTGAATGACACATAGAGCATGTTGCTGTGGTGAATGAAAAAAGAAAAGAAAAGCTTTTGATGTATGATTTTGGTATCATAATGTTTTTCTTTATCAGTCATTTCTGTCAGATTGTTTTTCTAAATGAGAGTCTTTGTCTGCGTGTCTTGTCTGGTAGGTGTTCCTGCATAACTCAACGCATGAAGCACCGGATTAGAGGTTTTGATTCCCACTGCGACCACCCATGCTGGAGATGTTTTCTCCCATGGTAGGTTACTGTATGTTGCTGGAGATGTTTACTCCCATGGTAGGTTACTGTATGTTGCTGGAGATGTTTACTCCCATGGTAGGTTACTGTGTTGTTGGAGATGTTTACTCCCATGGTAGGTTACTGTATGTTGCTGGAGATGTTTACTCCCATGGTAGGCTACTGTGTTGTTGGAGATGTTTACTCCCATGGTAGGTTACTGTATGTTGCTGGAGATGTTTACTCTCATGGTAGGTTACTGTATGTTGCTGGAGATGTTTACTCCCATGGTAGGTTACTGTATGTTGCTGGAGATGTTTACTCTCATGGTAGGTTACTGTATGTTGCTGGAGATGTTTACTCCCATGGTAGGTTACTGTATGTTGGAGATGTTTACTCCCATGGTAGGTTACTGTATGTTGGAGATGTTTACTCCCATGGTAGGTTACTGTATGTTGCTGGAGATGTTTACTCTCATGGTAGGTTACTGTATGTTGTTGGAGATGTTTACTCCCATGGTAGGTTACTGTATGTTGCTGGAGATGTTTACTCCCATGGTAGGTTACTGTATGTTGTTGGAGATGTTTACTCCCATGGTAGGTTACTGTGTTGTTGGAGATGTTTACTCTCATGGTAGGTTACTGTGTTGTTGGAGATGTTTACTCTCATGGTAGGTTACTGTATGTTGTTGGAGATGTTTACTCCCATGGTAGGTTACTGTGTTGTTGGAGATGTTTACTCTCATGGTAGGTTACTGTATGTTGCTGGAGATGTTTACTCCCATGGTAGGTTACTGTGTTGTTGGAGATGTTTACTCTCATGGTAGGTTACTGTATGTTGTTGGAGATGTTTACTCTCATGGTAGGCTACTGTGTTGTTGGAGATGTTTACTCTCATGGTAGGCTACTGTGTTGTTGGAGATGTTTACTCTCATGGTAGGCTACTGTGTTGTTGGAGATGTTTACTCTCATGGTAGGTTACTGTATGTTGTTGGAGATGTTTACTCTCATGGTAGGCTACTGTGTTGTTGGAGATGTTTACTCTCATGGTAGGCTACTGTGTTGTTGGAGATGTTTACTCTCATGGTAGGTTACTGTATGTTGTTGGAGATGTTTACTCTCATGGTAGGCTACTGTGTTGTTGGAGATGTTTACTCTCATGGTAGGCTACTGTGTTGTTGGAGATGTTTACTCTCATGGTAGGTTACTGTGTTGTTGGAGATGTTTACTCTCATGGTAGGCTACTGTGTTGTTGGAGATGTTTACTCTCATGGTAGGCTACTGTGTTGTTGGAGATGTTTACTCTCATGGTAGGCTACTGTGTTGTTGGAGATGTTTACTCTCATGGTAGGTTACTGTATGTTGTTGGAGATGTTTACTCCCATGGTAGGCTACTGTATGTTGCTGGAGATGTTTACTCCGATGGTAGGCTACTGTGTTGTTGGAGATGTTTACTCCCATGGTAGGCTACTGTATGTTGTTGGAGATGTTTACTCCCATGGTAGGCTACTGTGTTGTTGGAGATATTTACTCCCATGGTAGGTTACTGTGTGTTGTTGGAGATGTTTACTCCCATGGTAGGCTACTGTATGTTGTTGGAGATGTTTACTCCCATGGTAGGTTACTGTATGTTGCTGGAGATGTTTACTCCCATGGTAGGTGTTACGACTGCGGTCGTATTTTGGATTTATGTTAAGTTGATTTTCCATTAATTGCTTGTGTTTCCCTCCCCTGATTGTCTGAGTGATTGTGTGCATGGGTTCCAGGTGTGTATGTGTGAGTGGATGTGAAATCAGGAGCGGTGATTGGTTGGAGGTGGGAAGGCTCAGCCCTTATAAGAGATCCAACAACCAGAGGCTGGCGCACGCAGGGCCACAACCCAGACTGCCCAGACCTCAACCAGCCACAACTGACTTTAGCATATTATTTACTGGAGCTGTAAGAGTAGGCCGCCCTTTATGTTTAACCCCCTTTTTCTCCTGTTTTTGTAGTTAGGGAGGTCAGATGATGTATTTTGGTTTCTTCTTCTTATTTTGTTAGGTAAGCTTTAATCCTTTAGGTAGTATCTTATTGGGCTTTGGCCTACTCTGAAGCCAACCTCCAGTTTTAGATTCCTTTGCTTTTGTAATTTGCAATCCTCTGTTTTGTTTAATTGTTTGTTAATAAATTCATTGTTACTTCTTACATCCCAACAACTTGTTCTGTGGCTGTTCTTGAGCTCTGGGGAGGATGGGGCTCTTTTCATGTATGATCCGGTTCCCCTAGGCCGGGCCGTAACATGAAATTGGGGGCTCGTCCGGGATTTTCTTCTCGCGTTATGGTAAGTCATGGTAAGTAGTTTTCATAATTCTGTTTGGCAGTTTTTGTATTGTGTGTAGGCTTTTCTGTTTTCAAATGGAGATAGTGGAGGAATTTGTGGAGAGTCCTTCATGGGACATAATTGATAAATGTAGGAAAAATGACTTGTTGGCTGTGGCAACCCACTTTAAAATTGATGTGCTTTTCAGTGCCCGGAAGGCAGACGTAAAAAAGAAGCTGTGTGATGTGCTGGTGGAGAAAGATGTGCTGCCTCAGTCTCCCTCATTGGTGGCAGGTGAGGGGGATCGCGGAGCTGATACAGCAGGGGCGGACGCGAAAGTGGCGGGAGCTGCTGGCGGGTTCGTTTCTGGTGTGGGGTCCGGTCCTGCCCATGAGCTTGCTGGGGGTTTTGAGCATCTCCAAATGACCCTCCAGGTACAGGAGGTGGAGAGAAAAAACAGAGAGCTAGAGGTGCAGGCCATGCATCTCCACGTCAGAGCTCTGGAATTGGAACGGGGAGCACCTGTGGTCTCCACCCCCGTCCAATTACTCCACCAAGGCACAAGCAGCTCTGTCTCGGCATTTGATCTGAGTAAGCACATTGGTTTGGTCCCGCAGTTCCGTGAGTCTGAGGTGGACTCTTATTTCAGCGCTTTTGAGCGCATAGCCACTACATTAAAATGGCCCACGGAGTTCTGGTCACTTTTACTACAATGCAAACTTGTTGGGAAAGCACAGGAGGTTTGTACGAGTTTGTCCATTGAACAAAGCATGGATTATCAGCTGTTGAAGAAAACTGTTTTACAGGCTTATGAGCTTGTGTCTGAAGCCTACAGACAACGATTTAGAGATAGTGCGAAAACTGCCAATCAGTCCTATGTTGAATTTGCACGCGAGAAGAGTGTGTTGTTTGATAAATGGTGCCAATCGTGTAGCGTTAAATCGGTGGAGGAGATGAGAGAGTTAGTCTTGTTGGAGGAGTTCAAAAAGTGTCTTCCCGACCGTATCGTTGTCTACCTAAATGAGCAAAAGGTTACCTCCGTGACTAAAGCCGCCGTGCTGGCAGATGAGTTCATTTTAACTCATAAGTTTGCACTGCCAGTCTCGCGTGGCCAGGATTTTATGCCTGTGCGTAATAGATCACCAACTTTTGTGCGTAACCGCACATCACCGGCATTTGGTGAGAGCCGCGAGTGCTTTTATTGTCGCGAGCACGGTCATCTGATCGGTAACTGCCCTTCTCTCAAGAGAAAGCAACGTAGACACGGTAAACCTCCTGCAGGTGTGGGTTTGATAAAAACTGCATCCCCGCCTGCATCTCTCTCTGACCCTCACCCTCTGTGTGAGGGAGACGTGGATCCCCGTTTCCAGCCGTTCGTTACGCACGGCTTTGTTTCCTTGACAGGCGAGGAAAAAGACAAAGTCCCGGTAACCATTCTTAGAGATACAGCTGCTTACCATTTGTTTATGTTGGAGAGCGTCCTGCCACTTTCGAACGAGACCTCGTGTAATTCAGATATACTAGTGTGGGGCATTAAGATGAGTGTGCTTCGAGCGCCATTGCATATGGTGCATTTGTGTTCGCCTCTTGTGACAGGACATGTGAAAATAGCCGTGCGCCCTCGGCTACCTATTAGTGGTGTCTCGTTCATTTTGGGTAATGATTTAGCTGGAGGAAAAGTGTTTGCTTCACCCGAAGTTGTTGCTGTGCCTGTGTGTGTGCCTGTGTGTGCCCCTGCCGCCTCGTTTGAGCCGAATGTGTTCCCTGCGTGCGCAATTACGCGCGCGCAGGCTCGTAGGATGGGTGAAGTAGTGGATCTGTCGGAGTCATTTATGACCAATTTAGATGAAAGTGAGTCCTCTCGTTGTGTTTCCTCCACTTTTGATAATGTGTTAAACTCAGTGAATGAGGCTGATCTGTTCTCTGTAGAGACAGAGCTGAGTTTAAATGTGACTTGAGAAATGTTGATAAAGGCTCAACAAAGTGATCCGTCGTTAACTGTATGTTTGTCTTCTGCTATAGCTGCCGGGGGAGATCCGCCACCTGTTTTCTTTTTAGACGATGGGGTTTTGATGAGAAGGTGGAGCCCCGTGTCGCGTGAGTTAGACGTTGTAAATCAAGTGGTGGTGCCAAAAGCCTACCGACTCCAAGTACTTAGTCTAGCCCATGATTCATGTTTAGCTGGTCATCTTGGTGTAAAAAAAACATATCTCCGTGTGCTGCGTAATTTCTTTTGGCCCGGTTTAAAAACTGAAGTAGCCAAGTATTGTCGCACCTGTCACACTTGTCAAATTGTGGGAAAGCCCAATCAACCTGTTCCACCAGCTCCCCTGCATCCAATTCCAGTGCTGGGAGAGCCGTTTGAGAGAGTAATGGTAGACTGTGTGGGTCCACTGCCACGAACCAAATCTGGGCATCAGTACATCCTCACTGTGATGTGCGCTGCAACAAGGTACCCAGAGGCGATCCCATTACGCACACTAAAAGCTAAACCTGTTGTGAAGGCCCTCACTAAGTTTTTTTCTACTTTTGGTTTACCCAAAATTGTACAAACAGACCAAGGCACAAATTTTATGTCTAAGGTATTTGCACAGGTGATGAGAGAGCTTAAAATTGAACACAAAAGGTCAAGTCCTTACCATCCTGAGTCCCAAGGTGCCCTGGAAAGGTTTCACCAGACACTTAAATCCATGATGAGAAAATTCTGTCTTGAGTCTAACAGGGACTGGGATGAGGGTCTCCCTCTGTTATTGTTTGCCATCCGAGAAACTCCCCAGGAATCCTTGGGTTTCAGCCCATGTGATTTGGTGTTTGGCCATACAGTGCGTGGTCCTCTTCGGCTTCTTAAAGAGAAGTGGTTGTCAGAGACACCCAAAATTGAGCATAATGTGCTGGATTATGTGAGCTCTTTCCGCGAGCGTCTCCACAAAGTGTGTCAATTGGCCCTTGAAAATTTGGCACAAGCTCAAACTAAAATGAAATGTCGGTATGACAAAAAATCTGTGTTCAGAGTATTTCAGCCAGGCGAAAAGGTTTTGGTGTTGCTTCCTTTGCCAGGATCCAGCCTGCAGTCACGTTTCTCAGGTCCATATGTGGTGGAAAGAAAGGTTAGTGACACAGATTATGTCGTTCAGACGCCCGACAGGAAGAGAAAAACTAGAATATGTCATGTGAATATGCTTAACACTTTGAGTGCCACGGCCCTTGGGCAAAAGGTGCTGTACTGTGCCACATAGGCCGCAATGCATTTTAATATAGCCATATCATTTTTTGTGTTCCTCTTATATGGACAACCAATAGCCTCAATGAAACTTTGAACCCTTCTGTTTCATTTAAAAAAAAACTGTGTTTATAAACCGTTCCATTTTGGAAATACACCCCTCTGAAAAAGAGTGTTTTCGACCGAAAAGAGCATGCTGAAATTAGTTTCTGAGATAATCACATCTTTATGTTAGAAAGGCGACAGAATGAATTCTGCTTTGAGTTGAACAAACATCGAGCCTGCTGCTGCATGGGTGTGTGTGTACTGTCAATGGTTGTATGCTGTTAGTGCCCTGCGTGCCCCACCCCCCTCCTCCTCCTCCTCCGTGGTGGGAGGAGTCGAGTGTCTCTGCTCTGCTGCGGTTTGCTCTGTTTGATCTGCACTGAAAAGTCCGCTGCCTGCACCCCCCGCTTTTTTACAGCGTGTCCTCGGCTCCCAGCTGAGAATAATGTCACTTTTCATAAAGACGCTGGTGTCGCCGTGTCGGCAACTAAATCATATGGATGGACTATCGCAGCGGACACGGATGGGGCTCAATTGTGGCAGCAGATGACTGCTGTTCACAGGCACAGCTAACGACGTTATGCTTCAAGCATATCAATGGCGATTTCCGTTTCCTCATGACTTCTTCTGTCTTTTCTCCTGGCCTTTGTCTAATCGGGAGGGCACTGTCGCCACCTAAGGGTTCTGTAAAATAGGTTAGACACATTCAATAGCTCCCATATTGTAAGAGGCGATGTAAGAGGCTTAGATCGACATTCCCCCGTCAAAATATGAATTTGGAGTTATTGACGCCATTTGGCGTCGCTGGCAGCCTACGGTAAATTTCTCTTGACGCCATATGGCGTCGCTGGCACTCAATGTGTTAAACGCTATCTTTCCAGGGCGGGCGCTCCGTCACCCCTGGCTGTGCCGGTGGCCATCATGTGTGCTGCTCCCCCTCCGTATCATCTTTCTGAAGACGGGATATCAGAGAAAAGTGGTTGTTTGCCAGCAGCTCGTTTGGGAAATTCAGAGGTACTGCGTAATTTGGAGTCGTTTTTGTCTCATCTGTCTGGAACTGCACGCACAGACATTGTCCGATTAATTGAAGATAACTTGTTACTTTTCTCTGATCATCCTCGCCAAACATCTGTCCTGTTCCATGACATTGATGTGCAGGGCCATTCCCCCATAAAGCAACATGCATATCGGGTTAATCCAACAAAAAGGTCCCTAATGCAACAGGAGGTAAATTACCTTATTGAGCATGGTTTGGCTATTCCCAGCACTAGCGCCTGGAGCTCCCCCTGTGTGTTGGTTCCAAAACCTGATAACACTGCTCGCTTTTGTAATGATTACAGGAAGGTTAACTCTGTCACTAAACCTGACTCGTTTCCTCTCCCTAGGATGGAGGACTGTATAGATAGAGTGGGTTCTGCTAAATACGTCACCAAGCTGGACCTGCTGAAGGGATATTGGCAGGTTCCTTTAACCCCACGGGCCTCGGAGGTATCAGCTTTTGTAACCCCTGACAATTTCCTCCAATATACAGTCATGCCATTTGGCCTGCGCAACACTCCCGCCACGTTCCAGCGTCTTATGCATCAGGTACTGGCTGGAGTGAAAAATTGTGAAGCATATCTTGATGATGTAGTTGCTTATTCGTCCACTTGGTCCGATCATATGCAAACATTGTCCCTTATCTTTAGTCGACTCCGTGAGGCTTCCCTCACTCTAAATCTCGCAAAGTGCGAGTTTGGAAAAGGCACCGTAACCTATTTGGGTAAGGAGGTGGGACAGGGGAAGGTGCGTCCCATATCAGCTAAAATTCGGGCTGTCATTGATTTTCCGGTTCCACAGTCCAGGAAAGCCTTACGCAGCTTCCTGGGAATGTGTGGATACTACCGTGGCTTCTGCAAAAACTTTTCTGACGTTGTGTCTCCCCTCACAGGACTGTCCAGCCCTTTGAAATGCTTCACCTGGGATCCCGCTTGTCAAGCTGCTTTTGATGCGGCCAAATCCTTGTTGTGCAGTGCGCCTGTACTTGCCGCACCCAACTTTACGCGCTGCTTTAAGTTGGAAGTTGACGCGAGTGCGCGCGGCGCTGGTGCCGTTCTTCTGCAAGAAGACGAGCAGTCTATTGATCATCCTGTATGCTACTTTTCTAAAAAGTTTAATACACACCAACTAAACTATAGTACAATTGAAAAGGAAGCTCTTGCTATGCTGCTCGCCCTGCAGAATTTCGAGGTGTACGTGGGATCTAGCGCACAGACGGTGCAGGTCTATACAGACCATAATCCACTAGTGTTCCTGGCGCAGATGCGTAATTCCAACCAGAGGCTGATGCGATGGTCCATTATCCTTCAGGACTTTAATGTGGAAATCTTCCATAAGAAGGGTACAGAGAATGTTATAGCCGATGCACTGTCCCGCTCTTTTGCATGAATTAAGCATCTTAGGGGGATGCTTAATTCTTGGGGAAAGGAGGTGTTACGACTGCGGTCGTATTTTTGGATTTATGTTAAGTTGATTTTCCATTAATTGCTTGTGTTTCCCTCCCCTGATTGTCTGAGTGATTGTGTGCATGGGTTCCAGGTGTGTATGTGTGAGTGGATGTGAAATCAGGAGCGGTGATTGGTTGGAGGTGGGAAGGCTCAGCCCTTATAAGAGATCCAACAACCAGAGGCTGGCGCACGCAGGGCCACAACCCAGACTGCCCAGACCTCAACCAGCCACAACTGACTTTAGCATATTATTTACTGGAGCTGTAAGAGTAGGCCGCCCTTTATGTTTAACCCCTTTTTTCTCCTGTTTTTGTAGTTAGGGAGGTCAGATGATGTATTTTGGTTTCTTCTTCTTATTTTGTTAGGTAAGCTTTAATCCTTTAGGTAGTATCTTATTGGGCTTTGGCCTACTCTGAAGCCAACCTCCAGTTTTAGATTCCTTTGCTTTTGTAATTTGCAATCCTCTGTTTTGTTTAATTGTTTGTTAATAAATTCATTGTTACTTCTTACATCCCAACAACTTGTTCTGTGGCTGTTCTTGAGCTCTGGGGAGGATGGGGCTCTTTTCATGTATGATCCGGTTCCCCTAGGCCGGGTCGTAACATGAAATCAGTAGGTTACTGTGTTGTTGGAGATGTTTACTCCCATGGTAGGCTACTGTATGTTGCTGGAGATGTTTACTCCCATGGTAGGTTACTGTGTTGTTGGAGATGTTTACTCCCATGGTAGGCTACTGTATGTTGTTGGAGATGTTTACTCCCATGGTAGGTTACTGTATGTTGCTGGAGATGTTTACTCTCATGGTAGGTTACTGTATGTTGGAGATGTTTACTCCCATGGTAGGTTACTGTGTTGTTGGAGATGTTTACTCCCATGGTAGGCTACTGTGTTGTTGGAGATGTTTACTCCCATGGTAGGCTACTGTGTTGTTGGAGATGTTTACTCCCATGGTAGGTTACTGTGTTGTTGGAGATGTTTACTCTCATGGTAGGTTACTGTGTTGTTGGAGATGTTTACTCCCATGGTAGGTTACTGTGTTGTTGGAGATGTTTACTCCCATGGTAGGCTACTGTGTTGTTGGAGATGTTTACTCCCATGGTAGGCTACTGTATGTTGCTGGAGATGTTTACTCCCATGGTAGGCTACTGTATGTTGTTGGAGATGTTTACTCTCATGGTAGGCTACTGTATGTTGTTGGAGATGTTTACTCCCATGGTAGGTTACTGTATGTTGCTGGAGATGTTTACTCCCATGGTAGGCTACTGTATGTTGTTGGAGATGTTTACTCCCATGGTAGGCTACTGTATGTTGCTGGAGATGTTTACTCTCATGGTAGGTTACTGTATGTTGCTGGAGATGTTTACTCCCATGGTAGGCTACTGTATGTTGTTGGAGATGTTTACTCCCATGGTAGGCTACTGTATGTTGCTGGAGATGTTTACTCCCATGGTAGGCTACTGTATGTTGTTGGAGATGTTTACTCCCATGGTAGGCTACTGTGTTGTTGGAGATGTTTACTCCCATGGTAGGTTACTGTGTGTTGTTGGAGATGTTTACTCCCATGGTAGGTTACTGTATGTTGTTGGAGATGTTTACTCCCATGGTAGGCTACTGTATGTTGTTGTGGAAAAAAGCGACAGCCAGATGCTACTGTCACTGTTCTCTACTCAAATACATGTCTCATATTTCCTAACCAGCAGCCATAGAGACAGCATCAAGCTTTACAGAGATAATATAATGAGTGCTGGAGAATGAGGAAGTGTTACAAACAAAGATTGAGCGGGCGGGCAGGGGAGGGGGGAGAGAGAGGAGAGAGGAGAGGAGGATGAGGGGGAGGGGGGAGGAGAGAGGAGAGGAGGAGGGGGGAGGAGAGAGGAGAGGAGGAGGGGGAAGGGGGGAGGAGAGAGGAGAGGAGGAGGGGGGAGGGGGGGAGAGGAGAGGAGGGGAGAGGGGGGGCGGACGTCTGTTGAGAAGGTCATGCTATAAAACATGTCTCCTTGCATTTAGACCTCGTTCTGGCAATCTCCCTGAAAATGCCACAGAGCGGAATATTATGGGCTAACAAGTTGACAGGGAGCCATCCATCTACTCAGCCTGGGGTGAGCTGCAGAGAAAGCTGGTCCTGGTGACATGTCTCAAACAAATACGCCTAAAACCTGAAATGTCACTGTCTAAAAATGTAACTGTAATAATAATAATAATAATAATAATAATAATAATAATAATAATGTCACTGTCTAATAATGCCCTCAAACAGATGTCAAGCTTTTTTGGAGTTGCCAGTGTGGGGTTGGTACCAAGGCCCACAGAGCATGTTCTAGGTGGGAGCAGGCTAATGGTGAGAAGATTGAGCTGGTAAATCGGCCAGTGAATTGAACGCTGACTGGGCCAATCTGGGCTGGGCGAGTAGATGAGACACACTCTCAGTAATCAGCGATGACGACGTGCCCTTGAGCAAGGCAGGCTCTTAACCTCCAATTGCTCCAGTGAAACAATTGTGCAGTCCACAGTGGGAGTGCGGCCAGCTCCCATGGGTGCCAGAGTTCCTAACCCTCATTCCCTGTAAACTTCTCTCCCAGGCTAACGCTGTAAATAAGAATGTGTTCATAGTCCTGCTAGTCCACTTACCTGCTTAGTAAGAGGGTTAAAACTGAAAATAAAATATTGGAAAAAAATAGTTAAATTTATCCTTTGTTGAGCAAGGTTCATCAATCCAATTTCATTAGGTTGTTATTCTTAATTTCTAGAAATGACAACTCACATGGGACCTTTTGCTGCCGATTATGAGGAAGTGATAAAGATGACATTTGCAGGGAACGCTAAATCACTGCTGTTGCTACTGAATGCCTGTCAGCAGCATTACATAGATCATCTGATATGTTCAGTCTGTTGACAGTGGAGACAAACAACATATGTCAAAGTCAACATGGCTGACACCGTGATAGGCTGAGAAAAAGACAAACATTTTCAAGTTTAGTTCAGTAGGGAGTGTAGATAAATAGTTGTTTCCTCTCCTGGCACATCAGTAGGGAGTTGGGCAGTGGTGGCCCAATGGTTAGAGAAACCAACTTGTGACCGGAAGGTCGTCGGTTCAATCCCCGCGACAGGCAGGATAAATCTGGGTGGGGAAAGTGAAAAGGCAGCGCTTGCCCCTCCCTCATTACCACCACTGAGGTGCCCTTGAGCAAGGCCCTTAACCCCCAACTGCTCCAGTGGAGCCTTCTGCTCAGTAGCCAGCAGATCAGACTGTGGTTGTACTGGTCAGCTTCCAGGTATGAATGTGTGTGTGTGAATGTGAACAGGGCACTCCTGAAAAAGAGAGCATTGCTCTCAGTGAGACTCCCCCTGTATAAATAAAGGTAAAAAAAAAAAAAAGATAAATAGTTGTTTCCTCTCCTGGCATATCAGTAGGGAGTGTAGAGAAATAGTAGCTGTGTATGTTTCCCTGGGCTGTATAGATAACAGTTGGAGCTTAATAACATACACCATGTTTACATGTGTGTGCATCAACTCTAATCATCTATTTCTTAAATCTCCCATGCCCGTCATGATGGAGCCTTTCACATTTGACTTGTTTCCACTACCTACAGATTCTAATAGGAACTAATAACATTGTAATTCTATCAGGCATAAAGGAAGGTGAGGTGATGCTAAGATACCCAGACGGCACGTATATGAAACTTTACAACCACAAACTAGAGATGCGCTGCGTGGTTAAGATGTCGTGGTCTGGTCATCACGTATGTCTGTGTTACTTTGCTCTCGTCCTGCTGGTATAAAGAAGGAGGCAGAGGCTCTATCTAAGCACAGGGGGGCTCTGTCGAGGGGCTCTGTCGACTCCACTTAGGCTACTTCTCATTTTCAGGCTGTGTAATTATTACACCTGAAATTGGGGGAGCCAACAACACCTCCAGTCTGACTCCAATTTCTCCACAGGCCCTAACGCACGCGCACGCGCACACGCACACACACACACACACACACACACACACACACACACACAAATAGACTTTCTTTCTTCGCATTTTCTCTCCCCTCTCCCTCCCTCCTCTCCCTTCCTATTTCCTGTGCCCCCCTCTGTATCTATTAGGTGTGACAGTCCATTCTGCTTTTTAATCACCTCTCACAGCTTTGTCCTTCTGGAGCCAAATAGCTTCATAGATGATGCTCATATAAAAGCCTGTCCAGGACTCCAGGTGCAAACACACACACACACACACACACACACACACACACACACACACACACACACACACACACACACACACACACACACACACACACACGTCCAGGATTCCAGGTGCAAACACAAACTCATGGATGGGTTGGAGTCCACATGTACCTATCTATACCAGCCTGCCTGCGGAGCCAGGTTTTTTTAATTAGGTGATTGCCCTAATTACATCATCACAGTGATGATGTCATCAGTGATGTCATCCTTATACGTTCAGTGATGATGTCATCAGTGATGATGTCATCCGTGATGTCATCCATGATGATGTCATCCTTCCTGGGTGGGGCTATTGCGGGCCAAGCATTGGGCGAGCTGCAGGGCGAGCATCGAGCGCGCACAGCGCTAGTCACATGAGAATATCTTGGCAGACAATTGACAATAGGTTCCATTCATCCATTTGATCGATGCTGCATTCGCTGGCCTGGGTCACATGTACTGTATGTGCAACATGACAATCATATGATGCCTGGGTCACATGTACTGTATGTAAAAACATGACAATCATATGATGCCTGGGTCACATGTACTGTATGTAAAAACATGACAATCATATGATGCCTGGGTCACATGTACTGTATGTACAAACATGACAATCATATGATGCCTGGGTCACATGTACTGTATGTACAAACATGACAATCATATGATGCCTGGGTCACATGTACTGTATGTAAAAACATGACAATCATATGATGCCTGGGTCACATGTACTGTATGTACAAACATGACAATCATATGATGCCTGGGTCACATGTACTGTATGTACAAACATGACAATCATATGATGCCTGGGTCACATGTACTGTATGTAAAAACATGACAATCATATGATGCCTGGGTCACATGTACTGTATGTACAAACATGACAATCATATGATGCGTTCAAACGCTGCTGTGGTCTTTAGACTCGCATGTCAGACACGAGCCACTGATGCTGCTGTGCTCTTTAGACTCGGCCGCATGTCAGACACGAGCCACTGATGCAGAATGGCAGATACAGACGGTTTCCAGCGTGATGCGTCTCTGGCGGTGCGATGACGAGTCAAACGTGCGCATCCAGGTCTCAATCTCACAGCCACCCGCCAGCAACACCCGCAGGCAGCCGCCACGGACGCCATGTGGGCGTCGCTCTGTCATGTTGTGTCGGCTGGAATCGCTCTCATCTCACTGAGGGGAACGTCTTTGCCTGTCCTTGGAGGAGAGCAGTCAGGCAGGGAGGGGGGGGGGGGGGGTGTGTGTTGATGAAGGGAGGGCTGAGCTGGGGGCTCCGGGGACTGCAGGCATTTTGTATTCCTCTCTCATCTGTGACGGGGGGCAGAGGGAGGGGTGGGCAGACACAGGAGCCAAGCCCAGCGGGGCTTTGGCAGCACTGTGGCAGAGGTGCAACAATCAAAAGATGCAACGCGACGAGAGATCTTAGCATCACGGTTTGGCCTCTGTTGACATGGGTACAAAGATGCTGAAATAAACAATGTGATGCTTCACTCGGAGAGATGAGCTAAGTGCAAAAGAAACAGGAGAACCATACTAGAAACATTCATGCTTGTCAAAGATCATGCAAACCAGATACACTGTGTCCCCCCGCTGAGGAGGTGATGTTTGTCTGTCTGTTTGTTTGTTAGCAGGATGATGGAGCTGGGGATAGGAAGGTCGTAGAGAGTCAGCATTCGAGGGGTGGGTCGGGGGGAGTGGCTGGAGGGATGTGGGGGGGTTAGGGTAAGGTTAGGGGTACAACCATTTCCCCTGTTGAACAGTGTTAGCCGTGTTGTTGAGGTACCCCCAAAACATTGCCTAAAGTGCCATAACAGCACAGACACACTGGGAAAGGATCCGACTCGGAAGCGAGGCGAAGCGCAGGCAGTTTAATTTCCGTGTCCTTGTTAACAGATCAGACCGATCACACCAGATGTTTTTAAACATCTGTTTTTTATATCTTTGTTAGGTTGCCATAATGTCAATCTGGGCAGTCAGACTGATCAGACTGATCAGACTGATCAGTCGATCAGTCTGATCAGTTTATCAGTCGATCACTCTGATCAGTCTGATAGTCTGATAGTCTGATCAGTCTATCAGTCTGATAGACTGATCAGACTGATCAGACTGATCAGACTATCAGACTGATAGACTGATCAGACTGATCAGACTGATCAGACTGATAAACTGATCAGACTGATCGACTGATCAGAGTGATCGACTGATAAACTGATCAGACTGATAGACTCTGGGTGCCCAGATTGCCATAATGTTAACATGTCTTGTCTACTTTGTGTTAATCCTCTCTCAAACTGTAAAATAGTAAGAATGAATAACTTAGTAGTGTTAACAGGCGCTAAGAGAGACTGTTAGCATCAGGTTACTGTAGCTACCCTGCCTGCACCCAGAGGACATGTGTACAGTATCTATATCTCACCGCTCGATGAGAGTCAGTGTTGAAGGTCCGCGGCGACCATCATAAATCGCTGTACTACAAACTACCCTTGACTTTATAATGCTGGTGTGTGCAAAAATATGTCATGTAAGTGTGTGTAAGTGTGTGTGCGCGTGTGTGCGTGTGTGTGTGTGTGTGTGTGTGTGTGTGTGTGTGTGTGGTGTGCGTGTGTGTGTGTGTGTGTGCGTGTGTGTGTGTGTGTGTGTGTGTGTATCTTACTCCCTTTGATTTGTCTTCAAGGAAATGTGATCAGGACATTGTGTAAATAATCCATACACGACCTCAGCGAGATTTTAACCGACTGTTCTGAATAATCGGGTGCACTTCCTGTTCAATAAATCCCCTGTAGATTCAGAGATTCATGTCTATGTATCAACAGCCCATTTAGCTGATGATCTTTATGAGTATGACTCCAAAATCAATACACCAATAGACACCCGCTATAAGTTTACCAAAACGGCTGTTTGACCCGGACAGCCGGTCATTTGTGACGGCCCCTACAGACACATACACTTATCCATGAGTCATGAATAAGAGCAAACCCTGAAATGAGACACGTTGGACAGTGTAAATAATCCCAAAGCTAGAAGATTGATTTGCTGCAGAGCTCTTTAAGTGGTTCAAAATGGCCCTCTGACATCATTTTACCATTAGTGAACAGAAGAGATGAGTGTGTGCACTTTTCACTAAAAAACAAAACACATAGACACATACATACATCAAATCAAAACACATAGACACATACATATACATCAAAACAAAACACAGCCACAAACATACATCAAAACAAAACACATAGACCAGGGGCCTGTACTACGAAGCTAGTTTAACAGATCCGCGATAAGTCCCTTTGATCTGGTTTGACTGAACAGGATCAAAGCTATCTAGTTTAAGGATACTACGACGCTGGTTTTCTACTAGGTAAGTGGACCTGGGATCTGCCTGTGCACGCGCACGTTTTTCGCTCGTGCACAGGCGCGCGTCCACGCGAAAGAGGTGCGCTAGCCAATCACATTATGAACAGCTGAGTTGATCCACGCCCACACCCATTTCCACACCCATTTCCTCGTTCAATGGAAGCGCAGTGCATGATCAGAGTTTTAGCGGATATTTAATGTATCCGCGATTTAATGTCAGAATGAAAATCCGCGTTGGATAGTCTGCTGAAGGGCTGTCTAAAGCAGCAGCTTGTATTCACATCAGTCATTTGATTTACTTTGATCAGCGATTTCTGTCTGATACAGCTGCATTGATACAGCAGCAACAAATGTAAATGTGTAATCTCAGTCTATACATTTCCACAATCTGTAAGCCTATTTAGACCATAGATTTAGAAACGCATGCCCAATGAATAATGATCTCTATCACTCATGTGTGTGGTTGCACTGATCAAATAATTCATATATAAAATAGCCTAGTATAAAGCCTAATAGCCTACTATAAAAGATAAAACTGCTGAACTGAATTGAGACGATGCGGGCATAGTTATCATTGATAAAAACTAGCCTATTTTTGCTCATATATTGGCATACAGCCTACAGGACACAGTTCCAGCTGAAAGATGCAAGAATAGCCTGCATATTTAGTATTGGGGCTATCCCATTTATCCCATATCTATATTATATGTAGGCCTATAGGCTTTTCTGGCATGTAGGAGAATATCACCCTCACTCCATTTGAGGGTCCGTTCATGATATGCGCGCGGTGATTAATAGTGATAATATTTCTCCATGCATCGTTGAGCTGTTAAGACATAAAGTGGTAAGTAGGCTTAATTTAATTATGTAGCCTACAGAGCCACGAATGTTTTGCTTGTTCTATTCTCAGTTGACTGCAATCTATTTTTCATATGGCGATCTTATGAATGGTGAGTGACTCCAGAGAGCCAATTATATGGGTCTCTCATGGATTTTGATCTTATCCTCTGAAGCTAACCTGGTCGCGACCAGGTTAGCTTTGCAGCGTCAGTTGCCATGGTGATTGAAAGTTAACTTGCTTTGTAGTACGGCTAAACCAGGTTTAAACTCAAACTTACTCGGATAAGGCATTAAACTAGCTTCGTAGTACAGGCTACAGGGGTGCCCAACCGCGAGGGGTGTCAAAAATAGATAAAAATAATAATAATAATAATAATAATAATCATCATCATCAAATAAAATATAATGGAGTTGTTTATTTTAATTATGGATCATAATACAATGCAATTCCAAATGCACTTTTATTTTAAAAGTAGCCACACAGTGAGAAAAAAGAAAGTGAGAAAAAAAAAATCATGTATTGGGGAAAAAAAGTGATGCATCGATTTAAGATGCATCGAGATGCATCGAGATGCATCGATAATCGTTTTATAATCTAATCGTAGCCCTCTGAATCGTAATCGAATCGAATCGTGAGGCCAGTGAAGATTCACAGCCCTAATGTCAAGTGGTTGTGGGACAACGAGAAAGTGTTGTGAGGTTAGTTACTGCAGGCTGGAAACGATGTGTGTGCGTTTGCGATGTTGAAACTGGACTGGTAGATCTCAGGAGGCTGGCTACTTGAAAAGTAGATCTTGGGTCAAAAAAGGTTGGGCACCCCTGACAGAGACACATACATACATAAAAACAACAAAACACATAACCACATACATACATCAAAACTAAACACATAGACACATACATACATCAAAACTAAACACATAGACACATACATACATACATCAAAACAAAACACATAGACACATACATACATCAAAACTAAACACATAGACACATACATACATAAAAACAAAACACAGACACATACATACATAAAAACAAAACACATAGACACATACATACATCAAAACTAAACACAGAGACACATACATACATAAAAACAACAAAACACATAACCACATACATACATCAAAACAAAACACATAGACACATACATACATCAAAACTAAACACAGAGACACATACATACATACATCAAAACAAAACACATAGACACATACATACATCAAAACTAAACACATAGACACATACATACATAAAAACAAAACACAGACACATACATACATCAAAACAAAACACATAGACACATACATACATACATCAAAACAAAACACATAGACACATACATACATCAAAACTAAACACATAGACACATACATACATAAAAACAAAACACAGACACATACATACATCAAAACTAAACACATAGACACATACATACATAAAAACAAAACACATAGACACATACATACATCAAAACAAAACACATAGACACATACATACATAAAAACAAAACACAGACAAATACATACATCAAAACAAAACACATACATACATCAAAACAAAACACATACACAAAACATGCACGCACGCGCGCACACACACACACACACACACACACACACACACACACACACACACACACACACACACACACACACACAATTGAAAAGGGGGAGAGAGAGAGACAGAGAGAGGGCGAGCCTGGCTCTCAGTGCCGGGAAGCGTTTTATCTGATGAGCGCTCCAAAGAAAATGACGGAGTCTTTCTAATGGTTTATTATGTTTGAACCCTTTTGTCAGGGCAGCTCCATAACTCACCATTTATCCTCTTATATCATTCAGTTCAATTAAGTATATTGTGAGCGGACAGCTCCCCCGGGGGTCACTTTTATCACCGCGTGTTAATTATGCCCACTCAGACGGGACGTGCAGCGGAGAGCATGATCAAATGGAGCTCAGCACGGGAACACTGTGTCAAATGAGTCATGGAGAAGAGGCTCTTTCTTGTAATGGCCAGTTATGAATTGGTCATATTGGAGACGCGGGTTCAATTCCCGGCAGCGCTACTTCCCGCTTGGTCAGACGTTCCTACCGACACAATTGGCCGTGTCTGTGGGTGGGAAGCCGGTGGGGTATGGTCGTTGCACTAGCGCCTCCTCTGGTCGGTCGGGGCTCCTGTTTGGAAGGGGGAGGGGGGGAGGGGGGGGGGGGGGGGTGAACTGGGGGGAATAGCGTGATCCTCCCACGCTATATGTCCTGCCGGGGAAATCCCTCGCTGTCAGGTGAAAAGAAGCAGCTGCTGGCGACTGCACATGAATTGGAGGAAGCATGTGCTAGTCTAGAGCTCTCCCCAGATCGGCAGAGGAGACACACCACACCACTGACATCTTTTCCATTTGTCTTAAAACAAGTGAACATTCTCACTCAATTCAATGAATATTGGAACAATAGGTTGTAGCCTCATAGCAGTGGGTACAAAACAGTTACTGAGTTACTGTGCGGTTATAGATGCAGCTCTCTCTCTAGCCGCTTTCAAACACAGATCGCGCAAAATTGCAGTTCAGAAGGCCCGCAAAGCCAGCAGCCTCGTCACAGAAATTGCTTTCACACACAGCCAAGCAGCACTGCCACATTCCCGTCCTGGGGTGTGCTTTCAGGTGACAGCCACCCCTCCCGGATTGAAAGGCGAGCGGTGGTCATTAAGGATCAAAGTGATCAGTGATAAAACAGGAAAGTGTTGTCCACATGCAGCATGTAAGGCTTTCAATAAATCTGATCGACTTTATGGAGGATCACAGATGCACCATCATGTAGCCTATTAGGTACAAGGCTAATTCTTATATTTTGGTTCCAGTTTTTTGTAAAGCAAATTATTCCCATGAAGTAGCCTAATTAGCGTCCATTCTGAAAGACGACGCCCGCATATCAAACAGCTGCAGTCTGCATAACGTTCGTCGGGGGAATAGTATAGGCTATAAATGCACATGACTACTATAACGTTAGTAGTTTTTGTAAGGGAATGCACAACTGGCTAGCTAGACAGATTGCAGTTCTGGAGCTGGTTTCCAGAGGGAATATCCTCAGACCAACTCGCCACAGACCGCTACCGCTATAGTCCTCTGAAGCGTATTATTATATCCGTTAATTTTACCTACTAAGTCAACATCGTTTGAGCATAAAGCCTAACCTACTTACAGGCACAGAGCATTCCTCCTGGCGCCCTGCAGTCATGACTGTATAGGCTACTTTTTTTACTTTCACTCATGCCTTTCTTATTGCTGCATGAGGTGATTTCCCCTGTAATTTTTTTATGAATGAGCTGACCATTCGCCCCGTTCCGGCTTGCCGCTCCTACGCTTTCAAGTAGGGGTGGGAATCGCTGAGTAGCTCACGATACGATATCGTCACGATACTTGGCCCTCGATAACGATATTATCACGATACATCGATACTGCGATAATCGATATATTGGAAGACGATACATCACGATACCTGTGTAACTGAAGAGAAAAAAATACCCCTAAAAGGCAAGAAGCAGGTATTATGTATTTATTAGCAGAATTGACATGAACTCTCTCAGAGTTCACTCACTCACTCATACCATTTTTGATACCACGGAGGAAAAGTTACACATTAAGTCTTTTTATTATTATTATTAAAACAAGAAAACCTATATAACCTACCTACCTATATAATTTCTAAAAGTAGATATTAATGATCAAACATTTCCATTCATGTAGCCTACAGTATTTATGTTTTTGTTTCAACTACAAACATAAATAAACGTCAACTTGAAACTATGTTTGAACTACCACACACAGCATAATATTTTAGCCTGTTTATTAAAAAAAAAAAAAAATTTTTTTTTCAATAAACATATCGATACTTGGTGCCAGTGTATCGATAACGTATCGCAAGTGGAAATATCGCGATACCGTGAGTATCGATATTTTGTCCCACCCCTACTTTCAAGTGGAGGCGGGTTGCAGGTAACCCGGCACTGTGACTAGGTCCACTGGCGGAACGAAAGGCGTACAACAATTACCCACCAACCCGCTTTCACAACTTTCACATCGGAGTCACGGATCCTATTTTCCGTGCATTTTGCAGCTTTCAAGGCCGGTGTGAAAGCGGCTTCTGTCTCTCTCTGTGTGTCTGTCTCTGTCTCTCTCTGTCTCTCTCTCTCTCTCTGTCTCTCTGTGTGTGTGTGTGTGTGTGTGTGTGTCTCTCTCTCTCTCTCTCTCTCTGTGTGTGTCTCTCTTTCTCTCTCTCTCTCTGGGGAGGAGCCGTCACACAGATTGCTTCCTGCGGGGAAAGAGAAAGGTGTGCACCACTCACTCCATTGGAAACTCTATGTCTGACATGCTAAATAAAGCCAGTCAGTGACACACATGCTGCGTAACTGGCTGTCTTTGAGTTAAATGTTCTACAAATGCGTTCCTGAGGGTTCTGAGGACATTATTCCTACTTGCATATTTTGAGCAAGTCTTTTTCCCCAATCCTGTGTATCCAGGGAAATAGAACTGTCAGTCACTCATGGAAACCACAGCCTGTTGGTTCATTGGCCCCACACAGATTTTCCCACTCAGTCAGGTATTCAAAATGAGCTTTTACTTTTCATTATTTTGTACTCTAAAGGTTGTTACAAATGCAGACATTTTTGTGGGATCCTGAGATATTATCAGTGTCATTCCTGTTTTGACTTGTTATTGCTTCAATGAGCGCATACAGTATAAACTGCACATTACAGTACCTGAGTCTGTATGAGCGACTGCAGAGCTGTTCATCAACACGTTTGAAACTCTACTGATCATATAGACTTGATAGAAACCCACATGAGGCTGTGCGCTGAGTGTGGCTTTCAGATGGCTGCTATCAGAGTAACAGGCTTAGATTTACAGCTGCATGGAGACACTACTCAGAGACTACTGCCTGGAGCTCTCACATAAAGAGACATCCAATAACCTGCTGCTGCTGGTGAGATGGCTGAGGTGGCTGTTTCCCAGAGAAAACAAGGCCGGCTCTTTGTATAGGAAATCTATGTTTGTTTGCTATGCTGTGTCATCAGGTTAACAGACTGCTGGATTTATACAGTCGTGTCGTCGTGGTAACTAAGGATAAACAGAGAATCTTTTTCTTTTTACTCACTGCTCAGTAGGTACTTAACCTGACGCTGCCAGATGCTTTCTTCTCACATAACCATCTGAGTCGCTTGGGAAACCGTTTCAAAAGGTCAGGCCCTTTCAAAACAAATACCTGGCAGGTGATTGGATGAACCATCTGTCTATTATGTCTATCGCAGGCTCGCTTTCGCGTCACACCAAAGCCCACCCGTAGCTGCATCTGGACGCCGATTGGTCGATTCAAACCAATAGGTTGGAGTGTGACAACCTGGATTTGTTGTGCGATCGTGATCTCACGATCTCGCGCGAATCTACCTGCGTCTCAAGGTTAGTAGCTAGCTACTCTTGTGTCTCTGAATATCATGACATCATACTGTGTCTCTGAATATCATGACATCATACTCACTGTGTCTCTGAATATCATGACATCATTTGTCATTTTGACATTCCCCAAGAGGGAAATTCGCCCGTCACCCTCCACAGAGATGTCAGAGCATGGCGTCAGGTTCAACCTGTGCAATATTTCACTAATACTTTGAGCTTTTCTCCTTGAAAATATTCTCATTTACAAGCCCGTTAGTGCTAACAGGCTCCTCCTCCTCCTCAGAAGGAGGGGGGGGGGGGGGGGGCACCCCTGCTTAATTGAGCAGGACTATTGAGATCACCCATCTACTGTTCGTGCCACAAGATAAAGCGTTTAGCTGGCGGTGTGTGCGTAATGAGGCCGCGCTTATGCCGCCGGTGGCAAGTCGTCAGCCACTGAGCAGCTTGGACACCCCCCTGTCTCCCGCATGACACCTCCCACATCCATCATCCTCAGCGCGTAATCGTCCCTCGGAAAACGCCACTTCTATGGAGTCTTCTGGATCCGCTCCTGTGCGTCGACAAGCCCGCGAGGAAATTACTTATTTATCATTCGTAGCTCGGTGATTGTCGAGCACCGACTGTCTCGCCCGTCCTCAACAAGACCATTTTTCCTGTGGATTTCTATTCATTTTCCCCTCAGAACATAAAAGGAAGATGAGAAGCCCCATTTGCCTTGTGATAATTTCCCTGGGGTGAGGCCCATTGAGCGCTGCTGAGCTATGTCTAATTTGTCTGGGAAGGTGTTCAGAGAGGTGCTCAAGAACGCTGGCTGTTCATGTTTAGTGGCATGTGAAACCTCAACGCAAACACTTCCAGCAGCTACAATGCTCCGCTGTGGAGACATTGTGTTTGTGTTCAATGGTAAACTGGTCACATGTCCCACCGCTCGACAAACTCCAAAGGCGTCGTAATGATGGTACGGTAATTATGCACCTGCATGGTGAAGAAATGATCTCATACACTTCCAAAAGGAAATGGAGGCTGCAGTGTTTATTTTGTCTGTCTAAAGGGGGTTTTCACAAAAAAAAAAGTTGCACTAACAGCCACATTTGCAATCGATATGCAATTAGAACAGACAAACAAGTTATTGATCAATACTAAAGATAACGATTCAAGAGAGCCAGCCCAGCGATCAATATATCATTAATAAGAGCACAGAGCAGAGTATAAGCATGAAGCAGCCACTCACACATTTTGATATTTCAGACATAGGAACAAATAAATTAAAAAAGGTACCAGCTTGAAAAAAATAAGACAAATCTTGACTTTGGGTTTTCCCTTTCCCACCAATCTTTTGACAAACCGGCAAGAACTCGCAAGAGGCGGCCAAGTTCCATTTCAAGCCGAGCAAGCAAGAGGGGTTGGGACAATAGAAGCCATGTTGTGTGGCCTCGCTCAGTCAGTCGCCGTCTCCCATCGGACGCAGCTACACAACTAGTTAGCATTAGCATGCCATGTAGCTAGTCCACTACAGCCCAGCAAGCACGGACGGACCCGGACGAAAATGAAAATGTAGCATAAATTGTTAATCTGGACATAATTATAGCTTCATGTATAAAGCTGCTGAATATACACTGTGTACATAGCAGAATAACTGAACATGCCCATTCACGGTCATATTTCGACGTCAGCTTGACGTTCCCGCGTAGACGTCTAAATCATCCCCAAATCACCCTGTGATCCGGCCTAGTCCTGAACGTCACTGAAACACGTCATCACAACGTTATCATGACGTCATTTTGCTTGCTGGGCTGCTGTATAGATGAAGGTAATCCATACTCTCTCTCTCCTTTCTTCTCATATCTGCATTGTCAACATTCATCGTGCTGGAAGAGAGATGTTTGTCTCTCCATTTCACTAAATGATGCAGCTATGCCACTTTCATTTTGGCAGTAGGCTACTTCAGTTGGGAGTATTTTGACATGGAATTGCAAAGCTGGTGCAGGCCAGCAGCTCAACGTTCAGCTCATATTCAACACTCAAATGTTTGCTGAGTTTGGTGTCTGAAACATAGCATTTTAAATTTCATTTTGGAAATTAAATAAATAAAGAATATGCTCTTTGGGTCATGAACAGAGGAGCACTATACGTGATACTTTTCTCAAATGGCTCTACTTGAGCGGTCCATGGGAGACCGTGAGGTGGGTTGTTGGGGCCGGGGGGCTGTATTGGGAGGAATGCTGTAGGGGGAGATGGTGAGGGAAGGGGGATAGTGATCTATCTATGTATATGTAAAATACTTACTTGTATCTGTTTCTCTTGTGCTATTTGAAAATAAAAGTCTGTTCACAAGAAGGTATTGAGGGTGTTACTCATCACTCATCACCAATTCTGGCTCAGACACGGCACAAAAACCCCAATCAGCCCGCTCGCGGTTCTGACCCATCCACAGCCAATCAATCCTGAAGTATTAGCATGACAAAGACAGCAGCACAGGAGCCCGCTGGGTCACATTTCTCATCTTCTAGCTCCCGAAAATTGCAACACGGAGAATTTGAGGGAGAGAAGACGCCCCTGAGACCTTCTTTAGCTCTCTGCAGCTCCACCAAGAAACAAAATCCCACATCGCTCAGAGCCAAGCTCACCATCTCCAGCATGCTCAGAGCCAAGCTCACCATCTCCAGCAGCAAAGACGGATGCTAATAGGTTGCTTTGAAACTGCCAAATTCAGCTAATCGTACGCCAGCCACAGTTTACCTGCTCAGTTGGAGACGAGCTGTGAGAGAAACAGCAAATTAAAATGGAAAAGAAAATTGGAGAACTGGAGGGCCTTGAATCTTCCAATCACGGTGTCGCCCTCCAGCAAGGCAATCAATATGAATCTAACCAGTGGCAATTCTCACTTTGGCAATTGCGCCTCTGAATAATGAAATCGCATTCAAGTTGGAACATGACCGACATAATGATCATTTTGGTAATATGACAACAGGAGGTAGAGAATGAGGAAAAAACAAGACATGGAGATGATGATTACTGCTGGTGGGTGGAAACCTTGTACTGTATCTCCATAATTAAACTTTTTCAAATAGAAATATCAGATACACGACCATGCATTTTTTTATGGGTTTTGAGAGTTTCATAAGCCCAAGCACCATAACATTTTCTCAACCGACAGATCAATGTAAAAAATATAAACAACCACCCAAATCGAAGCAACAAGGTTTTCACCCGACAACATATAGTCCATTTAGCAGCAGACATCTGCAGATTCCCAATGCCGCGACCCCCATATGGCGTGCAAATATGGCCGTGCATAGCAGCAGCACATCACGGAGGCAGAGCGAGGAGGCAGAACAGAGCTGATGTAAACGTTCATTTGTCAGAGGCTATTGACTGTGTCACCCTGAGTGAGGAGGCAGGCTCGTGAGCCATGCTGCCCTATCCATCACACTCACAACTCACAGCCACAGCGCGCAGCCTCAGCACCGCAGCCACGGCTCGCAGCATCAGCACCACAGGGGCTGAAGAGGACATGACATCAACAATCTCAGCAAAACACACTCTAGACAGATGGGATGCCTACAAAGTGACTTAATTACCTCCATGTCTGCCCTCTCACCAGACACACACACACACACACACACACACTCCGTAACTATCATGTTAACAACTGTCATACCTGCATAGTCTCTCCACAGACTCAAATATTACGTTGAATTGCTGCGCTCCGCATATTACATAAATGAGTCTGTGCCACTTCACAGCCACTTCTGGGGTTTGAGGGCAGGTCTAGGGGGGGTTGAAACTGAATGAGTGAAAGGTTATAGCACCAATGAGAGAGCGGTTCGAAAAATGGGCTGGGCCTTCCCTGTCGTCTGATCGCAAAGTCATTACTGATTGGGGAAGACTGAATCCACCACTGGCCAATCACTGGCCAAATTAACGGTTCCCTCCCGACCCCAGCTGGCTGAGGGGAAGTGTCTCAGACCCAGAGAGAGCTCTGCAGCATGCAGTAACGTAGTGTATCAGCATAAGCACTCTCATGGGTCTGGCGTTGAGACTACCTGCAGACAGACTAGTAGGGCCTATAGTAGGCCTATACAAAAATATAAACACATTCTTCATACTGAGTATACCAGAATCTCAGTTCTCTAAAGCAGTGGTTCTCAAACTGTTTCACGTCAAGGACGCCTAAACTGACACAAATTAGACCACGGACCCCCATTTGATAAGACTTTTGTCCCAAGGTCCCCCATCTGATAGTTTTTGCTTTTAGATGTTTTATTACAGAAAGTGTATGAAACCCATGGCCAAAATTGCCATACATTCTGTCATACTGTTACTATGGATGGAATTATAGTAAAACATAAATGATCCATCTTTTGCTGGGGGGACCCCCTGCAACCCCCTCAAGAACCCCTGGGGGTCCCCGGACCCCACTTTGAGAAGCACTGCTCTAAAGGATTGAAGTGTGAGCAAGTCATTCAGTGTGCAGCATCACTACTACTGATTGATGTAGTCCAAAGTCACAACCAGGGTCAATACATTCACAGCCTCTCCAGCTAATGTGCTATTGTACAAATTGCATGTCGACATTAGAAATGTCTCTGCCCTGTCTGTGACTTGTCCCTTTGTTGACACTGTCAAGGCCATCACTCAGGGTTTTCACCAAGGCTGTGCTGTGCATATCTTATATCTTAAGCACGCAGCCGTGCAGCCGAGTCCCAGTCAGTCAGAACAGCCCATCAAACTGGGTGACATACTTAGCAGGGTTCAGTAGGTAACACTGTCCACTTCAGCGCTTCGCTTGCCAGAAAAGGCAAATTCTCAGCAGCACCCACTGAGTGACAGATGAATCTGTGAAATACTGCCAGAAGAGAAAGTTTGGGAGACTTCAGCGATGCTTCTGCTGAATAATTGACGCGGTTGTAAGTTTTGCTGGTGCATGTCATCAGAAAGTGACAAGAGAGAAAAACACAGTCCAGCAGTGAGATGATGTGATTGGATCAGAGGAGTAAACACAGTCCAGCAGCGAGATGATGTGATTGGATCAGAGGAGTAAACACAGTCCAGCAGCGAGATGTGATTGGATCAGAGGAGTGCCCGGAGCTGAGACTCTGTCACATGGAGCGGAGGAAACGCCACAGAGGGAGGGTCAAACTTGGATCAAACACCTAACTGGAGATTAGGGCATTCACGACTAGTGAATTTTACTAGTCGACTAGTCGTCGCTAAAGGTAGTCAAATAGTCGTTTTTTTTTTTTTTTTTTTTTTTTTTTAACTTTTTTTTTTATTATTATTATTATTATTTTTTTTTAATCTTTAAGAAAGAACATGAGGTATTTACACGACATACATGGACTATCATATCCCATATCCCATATCCCCCACAAAGAACATCAAAACACAACAAAACAAAACAAGAAAACTGCATAAGATACACAATAATCCAAGAACAAACAAGACTATTGGACAAACAACCAAACAAAAACAATGCATTCAGCTCCTATCCTGATAAGCCTAATGACACTGGGGTAAAAAGTTCTTAAAGTCAAACTCTGTATGTGGTTGCCATATTTTGGGGATGTCTAAGAATCTGGCTTTGCACTTGTAGTAAATGTTATCCAACGTATGGTAGCTTGAGAGTTCATTCCACCAGTGAACTACAGCTGGGGGATTGGATGCTTTCCAATTTAAAACTATGTATTTCCTAGCTGCCAACAGGGCAAGATCTATGTATTTACTTTGAATGCATTGTTTTTGTTTGGTTGTTTGTCCAATAGTCTTGTTTGTTCTTGGATTATTGTGTATCTTATGCAGTTTTCTTGTTTTGTTTTGTTTTCATGTTCTTTGTGGGGGATATGGGATATGATAGTCCATGTATGTCGTGTAAATACCTCATGTTCTTTCTTAAAGATTAAAAAAATAAATAAATAGACTAGTCGACTACTAAGCACAGTGTCGACTAGTGGTTTTACTAGTCGACTAGTCTGTGAATGCCTTACTGGAGATGTGTCCCTTCTGACTGAGCCAGTCTGCACGTACATCCTACCTGCAAGAAAGCGCATTTCATAATTGGGAGTATATGATGAAGTTGGACGATCTGCGGGTATCAGAGACATGTCTTGAATAATAGTCTGGAAAACTAGGCCAGCTCAGCCAGGAGCCTGGGGCTGTTTTTATATTCTGTTTTTTAAGGTCTGACATACTTCAAAAAGCAAAGACTCTGTGCGATGATGCAAGGATCCATATTGACTGAAGGAGATTTTAGGTGCAAGAAGAGAAGAAAGAATCTCACAGGTTCTGCTGTTGCTTTTATGATCAGGGGGCATTCAGGCTCAGAGAAACACTGGAATATGATGAATCACTGCTGCCACAGCACAGTTTAATTATAGGCCTTATTATCAACTGGAATAGCTGCATTCAAGCAGGACAGGACAGGGTACAGAGTCACTCTGGACACCTTGAACATGCAGTGATGGTAGAGAGCTTAATACCAACACACACTGAATCACTACAGGAAGCAGTGTGGAATACTGAGTAGTAAGGATCTGCAGTAAATCACAATATTTTAATTACCGAGAACTTTCTCCGTTACTCGTTAAGTAGCAGCGGGCAACTATACAACAAGCAAAATTAATGCCATCTCTGCTGCAGCAAACATGAAATAATAAGAATAAGTTGTATTCACAAAATCAGGGCCAGTGCTTACAAGGGATGTGTGTGTGTGTGTGTGTGTGTGTGTGTGTGTGTGTGTGTGTGTGTGTGTGTGTGTGTGTGCGAGCAGCACTCCACAAAAAACACAAACTAGGGCACACACACAGATGGAAAGGGATCCCAAACCACTTGAGCATGATGGTGTCAGACGCTATAGAAATACACCAAGACGGTCGCATTTGAACCAATCAGCTCTTAAGCTGCGTTCACACCGACCTATTAAAGTTTTTCGCTGGCATCGAGTTTACATACAAAGTCAATGCAAACGAGCGATTGAGCGTATATTCGCCCGGGAGAAAAATCGCTGGGTGTCCGAGCGACAGAGACAGAGCGATAGGGAGAAATACGCTCGTCGCCCGAGATGAAATATCCCAACTCGAGCGAAAATACGCTGGCATCAGTCGCTCGCTGTTCAACGCTGATTGGCTGCCGTGTGAGAGCGAGTCAAGGATCACACTGGCTTGGAACAAACCGCTGGTTTATTGTGTGGCAACAAACCGCATTGACAGCTGATTGACAGGCTGACAGCTGACATGAAGTGAAGTCTGTACTACCGGTATGGAGCTCGTGTTAGGAGCACGCTGATAGTCTTAGCTTGTAAACATCTACGGTGGCTCGTAGTGGACAAACATCATGACATTGCGTAACGTTATAGCCCCCACATGTCCGTCAATTCGTGTGCCTGTTGATGAGCGATTTAAACAGAGCAATTCCAAAGGGTTGAATCAAGCGACGGAGCGAAAAATAAATATCTCGGTGTGAACACAGCTTCAGTGGCGAACACAAATTGTGTTGTTTGAGTGAATTCTTTGGCCAGGTGGAAGCCGCCATTCCACGGATAAGACAGAGTTCAAGGAAGAGGTCAAACTTCACTACACTGCTATATACCGCACCTGTGTCACAGTCTGTAATAACACACTGGATATAGACTTTTAGCTCATATGCACACCTGTATGCCGGGGGGGAGACGGAGACCACACACATAAATCACATTACTAGTCCTTGTCCTCCTTTAGTGGAGGCGCCCATTAAAGAAGACATGAAACATTTGATCGTATGACGCCAGCCGTAGTAACATTTTGTGGGCGTTCCCACACAGACAGACTGTCTCTATAGACCAAATCACCGTGACGTCACCATGTAAACAAATTTACTTCCGGGTACCACTTGGGGAAGGCGGCAGGTTTAAATGTGCGTGTTGTCAAATAAATGCTGTCAAACCCTCTCGCTGTTTTCGGCCGACTACTTTCAATTTAAATGGTTAAACGGTTGGTAAACATGCTTGTCCGACGTATCTAGCCTTTCTTCTGTGTTTGTTTTATGTAGTGTTAGCTAGCTAATAACGTTTGTTTGTCTGTCAAACTCGCTGTTTTTTTGTAGACTCGTGAGAAGAGCCTGGTGACGCGAGGTTATTACAGACAGAGCTACTGACGCCAAGTTAATTTAATTTAGCTTCAAGTCTACTCTGGTCTGGTCCAACAGGTAAATTAGCTAGTCTGGTCTCCACTAACGTTAGTGAAAGTGTTGTTATGAATGATATTAAACAACAACACAACACGGACGAACCATTTTTGTCTTCTTTGTCTGTTTTTGTCTTCAACACGTCAGTTTGTGCCGTCCACCGCCATTATAATGTGTGGACCTCAGGGGTACCCGGAAGTAAATGTAAACATCCCGCTGATTTGGTCTATTCACCTTATGTTCAGACCTTACAGTGGGCCAAATTCTTCCGGGTCCTTTTAACACTTCCGGCGGTCACGGCGCAAAATAAGAGAGTTGTTTTTGGAGCGGACAGTGAAGGGGGTAAAATAAAGAACGTAGCCTACTACTTTGAGCTCGGTACACAGCAAGCAAGCGAGTATCCACTGTTAGCCAGGTCAGATAACGTTATCATCGACAATGACGAGCACTTTCTTGTAAAACATACCTGGACTCCAACAAAGAAAGCTTCAGATAGTTGTCTCTCCTCCGAGCGCAGCTCGAGCCACTAACGTCAATAAGACCCGCAGACGTTAACGTAATTCCCTGGAATGCGAGACTTAACGAGCCAGTTACATGGCGTTGCATTCTTAGACATTGCCGTTTGCTTTTATTTGGTATGTTACATACAATTGGCTAAATTATTAGTTAATTCAGAGTTAGATGATATTGGAGCAGCCAGCCATTTTATTTTATTTTTAGCCGGAAGTTTTGATACGGCCACACAACCGGGTCAAATGGGCGTGGCTACATAAGGTGAATAGAGGGAAAATGTGCTCCTTTATTCACTCAGTTTATCCTTTATTTATCCAGGAGGTTTTGTTGCTCTTTTTCGTTACCGTCTTGCTTCATATTCATAGTGGTCTGTAAGACACACTCACAATATATTTATAATATAATAATATATATATATATATATATATTATATATATATATATATAATAATATATAATACAGTCTGTAAGACACACTCACAGTGGAGCAGCTGCAGAGTGCCGAGTGCTTCTACTGTCCACTGGAGCAAATGGATGTTGATTGTCTGAGGACGTTGATGGTAGTTACAACAACCACCACACCACCCAGATGTTGCTGGGCCATCTGAAACCACCACACCACCCAGATGTTGCTGGACCACCTGTTGGGATTGAAAACGGTGACCTGCTGATTACGAACCTGCTTCTCAATCAAATTGGCTGCTGCATTAAAATCCAGAAAGAAAGAAGAAAAACATCTGAGCTGTGGACGATCACCATGCAAAGCACATTAGGAGACTGGGCAGGTTGACTTTGAATGACCGGAAGCTGCTTCAAAAGGACTTCAGTGCATTGCCGTGGTTTTAGTATGCAGTCAAGCCTCGGAAGCGTGGACAGATCTATGTTTACTAAGGTATCAAAGTTGAGATGAATTATTGATGTGTTGAAAAGAGCACAGTTTGATACCACTTCCAGCTGACGTGCATGACTTGAATTTGAATTACTGTAAAAAAAAAAAACACACACACACACACACACACACACACACACACACAAACACCCAGGGTGTGAGGAAAACAGTTTGCGTTTGTGTGTGTGTGTGTGTGTGTGTGTGTGTACGTGCCTGTGTGTAATGTGCACTGTGCATGAAAGAAAGACGAGAGAGAGAGAGAGCAATAGAATGTGTGACAGAGAGAGAGAGAGAGAGAGAGAGAGAGGTATAGAAGCCGGATCTATAAATACCAGTCTTTTATATCTGCTGTGATTTCAGATCCACTCACCTTCACGCCTCTTAAGCCACACGAGGCGAGGCCAAGCGGGCAACAACAGCATCAACTTCACGCTGAATGGCACTGCCTATATACCATGTGTCTATATACCATACCATGTGCCTATATACCATACCATGTGCCTATACCATGTGTCAATAGGCTCGTTTGAGATGACTGCCGCCTCGCCTGGAAAGCAGACGAGAGCAGGCGAGCACAGTCAGGCGAGGCGTCAACAAGTCGAACACCCCCGACGGCACACTCGCTGCTGCTTTTCTTCTTCTACAGTTTTGTTTAACAGCGGTTTGTAAACAAATTAAAACATGCATTAGCGCCACCCACACTCACTGCTCAAATAACACAGCCCTTCAGATTCCTTATTTTTATTTTAATGTAGGCATTCCAGGTGGTATTTATGTAAAATATGGAGTGACAGCTTGGAATAGATATAAAATTGAAGTTTCTACACTTCACTGTGGGTTTGTGATGCACCTGTGTTGAACCAATGGGCGCTCAGCTTGATGCGTTTCTCGTCATCCTCTGTCAGCCACAGTCGGGCGCAGTTGGTGGGGAGCAACTGCGGCGCCTCGCTCCAAATCTGCGCCCGCCTCGCTCTCGCGAGAGTCGCGTGACTCACGCAGGCGGGCAGGACGGAGCAAGTTGGACAACTTTCTAACCATCATGCAACGGGGCAAGCAAGGCGCTGGTCGAATCTGCGCAGAATTTGCTCATCTCAAACGAGCCTTATAGCATGTGTCTATACCATGTGTCTATACCATGTGCCTATATACCATACCATGTGCCTATATACCATACCATGTGTCTATACCATGTGCCTATACCATGTGTCTATAGCATGTGTCTATACCATGTGTCTATACCATGTGCCTATACCATGTGTCTATAGCATGTGTCTATACCATGTGCCTATATACCATACCATGTGCCTATACCATGTGTCTATACCATGTGCCTATATACCATACCATGTGCCTATACCATGTGTCTATACCATGTGCCTATATACCATTTGTCTATACCATGTGTCTATACCATGTGCCTATACCATGTGCCTATATACCATGTGTCTATACCATGTGTCTATACCATGTGCCTATACCATGTGTCTATACCATGTGTCTATACCATGTGCCTATACCATGTGTCTATACCATGTGTCTATAGCATGTGCCTATATACCATGTGTTTATACCATGTGCCTATACCATGTGCCTATACCATGTATGTTCTTCGAAGAGCCTTTTCTTGAAGGTTCCTCAAAGCAAAAGGTTCCTCCACAGTGGCGAGCTGAAGAACCCTAAAGGTTCCTCAAGGAACTTATAGTTTTAACGGTGTAGAAGATTGGGACAAATAGTGATTGTTAACTGATGCGAAATTAAAGGAAATAAATATAGACCAGGCTATTGATGACCTCAATACAGAAATCGATACCGAAAAGAAACAGTAGTAAATGAAAAAGATAGTTCCATGGTGGACGCAAGAATGCACTGATGCAAATAGAAATAAGGCATTTCAAAATATTGAAGAAAACATAATTTTCTGAATCTAATTGAGTATAAAAGAAAGCAAGTAGGCTATAGTTAGGAATATAGTAAAGAAAGTTAAAAGAGACTTTTGGAGGAGGTTTTGTGACTCACTAGGTAGGTCCACGCTGTTAGACCGAGTATGCCATATGATTAAAAAGATGTCTGGTAATAGGAAAGAATATGGATATTATAATGAAAGATGGAGAAAATGTAATAATAGAAGGTAGCGTAACTGTGTCCTGCAACGGACACCTGGACGCCTGTTTCGTCACGTCCGGGTCAGAGGTCTCTCGACGTGGTTTCCGGTACTTTAGCAGGCATTTCAGATGCTGGATCGCCGCTTTGTGAAAGTGGAACTAATTTATACATCTATATGTGTCAATATGTGGAATTTCATATGAATATGTGCATGGTAACATGTCAAATTACTTTAGGAAAGTGACTTTGATGACAGAAAGCCATAAGACGTGCTTGGGCGACGAGAGTTACTGATCTTTAAAGTTGCTAGCTTGCTAGCTAGCTAACGCTAGCTTTGTCTAAAACACAACAAGGCCAGCTAGGTGGCAATAATGCAGCAAAATGGGACTCAGCGACCACTACAAGCCACTCGCTTTGTTGACTATTACTGGCTTGCTAACCACTGGCTTGCTAACCAGCAGAGCCGCAGAGTGAGCTGTCCGTAACAGGACAAGAGCAGCTTTCAGTTAAGACGCCAGCGGTAGCGTCCGTTCCCCGACTCTGGTAAATCAAAGACACAACTAAAAGAAATTATTTCAATGGTATGTTGCTAGAAAGAAGTTCGACTTAACGTTTTCGCCGTTAAACTACACGGAAACATGACATGATCATTGTAGCAGTGTTTGAAGCACAATTTTAACAGGAGTTTTGTAAAAATATTGTCCGTTGCAGGACTCGCTTCCGTTAGCTAAGTGTAGCAGCCAACTTCACATGCTGCTTTGTTTTAGACGCTTTAAAACATGTTCCAACACGTTTCTTCTTATTCATTAAATGTTTACTCACAGTTTGTTGTCCTTTCTTAGATGATGATGGAATTGGTGATGGTGAATGATATATTGCAGCAGCCAGCAGGTGACATTGTGAGGTAATTAAACAAAGAAAAAAGGCTCTCCACAAAGTCCAAATAAAAACTGAAATAGGCCTTTTCAATGTAAAGGGTGCAAGTGAGTAAAACAAATAACACGCAAAAGGTTTCCGTCTAACACACCGGCCCCTATTGTTATGGGCGAAGTGCTAATAACAATATTTAACTTAAAAAACAGAGCCAACAAAAATTCTAGAAAATGTCATGTCTGGCGTGAGGGTGTGAATATCTAAACAAGATCTTGGTTGCTGGCTGGAACCAGTAGACAGATCTTGCTGACAGGCCTCTCTAGGACTTGGTCCTCTCTGAAGCTTCACACTCCTCACCATTCCTCTTCTGTCAGGGTTAGTTAGTGTTAGTGACTCTTGTCATTATCCATTTGTATCTAATACAATATCTCCTTGTACAAAGTTTCGTTTGATTCTATTCCATTTCTGCCGCTCTTGCATGAGGGGTAGATATTATTTTACCCATCTGGACCAGGACAGATCAGATATATATTGTAGGCTACTTGGCGCCAACGGCGTCTGGAATATAGGCTACATCCTCATTTTTGTTGTCTAAAATCGCCAGTTAAAGTTTTTTTTGTACTCCCGAGGAAAACAAGGAAGCCATTGAGAATTGGCGAGAAGAAAAAATGTGGATGTTGCTGTCAATGAAGTAAGTTGGAGTGTTCATCTTCTGTATATACGATCTTTCTGTGCAAGACCCGACCATGCACGTGACATAGGAGAACGCCAGGATTGGAGGGGGGGTTTCCGTTTTCCCCCCGTCTTGGGCGTGGTTTCTGAATGATGACGCGTTACGCAGTGTCTCTATGGAGTAGGGAAACGTTGGATGGATTAGTCCAGAAGGTGGCGGTAATGCAAGATCTTGGATGCCGACCGCCGTAAAACAAAACATCAGAAGAAGAAGGAGTGGATTCACGAAATTGTTACGTTGCGCAAGATGGCGGTCGGGTGATATTTTTTTTTACATGCTTTCAGATTGCTGCCCCCCCGGGCCGTGACAAAAGTCTAGTTTACAACTTTAATTGACTCTGTAGACTAGTATCATGGCTATATAAACTGGAGCCGTTTGCCTCTAAGAGGAAGAAGGACCTTATCTCTCATGGACTAAGACTCAAGATGAATGGTTTAGCTGAAGCTAGCTCGAGCTAGTGTAGGCTAGTGACTGCAGTGGGCTAGCTAAAGTGAGTCAGTAAATAGTTCAGGGAGGAAAGTTGCTGTCACTGTGTGAGAATGTCTAAAGTCCAGAAGCTGAGAGTGGTGGTGAAGGAGCGGCTAACTGCGGTCGCTGAAGAGATATTCGGGCTGTTTGAAAGAGTGATTGCAGAGTACGAGGAGGTAGCTTCTCTTTCAAGACAGCAGATCGACCGACAACGAGACCTGCTGGACGCTGTTTTCAATCCTGAAGTGCGCTTACACAGAGCAGGTTGGTGACATTTACATGTTTCACATTGCCCACACAGTTTATGGTATTCCTGTTGTGAGCCAATGCAAAGCAGGGCAGACCATGTGCGTCTGTGTTTCCATTACAGTTTTTCGCAAAATAATTGCGATATTTCTACAACTTCGACAATGTACAATTGCGACTTGTAGGCGTTTCCATTGAAGTTGAGTTTGAGTGACGGCGCACACACCTGAACGCAATTCCCCGTTGCAGCAGCTGCCACAGTGATTACGCACAGGGATCTGCCCATATCCCGTCCCCTGCATGCTCAAATCCAACCAATGGTCAATGCAAATCACCACATGAAGTTACAACGCATATAAACGAGCCTGATTATCAATTCAAAAGAAAATGAGTGTCAACATGTTGCTGGCTGCAGTGAATGCAGTGAGCGCGAGAGGCAGAGGAAAAAAGGTAGCCTACAACTGCGCACACACAGACAGGCAGCCTGTCACCATGGACCGATTTCTGTCATTAAACATGATCTATTTTCCCCAGCTCCGCTTTTGCACAACACTCGTCTTTCTGCTAGGTAGCGTTGCTTAAAAGTTTTCCACTTGCTGCGGAGGTTTTGCCACGGCTTATCAAACCCTTTCTCCCTCATTTTCCTTTCATTTTCCGCTCCGTTTCCAAAGGAGAAGATGGGTCACATGACATGCAAATGCGAAAAATGTGTTTCCATTACCCACTTTCTATTGCGATATATAGATTTTGCGCATTTCTGAGGGTAATGGAAACACGTCATATTGGTGGTGGACATAGGTTTTGTGCAGTTGTGATTGCAATTTAGGCCCATTTGCTTACCCTCAGGCTCTTCTAAATTTCGTGTTAACACTACAGTTGGAAGAGCCCTCCCATCGAGCATAGCATTTTCGTTAGACAATCTGTGTTGGGCATTAAACTCACCTTATGTCTGCACTTTGAAGTCACAGGTAGGGTCGGGTGGGGCAATCTAATTATATCGGAAGCCTAGTTGCCGAAAAAAAGTGAGTGGTGGTGGTCTGTCTAAATGCATTGTAGAATGTATTAGGGGTGTCACGGTACACAAAAGTCACGGTTCGGTACGTACCTCGGTTTTGGGGTCACGGTTCGGTACGAATACGGCACGGTACGAAAATGGGGAAAAAAAGCAACAAATCCCAAATTCTGTTTTTTTCCCTTTGAATATGTCTGAATTCTGCTTTTTACGCTATTTTTACCATCAGAAATAGTGTCTAATATGTGGGAATGAATAAATGTCCACTATTTAATAAGATCTAGGCAATCCACACAAAAAGGTTTTACTCTAGAGCAGTGATTTTCAAAGTGTGGGGTGCGCCTCCCTCTCAGATGTCTGTATTCCAGCTGTTTGACAGGGCAAAGGCATTTCCCCCCACTTTAAATCTTTATTGTACACAAGTTTGTAAACAGAGCGCATGTGTGGAGTAGCCTAATACTCCCACCAACCCCTCCCCCTGTTGTATTTGTTTTATGTAGCATTTGCGTTTGATGTAAGCACTAATTTGGAATCCTATCTAAAAGCGGCCACTAGGCGGCAGTGTTTCTTTAGTCAACGTCAAAATACCTACATGTTCAGAAGAAGAATAAAACGGCAGAAGAAGAAAAACTTCTAACCCTTGTTGAAAGATACCCCCACTGTCTGACAGACAACGGGGTGGGTTTCACTTTCCCAGTAAGTACGGGAAAGAACCCTGTCAGCGCCTTAACGTTATTGGATGTGAGTTTTGTTTAGCATAATATGATTACGTTCGGTCATCTAATGGATTATTGGAACATGACAAGGAGTCATCGCCTCTTCCTCACCGCAGCTTGCCTGTCTGCATCCGCAGATGATTGTCTGCTTGACCGCATCACTCATCCCACGCGATGTATGTTGCTTGTTTACAAGTTAACAGCTTTGTCAGTGTTATGTAACGTTTAGCCGCAACGCGCAACTATAAAGGACTTTGTCGCGGCTACGTAACAAACATTACATTGGCAAGCTTACCTCGTTGGCTTGATGTTGACAGAATTTGCAAAACAGCTTATCGCCACAAAACGTCCCATTCTGTGAACGCGGATTTCTATGGCCCTTGTGTTGTTTTGGTGTGTCTTCTTCTGTGGCGTTTAATTCAATTCAATTCAATGCCGTTCAAACAGCGTTTAGGTGCTTCTGGATTTGACGTATTCGTCGTGTCGTTTCATGTACCGTGAAACGAGGTACCGTGAGGGTCGTACCGTAAATTCACGGGACGAATACATGTACCGTGACACCCCTAGAATGTATGTACAAGACAAAATGATGCCAGTGCACATGAGCCTGGACTCTGGTTTCCAGGCAACTCGGTGATTCTCGTCAAACTTTGTCTTAAAAAAAAAGAACAGCTCACTTTTTTCCGCAACTAGGCTTCCGATATAAATAGTTTGCCCCACCCGACCCTACCTGTGACTTCAAAGTGCAGAAATAAGGTGAGTTTAATGCCCAACACAGATTGTCTAACGAAAATGCTATGCTCGATGGGAGGGCTCTACAACTGTAGTGTTAACACGAAATTTAGAAGAGCCTGAGGGTAACCTACCGTAAATTCCGGACTATAAGCTGCACCTTTTTTCCCGTTTTTTGGCCTTTTTTGGCCCCTGCGGCTTATATAACGGTGCGGCTTATCTATGGATTAAAAAAAAAAAAAAAAAAAAAAATCTCTTTTTTAGCACTCTTTCTAACTATAAATCCACTTCTGTTTTAATTTCCTCTCTTGCCCTCTTTTCACCACACTGTATGACACTGTATGACACTGTATGACACTGTGTGCACTGTAAATAACAACACAGGTGGTGTTGTGTTATGTTGTTTTGTTGAAATGTTAATAAATGGGAGCATTACATATGGTAATTAAACATAAAAAAAAAAAAAAAAAAAAAAAAAAAAAACATTAAAACACCCGCGGCTTATAGTCCGGTGCGGCTTATATAAGAAAAAAATAGTCAACTTTGCAGGTGCGGCTTATACACCAGTGCGGCTTATAGTCCGGAATTTACGGTATTTGCTATGGCCCTGCCATGTGATTATCAAAATGTCTCAATGGCTGGACAATATATCAATACTATATTGATATTGTGATATGAGACTAGATATCATCTTAGATTTTGGATGTGATATGATGATGTGGCATAATTGTTGTCTTTTCCTGGTTTTAAAGGCTGCATTATGTTAAAGTGATGTAATTTTCTGAACTTATAGGCTACCAGACTGTTATAGCTGTTCTATCATTTGCCTTTACCCATTTAGTCTATCCACATTACTGGTGATTATTTGTCAAAAATGGTCCATTTAGTCCATATTGCCCAGCCCTACATGTGGGTTTACTTTGACTTACAACTGAACAGTTAGCCCACTTCGTATAAAATACTGAGATATAGCGTATGTTATATTGTAAATTTCCATTCATCTTAAAATCTCTTTTACTCGAAATGGGACCATAATTTCATCGCTGTTGGGTGGAAACCTCGTATCTCCAAAGCCATAACTTTTCAGGAAAAAAAAAGTTTTTAAAATAACTGAACACCACGTCGCCAAAGTTGGCACAGTGTCTTCATTATGGTCAGTTAGTCGCTGGATATGTCATTACATTATTAATATCTTACCTGAATAAGCTCAAATGGGGTTACAGGATCATCATTCCGGCTTCGAGGCACTTTCTCCGGGGCACGCAGCCTCGCACCTTTCGGAGCACCACAGCCGCGCGTAGATGCCTCCAGGCAGCTCCTCCAGCAGCCAGCTCCAGCCCGCTCCCACGCCAAGTTAGAGGCACCATCGCGGGGCCACACAGCCTCTCACTAACCCTAACATTAGTCTTGTCAGAAACCACTTCGAACTGCATAGTTTGTTTGCAGCCTAGGGATAATTTGAAAACATTTTATTGATCTATTTACGTCAGACGAAGTCAGAAATAACCAAAATGAAGTCAGAAATAAATGGTGCTGTTCTGTTCTGGTTGACCGTGTCTGCTTTACGGGTAGTTCCTCATGCCTCGCTGCCTAGAGGCAGAGGCAGGGGTGGAGCTCAGAGGTTTTGTCGACTGAGGGCGAATGGAGTTACGAGACTTAGTCACAAGATTGTTTTAATGCTTTTCCACTGGTTACATTTTTGGAAAACCCACAGACGTGAAGGGTGACCAATGGCATTGATTTATGACAGTAAATACAATGTGAAAGAATGGACGACAGCGACGATTTACAAAATCATTGCTGTATTGAAGAAGACTTGAAACTAGCGGTTGAGAGCATAAACTCATTAGGAAAGTGTTTACTGAGGTAATAAATCCAGTGAGAAAATAATTTTCCTATTGACTTCCATACGATTTGATTTTTGCAGCCAGTGGAGCCACCTCCTACTGGCCATTAGAAAGAATGCAAGTTTAAGGCACTTCCGCATTGGCTTAATTTTCCAGCCGGGGAGGTTGCCCCTTGGGGCTACCCCCAACTCCATTGGTGAGGTGATACTTATGGATCTCGTTAAAATTATGAAGTAATGGTAAAAGTTTAGGTAGACTTGCAGTCACAGTTTTCCTTAATGTGTGTATCTGTAATCTGTATTTCAGTCATACCACCAGACCAGTTGGTCTATAAAGAAGAGGTTCCCCAAGAGCAGCAGGAGTGGAGCTCCGGTCTGGACCAGGAGGACTCAGAGCCCACACACATTAAAGACGATCAGGCGGAACTCTGGAACAGTCAGAATGGAGAGCAGCTTCAGGAGGACCTAGAACCCCCACACATTAAAGAGGGACAGGAGGAACTCTGCATCAGTCAGATTAAAGGGGAACAGGAAGAACTCTGGATCAGTCAGGAGGGAGAGCACCTTCAAGGGCCGGAGGAGGCCCGTATGACAGAGTTCCTATTCACTGGTGTCCCTGTGAAGAGTGAAGATGATGAAGAGAAACCTCAGTCCTCACAGCTTCATCAAAGCCAAACTGAGGAGAACAGGGAGGCAGAGCTTCTAGCCAGCACCTCAACTGAACAGATGGAAACAGGAGTTGATGGAGAACCAGCCAGGGACTTAGATCCAACTAGTCTTTTACAACCAACTAGTGCTGGCAAGACTTCAGACTCTTCTGAACCTGTGACTGAAGACAGTGATGATGATAGGATGGAAACTGGTCAACCTCAGTCAGGTTTAGACTCACAGAAAAACAGTGAAGTTCTTGGGAAGAAACACGGCAGGACATATCTGCTGAGACACATGAGACTTCAAACAGGAGAGAAGCCATTTAAGTCCTCAGTCTGTGGTAAACGTTTTGGTCGTAAACAAGATGTGAATAGACACATGAAAGTCCACACAGGAGAAAAGCAATTTAAATGCTCAGTCTGTGGTAAAGGGTTTGGTCGTAAAGCACAATTACAGATACACATGATAGTCCACACAGGAGAGAAGCAATTTAAATGCTCAGTCTGTGGGAAAGGGTTTGGTCGTAAAGGAGATGTGACAAAACACATGATAGTCCACACAGGAGAGAAGCAATTTAAATGTTCACTCTGTGGTAAAGGGTTTGGTCAAAAACCACACTTACAGGCACACATGATACTCCACACAGGAGAGAAGCAATTTAAATGCTCAGTCTGTGGTAAAGGGTTTGGTCGTAAAGCACAATTACAGACACACATGATAGTCCACACAGGAGACAAGCAATTTAAATGCTCAGTCTGTGATAAAGGGTTTGGTCGTAAAGCACAATTACAGACACACATGATAGTCCACACAGGAGAGAAGCAATTTAAATGCTCAGTCTGTGGTAAAGGGTTTGGTCAAAAACCACACTTACAGGCACACATGATACTCCACACAGGAGAGAAGCAATTTAAATGTTCACTCTGTGGTAAAGGGTTTGGTCAAAAACCACACTTACAGGCACACATGATACTCCACACAGGAGAGAAGCAATTTAAATGCTCAGTCTGTGGTAAAGGGTTTGGTCGTAAAGCACAATTACAGACACACATGATAGTCCACACAGGAGAGAAACAATTTAAATGCTCAGTCTGTGGTAAAGGCTTTGGTCAAAAAGCATACTTACCGACACACATGATAGTCCACACAGGAGAGAAGCAATTTAAATGCTCAGTCTGTGGTAAAGGGTTTGGTCATGAAGACAGCATGAAAAGACACATGAAGATCCACACATGGAGCATTTAATTGTCTGTAAGAGGTTTCTGTGCTAAATCAGGCTTCCCTTATCTCCCCAGCCCTTGGACTTGCTGGAGCAGCCCTAGCAGAAGACCACATGGTCTTCCCTAATATCTATATTGTATTACATTATGTATGTTCCCTCAGCTGTAGCCAAGGCCAGATGCAGAACAAGACCTACTCCTTCCCCATCCCTAGCTTCCTCTACAGCTGCTCTGCTCTGGCCTAGTTTATGTAGCTTTAGCCACTTCCACAGGCCTGTCCAAGGTCCTAAAGCCTGCCCTGTACTTTCTAAGTTTACCTGCTGTCTCTCATGATAGGGATGCTGTGACCTCTGATTTGGTTTGAGACTATGTTTACACTGTAATGGAGACCCAACGGTCAGGTTGGCCTCATGCTGATCAGTGCCCCGGCCTTGATGATACAAATGTCAAAGGTCAGTGTCGTGAGTGAAACAGTGCTAGGAGATGTTACTGTAACAGCAACACGAGTGTCTCTAACAGAATGATGATGATCAGGATGGAGGTTTTCATCTAGCTATGTTACGGTCTCATTGTTGTTGAAATGCCTATGTTCTATCATCTTCTTGGTCTTCTCCAGCACCTCGTTAAGGTGAATGTTCGGTTTTTCTCTGCCTTCTTTCCTCACTCCACTTCATTTCTGGTATGTTCTGTTGGAGGAAACAATGGCTTATTTGTATGTACGGTATGTATATACCACAGGCATATTATGTTAAAATGTTTTGTTTCTTTGCCTCTCATTAAAGATATTAATCATTATTAGTCAGTGGGAATATTTGTTGGACAGGCAAAAATCATATTAAACTCATCTGACTGAGCAAGAGGGTTAGAGTGTCCAGAGAGAAGAAACATGAAGATGCATGCTAAAAGAACTGGAACTGGGCATGACCTCGGTATTTTCAAGCACACACACACACACATTTTTTTTTTTTTTTTTTTAAATAGGCCGGGCCCCCAGATCTATTCATGATGTTTTAAAGCCCTCATAAATAACATGATATATGACAGTTGATCAGAAATGCAACCATTTGCTTCCTCTCTGTGTGCTATAGAAGGAAGAGAGATAACTCACCACAACATTCAAATTTTGCATTGGGGCTAGACTTTGGGGACAGTTCTATTGAAGTGAATGGGTAAGTAACTCCCCTGTAAGTGAATTGAGCAGTATTTTGCCATGTGACCTGTATGCAGAATATAAATTATATTATATGGGGAGACATTTATTTTTTGTATAATTTTAAAGCAACAGCACAGTAAAGAGGATATTAATCTAACATGATGTCTGTAGATCTAGCCTCTTAATTTTGCTCTCAAAGTGCACCAGATTGAAGCATTTTACTTTAAAATGGACAAAAGTTTCTAACCGGGGAGGCACAGCCCCCCCTTGGGCACCCCACGCCGTGCTAAAATGACCTCGGTATTTCTCAAATCCTGGCTACAGGCCTGAGTAAGTGGCCCGGGATTCTCAAAGCCTGTGTTGAGGGTCACACAAACAAAAATGCACTCTTGAAGCGAAATACATCCAAAACCAATTAGTTAATTATTTTAAATTTCCTGTGTTGATCTGACCTCAGACACTGACCTACTGTACCTGTGTTAATCTGACCTCAGTCACTGACCTACTGTACATGTGTTGATCTGACCTCAGACACTGACCTACTGTACCTGTGTTAATCTGACCTCAGACACTAACCTACTGTACATGTGTTGATCTGACCTCAGACACTAACCTACTGTACATGTGTTAATCTGACCTCAGACACTAACCTACTGTACCTGTGTTGATCTGACCTCAGACACTAACCTACTGTACTTGTGTTGATCTGACCTCAGACACTAACCTACTGTACATGTGTTGATCTGACCGCAGACACTGACCTACTGTACATGTGTTGATCTGACCTCAGACACTAACCTACTGTACCTGTGTTGATCTGACCTCAGACACTAACCTACTGTACATGTGTTAATCTGACCTCAGACACTGACCTACTGTACCTGTGTTGATCTGACCTCAGACACTAACCTACTGTACCTGTGTTGATCTGACCTCAGACACTGAGCTACTGTACATGTGTTAATCTGACCTCAGACACTAACCTACTGTACATGTGTTGATCTGACCTCAGACACTAACCTACTGTACCTGTGTTGATCTGACCTCAGACACTAACCTACTGTACCTGTGTTGATCTGACCTCAGACACTAACCTACTGTACCTGTGTTGATCTGACCTCAGACACTGACCTACTGTACCTGTGTTGATCTGACCTCAGACACTGAGCTACTGTACCTGTGTTAATCTGACCTCAGACACTGACCTACTGTACCTGTGTTGATCTGACCTCAGACACTGAGCTACTGTACCTCAGACACGGACCTACTGTACCTGTGTTGATCTGACCTCAGACACTGACCTACTGTACCTCAGACACGGACCTACTGTACCCATGGCCGTAACTAGCTATGAGGACGGGGAGGTCCGGACCTCCCCTAATATTTCAGAGATTTTTTTTTTTTTTGCCTTTTGCCTTTATTTAACCAGGTTTGTCCCATTGAGATCAAAGATCTCTTTTACAAGAGAGACCTGGCCAAGAAACAGCAGCAACACAAAGTTACAACAAACAAACACATAAACACATACAATTGAAAAACATTAAAATGATCAAATAAAACATTTGCATACAGACAGCCTGTTCTCAAGAGATTTTACCATAGCCTTAAAACCATTTAAGGTTACTAAGCTATTAAGTTTAAGATCAGACTGCAGACTGTTCCATGCGGTGGGTGCAGAGAACCTAAAAGCTTTCTTCCCCAATTCAGTTCGGACTTTGGGAACAGAAAATTGTAGAGTGTCCTGAGAACGAAGATTGTAAAAAAATAAAACAATCTGCATGGAAAAGCATGAAAAACACGGGATCGCTTTTATTTTGAAACGAAAGGCAGGTCAGGCAGGAAGTCATCTGACGCCGCGTCCGCGGTAACTTGATTCCGAGAGAGCAGCAGCATGGTGGTGAGTGATGACTGTCTGTCTGCCTGGCAAGATAATTGAAGGTGAGCGAGCTGCGAGACAGTGAGCGAGTGAACGACAGACAGTGAGTGACACTGACAGATTTTTTAGCAACAACCAAGAAAGTAAGTGTCTAGTCTGTCTCTTAAGTAATGTTACCTGTGTGACACGTTGGGATGCTACTGGCTAATCATGCATGATGCCAATTGCCAAGCTCCCGAAGTCAGGTATGCAGGTGGCTATATGCATGGTTTCAGTTTCATGACCCAATAAGTTACAAAAAGAGGTGGTGTAAAGTTAAAAACAACATAATATATTTTATTTTATTTTTCAATCGTTCCTATCAGGAATAAATAAATGTCCCTCTGTATGTTTTTTTTATTATCGATGATGACTTTGTGTGTTGTGTACGGCTTGGGTTGTGTACCTGTGTTTGTAGGTGTCATTTTGATATGAATTTGGCTAAAACAGTTTGTGTTTGTTAGTTACAATTATGTTGACAGGAGAGCTGAGCAGGTGGTGACATGAAAGAGAATATACTGAATAATGACATCACAACAGTATAATCCTAATGTTGATTTAAAATGATATATTACTCTAAATATGGCTAAAAAAGGGGGAAAAAACCCTCAATTTTTTTCCGGCGGTGCCCTTACGGGCGCCGCCGAATCCGCCTCCCCTTGCTGGACCTCCCCTATTTCGGAACCCTGGTTACGGCCCTGACTGTACCTGTGTTGATCTGACCTCAGACACTGACCTACTGTACCTGTGTTGATCTGACCTCAGACACTGACCTACTGTACCTGTGTTGATCTGACCTCAGACACTGACCTACTGTACCTGTGTTGATCTGACCTCAGACACTGACCTACTGTACCTGTGTTGATCTGACCTCAGACACGGACCTACTGTACCTGTGTTGATCTGACCTCAGACACTGACCTACTGTACATGTGTTGATCTGACCTCAGACACTGACCTACTGTACCTGTGTTGATCTGACCTCAGACACTGACCTACTGTACCTGTGTTGATCTGACCTCAGACACTAACCTACTGTACATGTGTTGATCTGACCTCAGACACGGACCTACTGTACCTGTGTTGATCTGACCTCAGACACTGACCTACTGTACCTGTGTTGATCTGACCTCAGACACTGACCTACTGTACCTGTGTTGATCTGACCTCAGACACTGACCTACTGTACATGTGTTAATCTGACCTCAGACACGGACCTACTGTACCTGTGTTGATCTGACCTCAGACACGGACCTACTGTACCTGTGTTGATCTGACCTCAGACACGGACCTACTGTACCTGTGTTGATCTGACCTCAGACACGGACCTACTGTACCTGTGTTGATCTGACCTCAGACACAAATCTACTGTACCTCAGACACGGACCTACTGTACCTGTGTTGATCTGACCTCAGACACGAATCTACTGTACCTCAGACACGGACCTACTGTACATGTGTTGATCTGACCTCAGACCTACTGTACCTGTGTTAATCTGTGCTGCATGGAGCAAACAATGATTCAGGATGATCACATACATTTTGTTTCGCCTCAACTGATACTCCTCTTTCGTCTCAGACGACCCACTGCCAATTCAGGCAGTGGGTACACATTTGAAAAGGCCCCATTTGAAAAGGCCCTACTTTTTCATACATGTAGCACTCACAATAAAACAGTACTTGCCTTAAACCCAAGGTAGTTGTCCATCGAAACGGGCTATTCGTGTTCTTAAATATTACATACTTTTCAATACCGAGCTGTTTTTGTCATGCCAGAGCCTATTTCTGTTCTTCCGGATGTGTAATTACGGGTTTCCACCACCCGTAGCCAGTGAGCCACAGCAGAGAGGCTGTCGTACAACAACCATCACTTTCAATTGAAAAGACAGGTGGGGAGAGACAGGCACGGACATGACAGAAAAGCCTTGGTATTGAAATCTATGCAACATTTAAGAACTAAATGGTCCTGTTTTATTGTGATTGTTACATGTTTGAAAAAGTACGGGCCTTTTAAATTGGAGCCCGCAGCGGAATTCGTGGGGGCTTATCTGAGACAACGACGGAGAGAAACAAAAGAAGATTCATTATTAGTTCTGAGGCTACGTTTTTGTCAAGAATTTCATAATGTTGAGAAGGTGAAGAGCGACTACTTTTCTCCTTATTACAGGAACTGATTCATATGATGTGTGAATGACTTTGATCGTTTGACAGATGATAAATAGTGTTTTCTCTCCTAGCTGGAGAACGCAGACTGTTCTGACAATCCTATATTTAAGCAATATATCACGAGAGCAAGTGTGTTGTGGTGAATATATCCTGCTGATAAACTGTTATCCCACGAGGCCGCAGGCCGAGTGGGATAACAGTTTATCAGCAGGATATATTCCACAACACACGCTGCTCGAGTGCTATATTGCTTTTATAAAACGGTTTCCAAGTATGATAATATAATAATAATAATAATACTATAAGTCCGACTCCGACTGGCATGTCATTCTGATAGAGTCAGTTGAAACACTACTGTAAGGCGGGACCGCAAGAACATGCGGGTGATTTGATTGGATCGTTCTGGAGACTGAAGTTGACATTGGCCAATCCTGGCGCTTTCTGAGTAGCTGAGATTTTTCTGGAAACCCCGACAGGCAGCTCGAGCGCAGCGCTGCATTCTCAGCGCTTGTTGAGAAGCTGAATGCTCTCTGCAAAGCTGACACCAACTAACGTTACGGGGTTAAATGCGGAGTTAAATGCGGGGTTAACAGCCTTTCTTTTGCAAAGAAGACATTAGCCCGCATCTATTCTTGTACAAAACATCATTTTCTGCGAAGTATTAGTAAAGTTATAAGCGAAGATCGATTCACAAGGATCTGACAGCTGTCTCCGCCATTTGTTTTTTTTTAAACCAAAGGCTTTTAGTAAGAGAGTTGCCATGGCAACCAATAACCGAGTCCAATAACCCATGGCCATGGGTTATTGGACTCGGTTATTGGATTTATACAATGGCTGTGAACCAATCAGATTGCTTGATTTGAGAGAGCCGTTTTATAATATGATTCAACACACTACCACCTACCCTCACTGCTTATGCAGTCCATGACTCCTGACATTTTCTGGAGGACAGTGCATGATCAGTTATTGACATTTTGCACAAAAGGCACCATTGCACATTTTGGATCATCATCACTATGGTGCCCAACAGAATCCTATTCATTTTTCTCCATAAAATCCACCTGCAGGCGACTTAAGAGACTAATCCACCTGCAGGCGACTTAAGAGACTATTTGTATTTAACATAAGAAGTGATGGATGGCAGCGTGGAGAAATGGGTGGTGCATCTCAACGAAACATCAGATGGGATGTGTGCACTGGGTATTCCTGCTCTCGCTCACTGCTGATCCTGTAGAGTCCAAGGCAGGTTTCCACACAGGCACTCTGTGCTATTTCTGTCCCATCCTGTAAATAGGTAAATGCAGCATTGGGATCAGCGAGGCTACTTTATTGCAGCCCAACACTGTGTGAAAGCTAACTCAAACGCCCCCCTCAGGATGAGATCTAAAACAAATACAGTAATTCTGAAAGACGAATGTGATTTCTAATCCTGAAAAACCACCTCCCTGAGTTTAACCCCCCCCCCCCCCCAATTATTAACTCTGTCTAGAGGAGTTATCTCCCAGAGCTAGCATCTAAAAACGCACCATTATAACCCAAGATGCAACTTAACCCATTTATCTGAGTTTTTGGTTTGAAGCCTGTTTATTTACAGACATTATAAAGCCCTGCTTGCTACTTGTACACTAAACTACATTAGACAGTCTAATCATTAATGCACTGGATGTGGGGGGAAATGGTGCCTATAAGGCTGGATTCATCTGCCCATGATGCCCCAAGTGCACGGATAGCAGGATTTCAGCAAAGAAATAATAGATTTGGTATTAATCTCCAATGTATGGAGTTGTCTGTCCCAGAGGCCTGCCAGGGTTAAACTCTCATCTGTACACTGAGACTCATCACTCGCCCAAGGCTGTGTGTGTGTGTGTGTGTGTGTGTGTGTGTGTGTGTGTGTGTGTGTGTGTGTGTGGTGTTATTAAAAAGAAATATTGCTTCATAAAAGCGGCCCACTGTGCTGCAGCCGTGACTCCTGTTAATGCAGGCTGTTGCTGGAGCGACTCTCTGTGAGGGGAAATGGGACTGTTTTCATCTGTCCTCTGATTGCAAAGGCAATTAGTGTTCACCGCATGTACCTATGGCCTCCTGTGTCTGTGAGACTGAAAGAGGCCTCGGAGAGAAGTGTTGACTCCACAACACGTATTGTTGCTTTGAACAATGCACCTCTCTTACTCAGGTCTGAGTAATGACAGGCTATAGCGGTAACTGTTCATTCCGGCCCGCATTTACAATGCAGTTTGCAAATCAGCCTGCAGTGGCCATCTGGACATGAAAGCACAGTTGCCTATGTATGAGCAGAGGACAATTCACCCTTGAGTCCTATTGTCGGTGGGAAGGAACGGTATAAATAAATAAATAAATAAATAAATAAATAAATAAATAAATAAATAAATAAATAAATAAATAAATAAATAAATAAATAAATAAATAAATAAATAAAATCTGAGGGATTTTTGGGTCCGTTAAAGGATAACGTCAAAGTCACGCCTTCTTCCAAGTTAGGCATACGAACCAAGGGATTGCAGAAGCCTTTCTGATTTCTGATTTGCAGGTATCTGAGCCAGCAGGGGCTTGTGTTTACCGTGAATACGACATAAATCCACTTGAACGGCCCCCTGATGTGGTATTCATGACTTGGTATGTGGAATCTTTCTGAAAGCTTTGAAGCTCACGACTTGTGACGTGTCTGTGACATTTTCACAAAATGTAAATATATTGGCATTTTAGCTGTACAGAGCTTTTCATAGTCATTTTATATGTCTGAGGAACATGTTGATATTCTCAACAGTCTCATCTTGTTTCCTCTGTCATTATGCCTTTGCATTTCCTGCATATAGTTAGCTCGCTAGCTAGTGGTAGCTACATTGTTAGCCTCGGTGGCTTCTAGTCAACTGCTTATTTTTTCCATAAACATTTCGTAGAATGCTTGTCAAAATATTGTAACAACACAGGCGAGGCCGTTCACGAACCCGGAGTCTCCAACTTACAAGCCCAACACGTTAACCATCAAGCTAAAGGGACAATCCCTTTAGCTAAGGTCCACGTGCTTGCTTTTATCCTCACAGACCCAGGATCGCTACACTACCTCCACCTGTGGGAAGCGCAGCCCCTGTGCTTCAGCGTACTCCATGCCTCACCAGCTTGGTGCAGCAACTGGCGGACGATTTCGGCTCCCTCACGCATCCCATTCGGGGCTGCCTTCCGATGACCGCGCGGCCATCCTATCCCACTTCTGACACCAATGTAACAACACAGGCGAGGCCGTTCGCGAACCCGGAGTCTCCAACTTACAAGCCCAACACGTTAACCATCAAGCTAAAGGGACAATCCCTTTAGCTAAGGTCCACGTGCTTGCTTTTATCCTCACAGACCCAGGATCGCTACAATACTTTGTCAAACCAAGCAACTAAAGCGTTAGCTATACTATAGAACCAGGAGATGTATAACATTTCACTCTGGCCAAAAACTAAAAAGTAAAACTGATTGTTTGTGTCTCTCCTTATTCTAAATATCGCTTGGTTTGACCAACTACAACTATTTTACGAGCATTTTTACGAAATGTAGATGGAAAATGAATGGCGGGTCAAATCCCTGGGTTCTTACGCTGAACGCGGCGTGACTTTGGCACTCTATAATGAAGAGTATCGCGAATCCGGTAGGTGGCAGTGAATGTTCTCAGGTAGGGAGGGGAGAGCAATGAGGGGGGCGGATGTGGATGAGGGTGAGCGGAGCGGGGCGGAGCGGGGCGGGGAGGAGCGGGGCGCCCGTCTGGTCTGTTCCTCTTGCACAAGCAAGCGCTCCCATGTTGCGTAGTCTGGAAACCTGACGTGGAGCGCAGCCGAGGCGAGGCGAGGCGAGCAGCCCGTCAGAGCGACAGACAGCTGTGGCAGAGTTGCGGCAGGGCAGAGCAGAAAGTGCCCGTGGTGTTGGTCCCTGGACGGAGAGAGGGAGAGAGCGCAGCGGGACGGAGGTCGATCGGGGTCGGGGAGACGCTCCGGGACAGTCACCGCTGGCAGGGAAGCTGGAACTTAACTACACTCATTTGAGTTGTGAGCGATGCACTGGCAGCATGGCCAAGTGGTTCAAGGAGCACCTGGGATTCAAAACTACCAAAGCACCCCCTCCGGCGCCGCCGAAGCCGGACTACAGACACTGTCACACCGGTGTCGGTGTGCCCGGTGTGCCCGGCTACCAGCAGCCGAGCTCCGGGGCATGCACCTACCCGAGCCCCGCTCAGCCGGACATCCTCGCTGCTTACAAACTACAGAAGGAGCTGGACTTCGAAGACCCGTACACTCCCGGTGGGAATATTTCCTTTGGGTCGAGCATGAACACTGCCGCGGGCTGTCCGGATATCAAGTATGTGTCGCCGAAGCACCGGCTCATCAAGGTGGAGACCGTGGAGAAGAGCAGCCCGGCGCCGGGCGGCGGCATCACGGTGACCCAGGCTGCTGTCGCTGTCGGCAGTGTGAAGTCTCCCACTTCACCTCCCTCCGACCATGACAACAAAGACAAGGTGAGAGGAGTTATATAGTCCCAACTTAGTCAAGTGGCGTTATAGGGTTCAGCAACTTCCATCCGGCTACACTTTAACTTTACCATTTTGTTTATTTCTAATATATTGACTGTAGCCAAGGAAAGCAACTCACTAGGAGAGAGAGAGACACACACACACACACACACACACACACACACACACACACACACACACACACACACACACACACACACACACACAGACAGACTGAGACAGAGAGAGTTTTAATAACAGAGGAGACCATATGGTGGATTTCTGACATGTATATCACAGTCAAGCTCTGCTGCCACTAACAGCCTGTGTTTGTGCTGAAAGATTAGACAATTATTGGGCTATACCATTCCTGTAATATTTCTGTAGGGACTTCTACTGGTACAGTAGGCTACCACCAGTGTTTCTGTGTGTGTGTGTGTGTGTGTGTGTGTGTGTGTGTGTTGTGTGTGTGTGTGTGTGTGTGTGTGTGTGTGTGTGTGTGTGTGTGAGAGAGAGATATTATGTTGTTTCTAGTTTTGCTGTGATGTGTGTACTAGCTACAGTAGGCTATCCTCATAAAGTAAATCAGGGCATCTCTCTCATAGGCATCATGAGTGTTGTTATCAGTGGCGACTGGCGCTCCCTATTCTCTCCTAGAATAAAAGGTGATTTGCGTAGGGAACACCTGACCTACTCGGATAAGGAGTGAATCGTTACAACCAGCAGAACTTGTTTTCACAACCCCACACACACACACACACACACACACACACACACGCGCGCACACACACACACACACACACACACACAAAACGGCTGTCCACTGTGTTGCGACATCCACCTCTGTCTAATAGCTAACCTGGCTGAGCTACAGGCGGTGTTAGGGAACAGTCGAGCAGCATGTTGTATCTTTATTTATTTATTTATTTATTTATTTATTTAAGATCCTCACTGACACGCAGCTCCAAAATCACTAATTTGATCCCTTTAGTGTCATTATGTCATTATTGGTGCTTCTGCTAACTTTGCTGCACTTCACTTTCTGTATGCAGCCAAAGATGGAGGCAAACGGGTGAGATGTGAGCGCTGCTGGGTAGAGATGTAACGCTATGAAGATTTCACGGTTATCGTATTATCACGGTATTCGTAAAAAAGAATAGCTGAAAATGTTCAAAAAGGATTGACACACTCACTGAAATCATTTTTCCACGTTTGCATCTCTGGGAGACGGTTGCCAACTTTGGTTGATGATGGACAGTATTTACCATGTTTTTCAAAGCACCGTAATCACGCGGCACCACGGTTTTAATGATGATGATCATTTGAAACGGTACGGTTATCGTAAGGGATTTGATCACGGTTATCATTAAAACCGGTTATCGTTACATCCCTACTGCTGGCTGCCCATTTGGATCTGCAGCTTATTCCCAAAGCAAAGCAACAATACACTAGGGGATGTAACGATAACCGCTTTGAATGATGATAACCGTGATCATTTTGGTCACTATAATCGTGATATGAAATGTTCATTGTCGTTCCGACTCTACAATACACCCCCCCGCGAACCAGACATAATCACAGTGCCTCTAGTGTAATTTGAGTGTTATTTCATCTTTATTGAAGTCGACAGGTCAATAGAGAATGTTCTTTCTTGCTGCCTTGGGGGGAAAAGTCACTCTGATGAGTTTAAATGTACACGGCTTTAATTGGAGCCTCTCAGCACTGCAGCAGTCTGTCTCCTGCTGCCTGCGTGGACCTTGCTAGCTTGTTCACTTTGTGTCCCAGGGGCCTTCTTGTGTTGCACCCTCATCAACACAGAGTGAACCTGGAGACAGATGCTCCTCATCAACACAGAGTGAACCTGGAGACAGATGCTCCTCATCAACACAGAGTGAACCTGGAGACAGATGCTCCTCATCAACACAGAGTGAACCTGGAGACAGATGCTCCTCATCAACACAGAGTGAACCTGGAGACAGATGCTCCTCATCAACACAAAGTGAACCTGGAGACAGATGCTCCTCATCAACACAGAGTGAACCTGGAGACAGATGCTGGGAGGCAGGACAAGTGCCTCCAAGTGTCCTGCCGTGTCTGTCAGGCTCCTCAGGAAGACAAGTGCCTCCAAGTGTCCTGCCGTGTCTGTCAGGCTCCTCAGGAATGCCTCCAGGCGAGTGTTGGTTCCTGTGGAGAAAGCTGATATAAGTTCATGTCAGTGAGGTTAAGGACGTAAGAGACAGCCATCCAGCCCAGGAATGTCCCATAGCCAGTGTGCTAATAATTGTGTCGAGTCGGGTTCGAGTCCAACTCCTGGACTCATTTTAAGCAATCCTGATCTGATTTGGACTGGCATTCATGCATCCAGACTTGGAAGTTGGAGACGAGGACTTGGACTTGTTAATTGATAAAGACTGTTTTTTGTCTGTGTTTTTTGTTGTTTTTGTAATAGACCCTAATGATCTTGCATAAGATATTGATAGCTATATTAATACCGTGAGATTATTCAATTGGGTGCAAGGGGAGGCGTGTGTGTTCCACCTGCGTGTGTATTCACACTCATGTTCACAAACTCTGGACTCGGACTGGGACTTGGAATCAGCCGCGTAATGGGGACTGGACTGGAACTGGATTGTGACCTGGAC
>NC_139645.1:39238647-39261147 GCF_964638095.1 Poromitra crassiceps
TATCCGGAAATATATCTGCTCATTTTTAATCTTTCAATATTTTCTAAACCTCCATTAAAAAATATTCCATTCTTTTATTTTTAAGCCAGAAATCAAGAAATGTCAATTTATTCAAATTGTCCATATTAGGCACATTTAATTTTGGAACCATAGTTACAGGCAGATGACAGAAGACCATATTCGTTATTTTGATACAATCCGAGTTGTCGTTACTTCCTTATCACTATATTGATAAGAAACGCACAGGCGGGGGAGGGGCCTAAGAGAGTGTTGGTCTACTCTGCGAGAGCGTTCAAGGCTTTGTGATGCGTTTTGTTTTTAATGATGCCGAGACCTTCATGCTCCAGTGAGTTGAGAGAGAGAGACATGATCAATTATCCCTCTGCCTTGGAGCTAATTAAAGTGCTCATCTCCCGGCTCATCGCTCTCCTCAGCACCAAGCTAACTTCCTGCAAGGACTCATCGCTCTCCTCAGCACCAAGCTAACTTCCTGCAAGGACACCTGAAAGTGACGAGGGCCTCCACTCGCAAACAGGTCAACAAAAAGCAGGCGTGCAGAGCAGAGTGAAGAACAGCCTGTCATCATCCTCATCATCATCAGTATCAGTATCTGTGCCTCCTGGGAAACTGCTGCTCCAGCCTCCTTCAGGACTCCAAGGTCCTCTTTGACTCAGTGATCCTATAAGCCATCATGCGTACATCTATCTATAGAAGCGTTGCAGTTGGACAGCTGTCGTACTACAGCACCGCCAGCGGAGGCATCTGGATTGACAGACTTTCCTCTCAGTTTATTCCCCCACATGGCCTCCATGCCATCACCTTTTATAGGTCCTGGCTCAGCGTTTCAAATGATTATGCTGTTACTTACTATTGTTTACTTGGTAAAGACTTGGTAATTGTTGTTCAGTCTGTGCCTGGGACGTCTCCCCTCTCAGTCTGTGCCTGGGACGTCTTCCCTCTTTGACGAGCCTGCCTTCTGTCTCAGCGGCGTATCTTTTGATCTCAGACACGTGAATCTTGAACGTGATGAATCTACTGAGCGTTTTGTCGCTCCTGTTTGCATCTCGCTGAAGAGAGATGCTACAGGTGGAAGTGGAGCACCAGCTGCTTGGCCCCCATGGTCCAGATCACATTTGTGATAATGGGATCAGAGCGAGGCCCGCCGGGAGCCAATCAGAGGCTGTTGTCTAGCAGAGTCCTTCAAGCGACAGTTCAGTTGTGTGTAATTAGTTTATAGCCTGAGCAGCAAGTGTGAGTCAGGTGGAAGTGTGTGGATGTGGATGGGAGGGTTGGCAGGGACATCAAAAAAAAGAAGCAAATCTGAATTGAGGTTTGTGAACATCGTTATGAAAATACTGAAACTGAAAATATATTATAGTTTTTATATATATTATATTATATATATTATATGTATTATATGTATTTATATATTATAGAGTATTTTAAAATCAATGTGAAAATAATTGGTTTAACGGCCTCAAAATAGCATGCTAGAATCGATGTTGGCTTCCCTGTCTCGTCTTTGGCGCACTGCTCAGTCCGCTCGGAGGTTTGATATGGAATGCTCATATTGAATGTGAATGTGTCACAGTGCTGCGGTGCACTGCAGTACCGCTAAAGACCTGAATTATGGCGCCTTCCAAGCGGCACTCCTCCAGTGTGGGCGAATCAGGCTTGCTTGGCCGGCCTGCAGATTAGAACTGGTGGTGCAATGTGGTGAACTTTCCCTTCGCTTCATTCCCCCACAATATGAGCGTCTGTGCTCGGCCTCTCGCCCTGGCATTATGAGCATGTGCTGCCGGGCCCTGTGCTGTCTCCTGTGTGCTGCCGGGCCCTGTGCTGTCTCCTGTGTGCTGCCGGGCCCTGTGCTGTCTCCTGTGTGCTGCCGGGCCCTGTGCTGTCTCCTGTGTGCTCTCATCTCTGCTCGCAGATAGGAGAAAATGTCAAGCACAGACGTCAATATCACCTGCGTCTCTCTCAGTGCGCTTTTCTTCAGGGAGGCAGAAGAAATTGGATGAAAACATCAGATTCCATCTTGTTCCTCTACATGTACACAATCCTGTTGACTTGTGCTGTATGGCTGACTGCAGTCTGTTGAACATAGCCTGATATACTGTACAGCAGCAGGGGTGGCCAAACTTTTGTGGTTGTGCGCCGCATACAGAAAAATATAAGGAGTCGCGGGCCAAACAATATGAAGCGCGGCAGTTTTCACGGCCAAAAAAATTGGACCAGAAAACCCTTGTCCCATCAAAAATTAAATTTCTACCTAAATAAATATATGACACATAGTTTATTGATGTGCTCACCTATTACAATGGGTATTTCTGTATGTTTTCAAAATGTTCTTTTCCTGTGCCAACAGGTTAAGACAGAGATAATTTAACATAACATTAGTATTAAACATTCATTCAGTATTAAAAATGTTTAAAAATAAATAGACCAGGTCAGGGTACTCAAGTATAACCCATTTTCAATGGTTCTAAATTGAAAAAACGAAATTAGTTTTTCCGTTTCTTTTTCTTCCTTTTTTTGTTTTTCCGTTTTTGTTTTGTCGTTTTCGTTTTCTGTTTTAAACTTTAAAACAGAAAAACGGAAAAACGTTTTTAGATTTTTTTTCTTATTTCTTTTCTTTTTGCTGAATTCATGGCGGGCCACTTAAAAACGGGCAGCGGGCCGTAGTTTGACCATCCCTGCTGTACAGTATGATTGTACCTGTCGGTGGGGGGACACACACACACACACACACCCTCAACACCCACGGCGTCCCAGGCGGGAATTGAACCCAGGGCCTTCTAGCTGTGTGGGGCGACAGCGCTACCACTGCTCCACCGCGCCCCCACATGTTACACACAATGTGGATGTCATAAAATCCATGCTAAATGGGTAAATTAACTGACCGATATGGACATGTTTTTAAGTAAAGTCATGTTTTTTAAGTGTGACACACAGGTGGAGACAGTCAACAGATTGGTGGGAAAGTTACAGTATATTTATCATTAGGCTTGTCTGGGATTATGCGATTATGGTTTTCTTAATTCTGATTTATGATGACGCAGCATTTGTTAGAATCAGCGGTATGCAGATTACGCCTCACATCTTCAACTAAGTGGATAATTAGTTTCATAATTATGATCAAGTGCTTGAGACGTGTAAGGCAGTTTGTGCGTTGCTATGGTTACACTGACTCATAACTACAGTCAAGTCTAGACTCTCATATTCTTGGATGAATGTTTGATGTCAGATGCCCCATTGTTCGCTGAGGTGTCCAAGAATGCCACACACTTCCTGAACTATGTGAAACATCCCAACCGCTTTGTCAAAGTCGCTCTAGTGTCGTTCAAGACTGCAACACGTTCTCTGTAATTACCCACTGCTGCTTACCACCGTGCTGTTTCCATACATACCATACCAGCGTGTTGTTTCTGCAGTGCTGCTCATGACATCAGCACAGAGATGTGCTGCTCATGACATCAGCACAGAGCTGTGCTGTTCAATCATGACATCAGCACAGAACTGTACTGTTCATGACATCAGTACAGAGCCGTGCTGTTCATGACATCAGCACAGAGCTGTTCATGACATCAGCACAGAGCCGTACTGTTCATGACATCAGCACAGAGCTGTACTGTTCATGACATCGGCACAGAGCCGTGCTGTTCATGACATCAGCACAGAGCTGTTCATGACATCAGCACAGAGCCATACTGTTCATGACATCAGCACAGAGCCGTACTGCTCATGACATCAGCACAGAGCCGTGCTGTTCATGACATCAGCACAGAGCTGTGCTGTTCATGACATCAGAGCTGTGCTGCTCTGGCTGGGTTGCTCCACTATGAGCTAAGCAGGGATCCTGGAAGGGGCAGTTAGTTTGCGAGGCAGGAAGGAGCACAGAGCTCTTTGGTCCAGAGCCAAACAAGATTCAAGATTCAAGATTCAAGATTATTTTAATTTGTCCCGAGGGAAATTTGTCTTGGACATACAGGCTGCCACATAGGTACACAGTGCCATAACAAAAACAACAACAAAAAAACAATAGTGCATAGCACACCAGTGCCGACATGTGCAAATACACAACCAAAGTGCAAACATCAATAATTTACAGTACAATCAACAATACATTACCTATGACCTGAGTTTAGGAGACTGACTGATATGGGGATGAAAGAGTATTTGTATCTGTTGAGGTGTCTTTTTTTGTTCTTGATTGGGACTCTGTAACGCCTGCCAGATGGAAGCAGTTGGTATTCTGAATACAAGACATGAGAGGGGTCAGCAATGATCTTCCTAGCTTGTCTGATTACAGTTTCCTCAAAGAGTATTTGAAGGGAGGGGTGCTCCCTCACCCTCACCCCCACCCAAACAAACGGCTTACATGTCTAAGCCCCGCCTCCTCCGGAGCGGACGGGAGGGATCCTGTAGAGGAGGAAACGCTGCTGGAAGACATAAGCAAATGATTATTCAATTGAGCTGCGAACGCTTCAGCTTCTCATTAAAGATAGGGTTTTGACTTCTCATTAAAGATAGGGTTTTGACGGAATGCTATTACAGCGCACTCATTTAGCATCATTGAGTGTAATAAGGAGATACTAGTGTTGAATGGTTTGTGGTTGGGTTTTATATGTGTAACTGACACAGATGTGCCCGGAAGTTCTAGTTCTTGGCATTTAGCTGCCCCCCATCTGGGAGTTTAAAGAAGCCCAGCACAATCTGTTGTGTTTCTTAGCTCATTTGTTTCTGTAGCCTCGCACTGTTAGCGAGGCTACATGCTCCCACCAGGTCACAATTAGCCCTTATATATATATACTGCTGCTGCTGCTGCTGCTGCTGCTGCTGCTGCTGCTGCTGCTCTGCTCACTGGGGAGCTGAGCTGCACACACATGGCACTGTTTTGTTTAATCACAGTGTGTGTGTAGCAGGGTCTGCAAGGAGGCGGGGCCTGGAAGGGGGCGGGGCCTGGAAGGAGGCAGGGCCTGGAAGGAGGCGGGGCCTAAGGAGGGGGTGCCCGGAAGGAGGCAGGCCTGGAAGGAGGCGGGGCCTGGAAGGAGGCAGGCCTGGAAGGAGGTGGGGCCTGGCTGCTGGGCAGTTTGTTTAATGACAGTGTGTGTAGGAGGGCCTGCAAGGAGGTGGGGCCTGCAAGGAGGCGGGGCCTGGAAGGAGGCGGGGCCTGGCTGCAGGGCAGCCAGATCGTCACACAACTGATTAAAAGGAAACAAATTGAGCTCTAAGCTTTCCTGCCGTCCGAGGCGCAGAGCGAGAGCATAAACAGTGGCTCCGCCCTCCCGGAGGCGGAGCACACAGTATGCAAACCTCAGCCTGACCCAAATACACCATAGATACTACTTTATGCCCCGCCCCCCTGGTGTTGTGCATGTGTTTGTTTAATATAGAAAAGATGCCTTTGGATTGTGGGCTGAGTGCAGGCTGTTTTGTCTAAAGCCAGACTTAAAAAGCCAGACTAAAAAGTAGATAGATATAGATGGATAGATAGATAGAAGCCTTCTGGTATTGGATCTATTAAATAATGTAGAATGTGTCGTGCTCAGATCTATCTTGGTCTATTTCTGTGTTAAATCAGTGGATTGTTAACGTGGATCTGATCACGTGTTACAAGATGCCACACTTTCCTCTTCTTGTTTACAGCTCAAACAAGCTGTTATTGTGATATGATGAACCTGGGTAGAACCGCTGTCTGCTGTTGTTTGGTGGAAAAGAAGGAATGGTTTGGTTGCTCCAGGATTAAGGAAGTGCTCCCTTCCTGACAGGAAGTGTTTACAACTTGGTGACATTCCCTTTTTAAACTCGGCAAGTCTGCGCTCGCCCCTCTGTGCTGCCTGGGAATGTTGCTCAAATGTAACCAGGGTGTTCACGTCCGCCCCTCTACTTTCGACTTGAGCAATCTGGATATCGGAAATAGTGACAAGTGGTGACGGAACATAGCTGTTGTTGCATTCCTCTGAGACAAACGGTGACAGAACATAGCTGCTTGTGCGTCCCTCTGATACCACTTTCAGACAGACACGGTTCTGGTTCTGGCTCTGGCTCCGTTCTGGAGTCTCAGAACCTTGGTGCTTTCTGGCGAACCAGCCCGTGTTCACACCAGTTTAAGCGGAACCAAAGTGGGAGGACATTATTCGGTAGTCCTTCTTCAGTTTTTTTTTTTTTTTAAGTTTATTAATTATTTGGTCTGGCGTTCGAGTGAACCCAGCCTTGGCCATCTCTTCTGCAAGTTCGGCATATGACGTGCTCTTTCTTGTACTGCTTTCTAGCTTTTCTTGAGATTCGGTAGATGCCCAAATCGCCACTAAACATTTGGGTTCCTCAGGAGACCACTGCAAATTATTTTTCTCCATGTTGTCACTGCCTTCTTCTCCTTCCTGCTCGTTTTCACAGCCTAGAATGAGACACGTCCACTGATGATGTCACGGTTCCCAAGGAAAACCAACAATTTTTTGGTTCCGCTGAGAATCAACTTTTCAGGTTCCGAACCAATTATTTTTTCGGTCTGAACGCGCCGGCCAGTTCAGATTAGGGTTCTGGAACCGGAACCAGCACGGAGCCCTGCCGGTGTGAAAGCCCTATGAGAGCTTTGTGTGAGGGCAGATTGGAGAACCTCCCTCACCCGTCCCCATGTAGCTCTTCGCCGTGGCGTTCAGAGAGGTGTGGGACGCCACGTAGCCGAGGGCAGTGGCGTGGGACTCCACGCCGCTCGCACTATTGTCCGTCTCGGAGGACGTGCTGGCACATCGTCGTCCTCGTACAGAGGCTATCTGAGGCCACGCTGCTTCCGACCGCAATCAAGTCATCGTTGCATCAGAAGTCTCTGTCTTTGTTTATGGCCTGGCTGTGGCTGCTTCTCCACCACGCTCTATAAATCACACTGTCAAATCAAAGCCTTCCATGGCAGCAGATCCTCCTCCACTTGTTTCATGAAGCTACTTTCATCATTGTGTCAGTTGTTTTCTCTCATATGCACCACCATAAACAATGTGTTGCCTGGTGGAAGCGAAGTCACATGGGAGTGAGTGTGTGTGAGTTTGTGTGTGTGGCTCCATGTGTGTGGGGTAGGGATGTCACGATACTAGAGTTTCTACTTCGATACCGATACTCAGGAAAATATCGATACTTGATATACTGTAGGGCTGCTCAATTCATCTGATTTTAATCATAATTACAATTTTGGATTCCCACAATTATGAAAACAAGATAATCGAGATAAAACAATTATTATTATTTTTTATATATTGATATTTTAGCCTATTTATCTATAAATAATAATACTTTTATTTTAATTTATTTCCTTGTTTTTCCCTTAAATCATATTTAAAGTTCAAAGACATCCAGTATTAAAAAGACAAATTTTGCAAATGCATGCTGTTGCCAAAGTCAAGGAGTAATCACGTTAAATAATCGTGATCTCAATATCAGTCAAAATAATCGTGATTATGATGTTTGTCATAATCGAGCAGCCCTAACTCGATACCACGGGAAGGGGGGGATGAAGACACATCAAGAAGCATAAAAATAAAGTTAGACAGATGGACGGACAGACACACACTTCTCCATAATCTAGGCCTGATCAAACTTTGAACTTAGACAGCAGGTTAGCCTCTGCTCTAGCCCTCACAACACGTTTAGCTTGTTGAAGCAACAGATACCCAATGATAGGGAGGGAAAAATCTGTGATTTTTCAGTGAAAGAAAGTACCCACTGAAGTATCGAAACTGTTGCAAATGAGTATTGTATCCATTTCAAATTTTTTGTATTGATACTTTCGATACTATCGATACCTGTTGCAAAGTAGTATTTTATCCATTTCAATTTTTTTGTATTGATACTTTCGATACTATCGATACCTGTTGCAAATGAGTATTGTATCCGATTCAAATATTCAGTACTGATTAGGGATGTCAACGGTTAACCGTTAATCGATTAACCGTCGCTAACGTCGTTGTTCGGTTATTGCTGTCGGTCTATCAGTTAATATAAAAAAAAAAAAAAAAAAAAAAAATTTTTTTTTTTTTTTTTTTTGGTCTATTTACTCAATGAGCTCATGCCCAAACAAGGCGTGTCTATTTAGATGCTGAAATGTTAATGCTTTTTGTGTTAGAAATTCTAACACAAAAAGAATTTGTGTTGAAATGTTGATGCTTTTTGTTAATGCTTGTTAATGCTTTTTGTGTTAGAAATTCTAACACAAAAAGCATTAACATTTCAGCATCTAAATAGACACGCCTTGTTTGGGCATGAGTTCATTGAGTAAATAGACAAAAAAAAAAAAAAAAAATTTTTTTTTTTTTTTTTTTTTTTAATATTAAAAAATTATGAATTAACCGATAGGTTAATCGATTATTAGCGTCGGTTAATCGAAAGTGAAATTAACCGAAAATTGACATCCCTAGTACTGATACTTTTCGATATTATCGATACTTTTGACAACCCTAGTTTGGGGGCGTACTTGTGTATCTGCTGGGCGCACAACTTGCATTATGCTTCTTTTAAACGAGTTCCTCTGTCTTCAATTGAAGCACTAATCAGTGTTTCCATAATCATGTGAACTGCAGCTTCTGTGTGAAGGACACATGGCTCATTCACACCAGTGCAGGCTTATCATTTTTGTTATAAAATGCCAGCATTCCATTGTCGCAGCAGAGTTCTTCTCCACTCTGCTGCCTGCATGTAGTAGAGGAGAAACAGTGCTAATAAATCTATCACAGAGGGATGGGGGCAGTTGAGGAAGGAAATTGGATTTCGTCAAGCGTGTCGTCAAGTACTTAATCTTGAATATCTGTCGCATATTAAGAGCACCTTCATATGGTGCCGCCGCCTTCTCCCTGTTCTTCTTTCTCCAGAGCAGGTTCTTAAGTGTCTGTGTGGAGTGTGTTTCAGTGTGGACGTCCTGAACCAGAGCAGGTTCTTAAGTGTCTGTGTGGAGTGTGTTTCAGTGGGGACGTCCTGAGCCAGAGCAGGTTCTTAAGTGTCTGTGTGGAGTGTGTTTCAGTGTGGACGTCCTGAGCCAGAGCAGGTTCTTAAGTGTCTGTGTGGAGTGTGTTTCAGTGGGGACGTCCTGAGCCAGAGCAGGTTCTTAAGTGTCTGTGTAGAGTGTGTTTCAGTGGTGACGTCCTGAGCCAGAGCAGGTTCTTAAGTGTCTGTGTAGAGTGTGTTTCAGTGGTGACGTCCTGAGCCAGAGCAGGTTCTTAAGTGTCTGTGTGGAGTGTGTGTCAGTGGTGACGTCCTGAGCCAGAGCAGGTTCTTAAGTGTCTGTGTGGAGTGTGTTTCAGTGGGGACGTCCTGAGCCAGAGCAGGTTCTTAAGTGTCTGTGTGGAGTGTGTTTCAGTGGTGACGTCCTGAGCCAGAGCAGGTTCTTAAGTGTCTGTGTGGAGTGTGTTTCAGTGGTGACGTCCTGAGCCAGAGCAGGTTCTTAAGTGTCTGTGTGGAGTGTGTTTCAGTGAGGACGTCCTGAGCCAGAGCAGGTTCTTAAGTGTCTGTGTGGAGTGTGTTTCAGTGGTGACGTCCTGAGCCAGAGCAGGTTCTTAAGTGTCTGTGTGGAGTGTGTTTCAGTGAGGACGTCTTGAGCCAGAGCAGGTTCTTAAGTGTCTGTGTGGAGTGTGTTTCAGTGAGGACGTCCTGAGCCAGAGCAGGTTCTTAAGTGTCTGTGTAGAGTGTGTTTCAGTGGTGACGTCCTGAGCCAGAGCAGGTTCTTAAGTGTCTGTGTGGAGTGTGTTTCAGTGGGGACGTCCTGAGCCAGAGCAGGTTCTTAAGTGTCTGTGTAGAGTGTGTTTCAGTGGTGACGTCCTGAGCCAGAGCAGGTTCTTAAGTGTCTGTGTGGAGTGTGTTTCAGTGAGGACGTCCTGAGCCAGAGCAGGTTCTTAAGTGTCTGTGTGGAGTGTGTTTCAGTGGTGACGTCCTGAGCCAGAGCAGGTTCTTAAGTGTCTGTGTAGAGTGTGTTTCAGTGGGGACGTCCTGAGCCAGAGCAGGTTCTTAAGTGTCTGTGTGGAGTGTGTTTCAGTGGGGACGTCCTGAGCCAGAGCAGGTTCTTAAGTGTCTGTGTAGAGTGTGTTTCAGTGGTGACGTCCTGAGCCAGAGCAGGTTCTTAAGTGTCTGTGTAGAGTGTGTTTCAGTGGGGACGTCCTGAGCCAGAGCAGGTTCCTAAGTGTCTGTGTGGAGTGTGTGTCAGTGTGGACGTCCTGAGCCAGAGCAGGTTCTTAAGTGTCTGTGTGGAGTGTGTTTCAGTGAGGACGTCCTGAGCCAGAGCAGGTTCTTAAGTGTCTGTGTGGAGTGTGTTTCAGTGTGGACGTCTTGAGCCAGAGCAGGTTCTTAAGTGTCTGTGTGGAGTGTGTTTCAGTGTGGACGTCCTGAGCCAGAGCAGGTTCTTAAGTGTCTGTGTGGAGTAGAGCCCGACCGATATGGGATTTTTGAAACCGATACGATACCGATTTTAGGGAATAAAAAATTACCGATACCGATAATATCGACCGATATTTCTTTTTTCTTTTTTCTTTTTTTTTATCATCAAATGTTTATCCCCCATTAGTGCTAATCCCCCATTAGTGCAAATTTTTTATTTATTTATCCTGGTTGCTGCTCCACCCTCTGCCGATCTGGGGAGAGCCGAAAACTGGCTCCATGCTTCCACATGGGCAGTTAGCCAGCCGCTTCTTTTCACCTGACAGGGGAAGCTTCACCGGTAGGACATAGCACGTGGGAGGATCACGATATTCCAACGAGTTCCCCTCCCTCCGAACAGGCGCCCTTAACGACCAGAGGAGGCACCACATCAGCAACCCTCAAATATCAAACACTTGACAAAGATATGATTGAGTTGACATGAATTGAAATATGTGATGTAGGCAGGATATTTTACAGCTTATTAATAAACTCAATGCAATGAAACAGTAAACTTAACTGGGAATTTAATAATTATAAATAACTAGAAATACAAAAACACAATAGAACAAATAGTTAAGAAAAAATATCAAATATACACAACATGCTGTCCATGCTGTCTATAACTTATATATATATATATATATATATATATATATATAAAAAAAAAAAAAAAAAAAAAAAAAAAAATCGGCCGATAAAAAAAAAAAATATCGGCCGATACCGATATATCGATAATCGCCAATATCGGCCGATAATATCGGCGGGCCGATAATATCGGTCGGGCTCTAGTGTGGAGTGTGTTTCAGTGGGGACGTCCTGAGCCAGAGCAGGTTCTTAAGTGTCTGTGTGGAGTGTGTTTCAGTGAGGACGTCCTGAGCCAGAGCAGGTTCTTAAGTGTCTGTGTGGAGTGTGTTTCAGTGGTGACGTCCTGAGCCAGAGCAGGTTCTTAAGTGTCTGTGTGGAGTGTGTTTCAGTGAGGACGTCCTGAGCCAGAGCAGGTTCTTAAGTGTCTGTGTGGAGTGTGTTTCAGTGGTGATGTCCTGAGCCAGAGCAGGTTCTTAAGTGTCTGTGTGGAGTGTGTTTCAGTGAGGACGTCCTGAGCCAGAGCAGGTTCTTAAGTGTCTGTGTGGAGTGTGTTTCAGTGGTGACGTCCTGAGCCAGAGCAGGTTCTTAAGTGTCTGTGTGGAGTGTGTTTCAGTGAGGACGTCCTGAACCAGAGCAGGTTCTTAAGTGTCTGTGTGGAGTGTGTTTCAGTGGGGACGTCCTGAGCCAGAGCAGGTTCTTAAGTGTCTGTGTGGAGTGTGTTTCAGTGAGGACGTCCTGAGCCAGAGCAGGTTCTTAAGTGTCTGTGTGGAGTGTGTTTCAGTGAGGACGTCCTGAGCCAGAGCAGGTTCTTAAGTGTCTGTGTGGAGTGTGTTTCAGTGGTGACGTCCTGAGCCAGAGCAGGTTCTTAAGTGTCTGTGTGGAGTGTGTTTCAGTGGTGACGTCCTGAGCCAGAGCAGGTTCTTAAGTGTCTGTGTGGAGTGTGTTTCAGTGAGGACGTCCTGAGCCAGAGCAGGTTCTTAAGTGTCTGTGTGGAGTGTGTTTCAGTGGTGACGTCCTGAGCCAGAGCAGGTTCTTAAGTGTCTGTGTGGAGTGTGTTTCAGTGAGGACGTCCTGAGCCAGAGCAGGTTCTTAAGTGTCTGTGTGGAGTGTGTTTCAGTGGTGACGTCCTGAGCCAGAGCAGGTTCTTAAGTGTCTGTGTGGAGTGTGTTTCAGTGAGGACGTCCTGAACCAGAGCAGGTTCTTAAGTGTCTGTGTGGAGTGTGTTTCAGTGAGGACGTCCTGAGCCAGAGCAGGTTCTTAAGTGTCTGTGTGGAGTGTGTTTCAGTGAGGACGTCCTGAGCCAGAGCAGGTTCTTAAGTGTCTGTGTGGAGTGTGTTTCAGTGAGGACGTCCTGAACCACAGCAGGTTCTTAAGTGTCTGTGTGGAGTGTGTTTCAGTGAGGACGTCCTGAGCCAGAGCAGGTTCTTAAGTGTCTGTGTGGAGTGTGTTTCAGTGAGGACGTCCTGAGCCAGAGCAGGTTCTTAAGTGTCTGTGTGGAGTGTGTTTCAGTGAGGACGTCCTGAGCCAGAGCAGGTTCTTAAGTGTCTGTGTGGAGTGTGTTTCAGTGGTGACGTCCTGAGCCAGAGCAGGTTCTTAAGTGTCTGTGTGGAGTGTGTTTCAGTGAGGACGTCCTGAGCCAGAGCAGGTTCTTAAGTGTCTGTGTGGAGTGTGTTTCAGTGAGGACGTCCTGAGCCAGAGCAGGTTCTTAAGTGTCTGTGTGGAGTGTGTTTCAGTGAGGACGTCCTGAGCCAGAGCAGGTTCTTAAGTGTCTGTGTGGAGTGTGTTTCAGTGGTGACGTCCTGAGCCAGAGCAGGTTCTTAAGTGTCTGTGTGGAGTGTGTTTCAGTGGTGACGTCCTGAACCAGAGCAGGTTCTTAAGTGTCTGTGTGGAGTGTGTTTCAGTGGTGACGTCCTGAGCCAGAGCAGGTTCTTAAGTGTCTGTGTGGAGTGTGTTTCAGTGGTGACGTCCTGAGCCAGAGCAGGTTCTTAAGTGTCTGTGTGGAGTGTGTTTCAGTGAGGACGTCCTGAGCCAGAGCAGGTTCTTAAGTGTCTGTGTGGAGTGTGTTTCAGTGGTGACGTCCTGAGCCAGCGCAGGTTCTTAAGTGTCTGTGTGGAGTGTGTTTCAGTGGGGACGTCCTGAGCCAGAGCAGCTTCTTAAGTGTCTGTGTGGAGTGTGTTTCAGTGGTGACGTCCTGAGCCAGAGCAGGTTCTTAAGTGTCTGTGTGGAGTGTGTTTCAGTGAGGACGTCCTGAGCCAGAGCAGGTTCTTAAGTGTCTGTGTGGAGTGTGTTTCAGTGAGGACGTCCTGAACCAGAGCAGGTTCTTAAGTGTCTGTGTGGAGTGTGTTTCAGTGAGGACGTCCTGAGCCAGAGCAGGTTCTTAAGTGTCTGTGTGGAGTGTGTTTCAGTGAGGACGTCCTGAACCAGAGCAGGTTCTTAAGTGTCTGTGTGGAGTGTGTTTCAGTGAGGACGTCCTGAGCCAGAGCAGGTTCTTAAGTGTCTGTGTGGAGTGTGTTTCAGTGAGGACGTCCTGAGCCAGAGCAGGTTCTTAAGTGTCTGTGTGGAGTGTGTTTCAGTGAGGACGTCCTGAACCACAGCAGGTTCTTAAGTGTCTGTGTGGAGTGTGTTTCAGTGAGGACGTCCTGAACCACAGCAGGTTCTTAAGTGTCTGTGTGGAGTGTGTTTCAGTGAGGACGTCCTGAGCCAGAGCAGGTTCTTAAGTGTCTGTGTGGAGTGTGTTTCAGTGGGGACGTCCTGAGCCAGAGCAGGTTCTTAAGTGTCTGTGTGGAGTGTGTTTCAGTGGTGACGTCCTGAGCCAGAGCAGGTTCTTAAGTGTCTGTGTGGAGTGTGTTTCAGTGAGGACGTCCTGAGCCAGAGCAGGTTCTTAAGTGTCTGTGTGGAGTGTGTTTCAGTGGTGACGTCCTGAGCCAGAGCAGGTTCTTAAGTGTCTGTGTGGAGTGTGTTTCAGTGGGGACGTCCTGAGCCAGAGCAGCTTCTTAAGTGTCTGTGTGGAGTGTGTTTCAGTGGTGACGTCCTGAGCCAGAGCAGGTTCTTAAGTGTCTGTGTGGAGTGTGTTTCAGTGAGGACGTCCTGAGCCAGAGCAGGTTCTTAAGTGTCTGTGTGGAGTGTGTTTCAGTGAGGACGTCCTGAACCAGAGCAGGTTCTTAAGTGTCTGTGTGGAGTGTGTTTCAGTGAGGACGTCCTGAGCCAGAGCAGGTTCTTAAGTGTCTGTGTGGAGTGTGTTTCAGTGAGGACGTCCTGAACCAGAGCAGGTTCTTAAGTGTCTGTGTGGAGTGTGTTTCAGTGAGGACGTCCTGAGCCAGAGCAGGTTCTTAAGTGTCTGTGTGGAGTGTGTTTCAGTGAGGACGTCCTGAGCCAGAGCAGGTTCTTAAGTGTCTGTGTGGAGTGTGTTTCAGTGGTGACGTCCTGAGCCAGAGCAGGTTCTTAAGTGTCTGTGTGGAGTGTGTTTCAGTGAGGACGTCCTGAGCCAGAGCAGGTTCTTAAGTGTCTGTGTGGAGTGTGTTTCAGTGGGGACGTCCTGAGCCAGAGCAGGTTCTTAAGTGTCTGTGTGGAGTAGGGCTGCACGATATATCGTTTACACATCGACATTGCGATGTGCGCATGCGCGATAGTCACATCGCAGGACGTGCGATGTCAAAAGCAAATTAACTCGTCATGTTGCTTGATAAACTCTCACTTTAGGGGTAGCCTACTGAGTGAAATGCAGGCTCTCTCAAAGGAGAGAGACGCCCCGCTACTGTACTCACTCATTTAGTGCTTAGCTTCAACACAACAAACATGCACAGAGACCTAAATTGAATTATCTTTTGCTTATGTTGCGTTGCTGACAGTAGCCCGTCTGTAAACGATGTGGTTGCGGAGGCGGACTTGTCCACAGTTTGCAGCGCACTCGCATACAGCAGGCTGGCTGCTGTAACTCAACATGTCCGTGGAGTGGAGATATTTACTCTTGAAACACCAAAAAGCAAGACCGCAACTTATGACACGAAGGCTGATTACTGAGAAGTTGTCCGTGTTATCACTGTGGCTGTCTCTCCCCTTCAAGTCTCTGATGTTGCATCACATGATAGCAGTAACGTTACGGTAGAGTTAATCATACATAGCGACTTATTTACACAAAACATGTCAGTGAAAATAAAAAGAGAAGAGACATATCTGGGCAATTAAATGTATATTTATTACTTTTCACGAATGAATTGTTTGTCACCGGTCGGCTGCATGTGAATCCTCGTCTCTCTGTACTGCCAGCCTTGCGCTCAAAAACCGGAACTCCGCAGATGCGGAGTGTACCACTTGGTCGTTTCTGGAGGGGGTTTCCGGGGGGTCAGACCAAGTGTGTAAAGTGGCAGGGGTGTTTCATTGTTGATTTATTGAAACGTTAGAAGAACGAAAGAAGTTGAAAGCAGTGATTATAATCAATGAAATCTAATGTTTTTCTGCAAATAGCATCATTGGGAGGTAGATTCTGGCACTCAATATTAGGGGTGGGCAATATATCAATTGTATATCAATATTGTGATATGAGACTATATGGTCTTAGATGTTGGATATGGTAATATGGTGATACAGCATACATGTTGTCTTTCCCTGGTTTTAAAGGCTGCATTACACTAAGTGAAGTGTAGGCTAGTGACATTTTAAAGTAGAATGTCATAACTCACTCACTTTTTCATGTATGTAAGTCATGGAAATCCATTGGTCAAAATGTGTATGCACCCTGATAGATGACGCTCTGAGGCCTACAGTAGGTCACAGCCCAGTGGTTGAGAAACATTAAAATACCTAATTTCCCCTCCAAAATCAGATGGACTCCTCTACAAAATCATCCCAATCATTCTAGAAGTATTCTTTTCTTTAAAATAGAGCTATTCTGGTAATCTGGTGAAAATCTGTATTTTTTCATATCGCAATATATATCGCAGGGGCAGGGAATATCGCAATGTCAGTTTTTTCCAATATCGTGCAGCCCTAGTGTGGAGTGTGTCTCAGTGGTGACGTCCTGAACCAGAGCAGGTTCTTAAGTGTCTGTGTGGAGTGTGTTTCAGTGGTGACGTCCTGAACCAGAGCAGGTTCTTAAGTGTCTGTGTGGAGTGTGTTTCAGTGGTGACGTCCTGAGCCAGAGCAGGTTCTTAAGTGTCTGTGTGGAGTGTGTTTCAGTGAGGACGTCCTGAGCCAGAGCAGGTTCTTAAGTGTCTGTGTAGAGTGTGTTTCAGTGGTGACGTCCTGAGCCAGAGCAGGTTCTTAAGTGTCTGTGTAGAGTGTGTTTCAGTGGTGACGTCCTGAGCCAGAGCAGGTTCTTAAGTGTCTGTGTGGAGTGTGTTTCAGTGAGGACGTCCTGAGCCAGAGCAGGTTCTTAAGTGTCTGTGTGGAGTGTGTTTCAGTGAGGACGTCCTGAGCCAGAGCAGGTTCTTAAGTGTCTGTGTGGAGTGTGTTTCAGTGAGGACGTCCTGAGCCAGAGCAGGTTCTTAAGTGTCTGTGTGGAGTGTGTTTCAGTGGTGACGTCCTGAGCCAGAGCAGGTTCTTAAGTGTCTGTGTGGAGTGTGTTTCAGTGGGGACGTCCTGAGCCAGAGCAGGTTCTTAAGTGTCTGTGTGGAGTGTGTTTCAGTGGTGACGTCCTGAGCCAGAGCAGGTTCTTAAGTGTCTGTGTGGAGTGTGTTTCAGTGAGGACGTCCTGAGCCAGAGCAGGTTCTTAAGTGTCTGTGTTGTGGTGTCTCGGCAGCCGATCCCCCGGCAGGTGAGAGTGGGAGGACGGCCAGCCACGACAGTGACATCAGAGCCGGGGTTCCGCGTCAGCAGTAAGAGGTAATTCCCCAATTAGCTGCTGAATCAGTGGGACCGCTCGCAGCTGCGCGCTGTTAGGAGCGACGCTCGCAGCTGCGCACTGTTAGGAGCGGCTCACACGGCTGAGACTGATTCTGCAATCAGCTCGACTAGATAGCAGACGGAGCTCTGAAGGTTCACTGTGTGGCTGGCTCTCCTCGAGAGAGGGGGTCCTCTCCTTGCTGTCGGGCGGTAGGTGAAATTTACACTCCTCTCCTTAAACTCATGATAATGACTGTATATGTTTTCTGACCAATCCTGTCTCTTATCGCACGCAGGCAAGATGCTGGAGCATCTAAATAAGGCAATGTACTGGAGCGCTTGATGCAACGTTTTGGAGAAAGCTCATCTGCTTTGGGGCACCTGTTAGGTGAACCCCACCTGCCTGGATTGATTGACTTTGAATGAACAGCCCCGATAAGGGAAGAATTTAAGTTGGACTTTGAATTGAATGGTGAATAAAACAACGCGAGAGCGTTTAAACCTGCTTTTTGAGTCTTGGCTTGCATCAGAGTTGCCACAGTGTGGAGTGTGTTTCAGTGAGGACGTCCTGAACCAGAGCAGGTTCTTAAGTGTCTGTGTGGAGTGTGTTTCAGTGGTGACGTCCTGAGCCAGAGCAGGTTCTTAAGTGTCTGTGTGGAGTGTGTTTCAGTGGTGACGTCCTGAGCCAGAGCAGGTTCTTAAGTGTCTGTGTGGAGTGTGTTTCAGTGAGGACGTCCTGAGCCAGAGCAGGTTCTTAAGTGTCTGTGTGGAGTGTGTTTCAGTGAGGACGTCCTGAACCAGAGCAGGTTCTTAAGTGTCTGTGTGGAGTGTGTTTCAGTGGTGACGTCCTGAGCCAGAGCAGGTTCTTAAGTGTCTGTGTGGAGTGTGTTTCAGTGGTGACGTCCTGAGCCAGAGCAGGTTCTTAAGTGTCTGTGTGGAGTGTGTTTCAGTGGGGACGTCCTGAGCCAGAGCAGGTTCTTAAGTGTCTGTGTGGAGTGTGTTTCAGTGAGGACGTCCTGAGCCAGAGCAGGTTCTTAAGTGTCTGTGTGGAGTGTGTTTCAGTGGGGACGTCCTGAACCAGAGCAGGTTCTTAAGTGTCTGTGTAGAGTGTGTGTCAGTGTGGACGTCCTGAGCCAGAGCAGGTTCTTAAGTGTCTGTGTGGAGTGTGTTTCAGTGAGGACATCCTGAGCCAGAGCAGGTTCTTAAGTGTCTGTGTGGAGTGTGTTTCAGTGAGGACGTCCTGAACCAGAGCAGGTTCTTAAGTGTCTGTGTGGAGTGTGTTTCAGTGGTGACGTCCTGAGCCAGAGCAGGTTCTTAAGTGTCTGTGTGGAGTGTGTTTCAGTGGTGACGTCCTGAGCCAGAGCAGGTTCTTAAGTGTCTGTGTGGAGTGTGTTTCAGTGGGGACGTCCTGAGCCAGAGCAGGTTCTTAAGTGTCTGTGTGGAGTGTGTTTCAGTGGGGACGTCCTGAGCCAGAGCAGGTTCTTAAGTGTCTGTGTGGAGTGTGTTTCAGTGGTGACGTCCTGAGCCAGAGCAGGTTCTTAAGTGTCTGTGTGGAGTGTGTTTCAGTGGTGACGTCCTGAGCCAGAGCAGGTTCTTAAGTGTCTGTGTGGAGTGTGTTTCAGTGGGGACGTCCTGAGCCAGAGCAGGTTCTTAAGTGTCTGTGTGGAGTGTGTTTCAGTGGGGACGTCCTGAGCCAGAGCAGGTTCTTAAGTGTCTGTGTGGAGTGTGTTTCAGTGGGGACGTCCTGAGCCAGAGCAGGTTCTTAAGTGTCTGTGTGGAGTGTGTTTCAGTGGGGACGTCCTGAGCCAGAGCAGGTTCTTAAGTGTCTGTGTGGAGTGTGTTTCAGTGGTGACGTCCTGAGCCAGAGCAGGTTCTTAAGTGTCTGTGTGGAGTGTGTTTCAGTGGGGACGTCCTGAGCCAGAGCAGGTTCTTAAGTGTCTGTGTGGAGTGTGTTTCAGTGGGGACGTCCTGAGCCAGTGCAGGTTCTTAAGTGTCTGTGTGGAGTGTGTTTCAGTGGTGACGTCCTGAGCCAGAGCAGGTTCTTAAGTGTCTGTGTGGAGTGTGTTTCAGTGGGGACGTCCTGAGCCAGAGCAGGTTCTTAAGTGTCTGTGTGGAGTGTGTTTCAGTGGGGACGTCCTGAGCCAGAGCAGGTTCTTAAGTGTCTGTGTGGAGTGTGTTTCAGTGGGGACGTCCTGAGCCAGAGCAGGTTCTTAAGTGTCTGTGTGGAGTGTGTTTCAGTGGGGACGTCCTGAGCCAGAGCAGGTTCTTAATTGTCTGTGTGGAGTGTGTTTCAGTGGGGACGTCCTGAGCCAGAGCAGGTTCTTAAGTGTCTGTGTGGAGTGTGTTTCAGTGGTGACGTCCTGAGCCAGAGCAGGTTCTTAAGTGTCTGTGTGGAGTGTGTTTCAGTGGGGACGTCCTGAGCCAGAGCAGGTTCTTAAGTGTCTGTGTGGAGTGTGTTTCAGTGGGGACGTCCTGAGCCAGAGCAGGTTCTTAAGTGTCTGTGTGGAGTGTGTTTCAGTGGGGACGTCCTGAGCCAGAGCAGGTTCTTAAGTGTCTGTGTGGAGTGTGTTTCAGTGAGGACGTCCTGAGCCAGAGCAGGTTCTTAAGTGTCTGTGTGGAGTGTGTTTCAGTGTGGACGGCCTGAGCCAGAGCAGGTTCTTAAGTGTCTGTGTGGAGTAGGGTTGGGTACCGTTCACATTTGAATCGATACCGGTACGGTACCGGTACCTGGAATTTGGTACGGTACCAAAAACGGTACCTTTTTCGATACTTTTTTGAGTAAAATTTTTTTTTTTTTTTTTTTTTTTTTTTTTTTTGCAACAACAAAAATGTACAGTTGTAAAACAAATAAGTCCAAACTTCTCAATTTCAACATTCAACCTTTATTTCGATTTTTTTTTGTTTAGCAGCAGCACCCAACAAAATAAAACCCCTCCCTCCCTCCCTCTTCCCTCCCAAACCAAGAGTTTACTTGTCGCAGGTAATGGTCTTGTGCCACACTGCTCCATCCATCAGCGGTCACTGCAATATGGTCAACTGCCCTGAGTTCCTCCTTCACATTCTTCTTCTCAACACGATACCAAGCTGGGATAAGTGTGTTTGTGAGAAGGTCTCTGGAGGGAGGGGAGTATTTTGGGTTCAGGGTCCCTGTCATCTCCCTATATATAGACAATAAAAATAACTATTGTTAGTAACTTAGCTTACTCTATGAATATCACACACACACACACACATTATCACCCATTTATACATAAATAAATAATTTACCTGAACCATGGAGACTCCACCGTTGCGAAGGGCAACATGCCTTTTACAATGAAGGCAGTCACTGCCCTGTGGCACTCATTTACTTTCTGCCGCGGTAAAGCTGCTTTCTTCGCCAGGGTGAAGGGTGTCTCCTGTGCGACTCTCACACGGTGGCCTAGCAAAGAAAGCAAGAGTGTAACGTTGAATAACACGTCTCACGGTGACACGAACTGAGGATAATAATAACGTTAGCAACGCTAGTTACGCTACTAAACATGCTAAGCTATAAGCTACAACTATCCAGCTAACGTTAGCTAATTAAATGATGTTACCTGATGTTGAAGAAGTCGACGCCTCACTTGCGACACTTTAAGTTTCGTCGTCGTCGTTGTCCGTTTCAGCTAACGAAGCAGAGGAGCTGCTGGCTGTAGGTGCTTTGCTGCTGGTGGATGCAGCGTCCACCCTCAGGCTATCAAACACTTTACAGTCTTCCGCATTTAAAAAGATTTTATGCTTGACCAAGTGTTTCCTCAAGTTAGAGGTGTTCCCCTGGCCAGCTTTGCACTTCGCATCGCAAATGTTACAGCGAGCGTTGTCTGAGTCTATCTTTGTGAAGTGTAGCCAGTGCCACACTTTGGACCGCAAGCGAGAGGCCATCTTCTTCTCTTCTGCTTGTTTTGGCAGTGACGTGCTGACGTAACCCACCCTCGTGTGTGTTGCCTTCAAGTTTGCGTCGGAATTTCTATCTCGCTCGCTGTCTTTGTATCACTGAGATGCGTTCAAGTACCGACATTTTTAAATTATAATAGAAAAAAAAAAAAGTACCGAAATGAGGTACCGTTTCATGTCATGTGAACTGATACTCGGTAGTACCGCCCACTTTCGGTCGGTGCCTGTAAAAGTACCGAGTTCGGTACCCATCCCTAGTGGGGACGTCCTGAGCCAGAGCAGGTTCTTAAGTGTCTGTGTGGAGTGTGTTTCAGTGTGGACGTCCTGAGCCAGAGCAGGTTCTTAAGTGTCTGTGTGGAGTGTGTTTCAGTGGGGACGTCCTGAGCCAGAGCAGGTTCTTAAGTGTCTGTGTGGAGTGTGTTTCAGTGTGGACGTCCTGAGCCAGAGCAGGTTCTTAAGTGTCTGTGTGGAGTGTGTTTCAGTGAGGACGTCCTGAGCCAGAGCAGGTTCTTAAGTGTCTGTGTGGAGTGTGTTTCAGTGTGGACGTCCTGAGCCAGAGCAGGTTCTTAAGTGTCTGTGTAGAGTGTGTTTCAGTGGGGACGTCCTGAGCCAGAGCAGGTTCTTAAGTGTCTGTGTGGAGTGTGTTTCAGTGAGGACGTCCTGAACCAGAGCAGGTTCTTAAGTGTCTGTGTGGAGTGTGTTTCAGTGGGGACGTCCCGAGGGACGATCGGTGGGTAACCTATTTGTTGTGCTCCACTGCATGGGCCCAGACACCCAGGGCAGCCACCCCCACCTCCAGGCTGCCACTACCCAGGCTAAGAGCCCTAAGCCAAAAGAATGTAAAAGAGAAGGCATGACTGGCAATCAGAATAGGACTTTACTGGAGTCAGGACATGCACATATCTGTTTAAAATTGTGAAAGCCAGAGCCCGATTGCATGGTATTTTGTTCAGGTAGAAGTAAAATTATAGAAAGGAAGGTACGTACGTCCGATGTTCGTTAATGCGATATATCACACTAACGCCTTGATGGAATTTCTTCAAATTTGCCTCAAACGTCCACTTGGACACAAGGATGAACTGATTAGATTTTGGTGGTCAAAGTTCAAAGTTCAAGCTCACTGTGACCTCATGACTGCTCGTTTCATGCTCGTTAATGTGATATCTCAGGAACGCCTTCACGGAATTTCATCAAATTTGCCTCAAACATCCATTTGGACTCAAGGATGAACTGATTTGAATTTGGTTGTCAAAGATCAAAGTTAAAGGTCACTGTGACTTCACGAAGGCCATTCTCTAGCTCGTTTATGCGATATCTCAGGAACGCCTTCATGGAATTTATTTGGGTCAAACGTCCACTTGGACTCAAGGATGAACTGATTACATTTTGATGGTCAATGGTAAAGGTCACTGTGACCTCATGAACGCCAATTTCAAGCTCGTTAACTCAATATCTCAGCCTTTGCAGAATTTCTTCACATTTGGCTCAAACGTCAAAGTCTGGACAGCCATGGATGTCGACTGCTCACTTGTTGGCGGGGTCATATATCCACGATGCGGTCATTCTAGTCTTCCCTCTGATTTTTCCGCGTCATGCCGCGCCTCCCCTGAAGTTGGCTCACGCCCCCCAGGAGGAGGCGCGCCTCACACTTAGAAAACCGCTGCGTTTAACCCATAAGTAACCCATCCTTCTGTTCTGTATAGGCGTGCTCCAGCTGCACATAATGTGTCCTGTGTGCCCTTTTTTCTTTCAATAGCAAGTGGCAAGTTCTGTTCTGACTGCACTTCA
>NC_139645.1:39263647-39283647 GCF_964638095.1 Poromitra crassiceps
AGATTGATTCACCTGAAGAAGAACGTCATGTTTGTTTTTCCTCCAGTAAAGTGCTCTTCATTGGGTGCTTTGGACTGCAGTAGCTTGTGACTGATTGTGAAAAAGCATCTTGATGGCAAAGCCTAATGATTTGATTAGCTACCTCTGCTGGTTCCTAAGTAGGCACTGAGGAGGAGGACGCACATCACTCTCCCCCAAGTTCACAGAGGCCCAGGCTGAATGCTCGAGCAACCGCGGCGTTTCTCTGGGAAACATTTCAATAAAGTTTCATTAACGTCAGTGCTGCGCGCTGGGAAAAGTGCTGCTCCCTCTCTCCTTTTGAGGCGACGCCAGTTTCCCATCTGCTTAATCTGTGTGAGAGATACAGAAGTCGGCAGGGCTCAGTCCTCACAAGGGACTTTGATTGAATTGTAAGCAGATTTGCTGTTGGTTCTTAGAAACATGAGGGTATCTTATTGATAGTAACTGCATCATGTCAGCATCATCTCCGTTTAAATAAACTGCCTTGAGCGAGGGTTTCTCACCAAGATGTTCTATTTGAGAAGATTGTGGCCCAGTTATCTTCTCAGGACTGCAACACAGCATTCGTCCTGTGTTCATAAGCCACGATAAGGTGGAGGAGCTGTCAACCCAGCCACTTTAAGGAGTTGCTGCTTGTGCAATGTTGCTTTTAGAGGAACTGGTGCTTTTAGAGGAACTGGTGCTTTTAGAGGAACTAGTGCTTTTAGAGGAACTAGTGCTTTTAGAGGAACTAGTGCTTTTAGAGGAACTAGTGCTTTTAGAGGAACTAGTGCTTTTAGAGGAACTGGTGCTTTTAGAGGAACTAGTGCTTTTAGAGGAACTAGTGCTTTTAGAGGAACTAGTGCTTTTAGAGGAACTAGTGCTTTTAGAGGAACTAGTGCTTTTAGAGGAACTAGTGCTTTTAGAGGAACTAGTGCTTTTAGAGGAACTGGTGCTTTTAGAGGAACTAGTGCTTTTAGAGGAACTAGTGCCGCCGTTCAAAATAGGGATGCACCGATCCACTTTTTTCACTTCCGATCCGATTCCGATACGTGAATTTGGATATCTGCCGATACCAATATTATGCCGATACCAATATTTTTCTTGAATATACAGTATAGGCAAAGATTTGGCCAATTAAAGATTTTTTTTTTAATATACTTTACAAAAAGCAGACAAAATTAAGAAAATATACAAGGCAAAGAAGGATACATGAGCAAATTACGGCCAGCTTGACCTGTGCGACCCGTGCTGGAATTGCATTTTTTTTTTTTTTCCCCCAAATTCCGATCCATCCACACCCGATACCGATATTGGATTGGATCGGCCCCATCCCTAGTTCCAAACGTGTTCGTCCAGAACAGGCCGATTGCTGCTTTGTAGCTTTCTCGAGAAGCTTTCTCGTGCATGTCCAAGTCACAGCTACTCTGTATGTCCAAGTCACAGCTACTCTGCATGTCCAAGTCACAGCTACTCTGCATGTCCAAGTCACAGCTACTCTGCATGTCCAAGTCACAGCTACTCTGCATGTCCAAGTCACAGCTACTCTGCATGTCCAAGTCACAGCTACTCTGCATGTCCAAGTCACAGCTACTCTGCATGTGCAAGTCACAGCTACTCTGCATGTCCAAGTCACAGCTGCTCTGCATGTCCAAGTCACAGCTACTCTGGACCAGAGGACCGACTAGTGAGCGACCAGGACACATGCCCTTAATCCGGCTTCCCACCCGCAGACATGGCCAATTCTACCTGTATGAACGCCCGCCCAAGCCGGACTTAACACGGTTACACAGGGGCTCGAACCTGCGAGTGCCACCCTGGTGTTTGTAGGCAAGGAATCTACCGCTGCACTACCTCGGATAACCAGAGAAACGTTTCTTGAAATATGGACAAACATACTGACAGAGATTCCTCACATTATTATTCCTCACAGTATTAAGTCTAATAAGCACAAACAAATGCATGGCTGTTCAGCTATAGTCTTGTTTATTTTTAATTTGAAAGATATGAGATACAGTCCTCTCCTCCATCATCTCCCCTCTCTCCTCTCCTCCCCTCTTCCTCTAAAGCAGCTTCATCGCCCCTCTCTCCTCTCCTCTCCTCTCCTGTCCTCTCCTCCTGTCCTCTCCTCCTCTCCTCTCCTCTCCTCTCCTCTCCTCTCCTCTCCTCTCCTCTCCTCTCCTCTCCTCTCCTCTCCTCTCCTGTCCTGTCCTCTCCTCTCCTCCTCCTCTTCCCCTTCCTCTCCTCTCCTCTCCTCCTCCTCTTCCTCTTCCTCTTCCTCTTCCTCTCCTCTCCTCTCCTCTCCTCCTCCTCTTCCTCTCCTCTCCTCTTCCTCTGAAGCAACCTTCATGCCTTGAGATGTGGCACGTTTTCTTTTCTGTGTTACACTGAAGAACAAAAGAGCAACAGAGGCAAAAAGCGTCTCTTTTGAAAGGCCTTAATGCGATGGAGCTGCTCAGCACTGAGTCGTATCAGGTTATCAGTGGCTCAAATCCCCTGTGGCTTGAGACATAAATCACACACGTCGCTCTGCCCCCCCCCCCCACACACCTCCTCGCTCTGCAGACTGCCCCCCCCCCCCCCCCCCTCGCTCTGCAGCCTGCAGACTGCTCTGGTGGTCTCAGAGGGGCATCAGCCTTCAGCCGCCCCCGACACATTCAATCCATCCTGGACCTGCCATGACATTAATATCACATTCCTGTCTGCAGTGCTTCTGCAGCTCTCAGGTGGCTGCTGCACTCAGCTTCCTACTTTGATCCTGCCTTTACTGCTGCTACTAAGTGCTCCATGCACAGTCAAAGCCTGTAGGATTCTATCATGCTACTTATTCCTATTGAACACTTAGCTGATGCAGACTGTGATGCAGACTGTGATGCAGACTATACAGCCGCTTTGACTACTGTTGGCAAGATGTACTTGCTTTAGTATAAGTCGCTTCAGACAAAAGTGTCTCCTAAGTGACCTAATGTGATGTAATGTAAAATGGTTTGTGGTTCTAAAATTAGGGATGCACCGATCCACTTTTTTCACTTCCGATCCAATTCCGATACCTGAATTTGGATATCTGCCGATACCGATATTATGCCGATACCAATATTTTTCTTTAATATACAGTATAGGCAAAGATTTGGCCAATTAAAGATTTTTGTAAAATATACCTTGCAAAAAGCAGACAAAATTAAGAAAAATACATATATATATATATTTTTTTTCCGATTCCGATCCGATCCGATCCGATCCGTGAATTGGATATTGGATCGGATCGGCCCCATCCCTATCTAAAATGCCAACAATGGAAATGCATTGAAAATCGCAAAATGCAGAATGCAGAATGCAGAAAAAACAGAACAAAAAATAATAACACTTGACCTCAGATTTCAGGGGAGGGGGTGTTTCAGGGGAGGGGGTGTTTCAGGGGAGGGGGTGTTTCAGGGGAGGGGGTGTCGGAGGTAAAAAGTTCACTTGGGATAATTTGCAAGTAGAACATTTTGCCGCTTGTAGTGTGAGAGCGAAACGCTGGCAGGTATATTCTTGCACTAATTAGCCACGCTATATGGATTAAGCAATAATAGGAGAGGATGTTACAGTGTTTCCCCTAGAAACATTTTCAGGCCTGGAGGGATTTCGAAACGTGCAAAATGCAACAAAAAAAAATGCAAAAAGATTGCAAAAAAATGCAAAGAAATGTAAAAAAAAAATGCAAAAAAAATGCAAAAAAAAATGCAAACTGGGGGGGAAAAGCAAAAAGATTGAAAAAAATTGGAAAAAAATGCAAAAAAAAATGCAAAATGGGAAAAAAATGCAAAAAATGCAAAAAAATGCTAAATATAATACTATATATATATATATATATAGTAGCCGGTTTCCTTATTATAACCACATGTCAAAACATGTGATCAAATGATGACTAATGCAGTGTTGTGAAGGTTCTCTTCTCTTACTTGCGATGCTATGCCAGACCTGTTCTCTCTCCATTAGGACTGCAGGAGGAGCAGTAAATCTGGGGCCAAATTGAATTGTAATCCTCGAAGCTGTAGCAGCGTCTACTGCCGAGCCAAAGTGGCAGGTGCCTGTTCTACTCTCCCTCCTTCTCTAATGTCCCCCCTCTGTTCTACTCTCCCTCCTTCTCTAACGTCCACCCTCTGTTCTACTCTCCCTCCTTCTCTAACGTCCCCCCTCTGTTCTACTCTCCCTCCTTCTCTAACGTCCCCCCTCTGTTCTAGTCTCCCTCCTTCTCTAACGTCCCCCCTCTGTTCTAGTCTCCCTCCTTCTCTAACGTCCCCCTCTGTTCTAGTCTCCCTCCTTCTCTAACGTCCCCCCTCTGTTCTAGTCTCCCTCCTTCTCTAACGTCCCCCCTCTGTTCTACTCTCCCTCCTTCTCTAATGTCCCCCCTCTGTTCTACTCTCCCTCCTTCTCTAACGTCCACCCTCTGTTCTACTCTCCCTCCTTCTCTAATGTCCCCCCTCTGTTCTACTCTCCCTCCTTCTCTAACGTCCACCCTCTGTTCTACTCTCCCTCCTTCTCTAATGTCCCCCCTCTGTTCTACTCTCCCTCCTTCTCTAATGTCCCCCTCTGTTCTACTCTCCCTCCTTCTCTAACGTCCCCCCTCTGTTCTACTCTCCATCCTTCTCTAACGTCCCCCCTCTGTTCTACTCTCCCTCCTTCTCTAACGTCCCCCCTCTGTTCTACTCTCCATCCTTCTCTAATGTCCCCCCTCTGTTCTACTCTCCCTCCTTCTCTAACGTCCCCCCTCTGTTCTACTCTCCCTCCTTCTCTAACGTCCCCCCTCTGTTCTACTCTCCCTCCTTCTCTAACGTCCCCCCTCTGTTCTACTCTCCCTCCTTCTCTAACGTCCCCCCTCTGTTCTACTCTCCCTCCTTCTCTAATGTCCCCCCTCTGTTCTACTCTCCCTCCTTCTCTAATGTCCCCCCTCTGTTCTACTCTCCCTCCTTCTCTAACGTCCCCCCTCTGTTCTACTCTCCCTCCTTCTCTAATGTCCCCCCTCTGTTCTAGTCTCCCTCCTTCTCTAATGTCCCCCTCTGTTCTACTCTCCCTCCTTCTCTAACGTCCCCCTCTGTTCTACTCTCCCTCCTTCTCTAATGTCCCCCTCTGTTCTACTCTCCCTCCTTCTCTAACGTCCCCCCTCTGTTCTACTCTCCCTCCTTCTCTAATGTCCCCCTCTGTTCTACTCTCCCTCCTTCTCTAATGTCCCCCTCTGTTCTACTCTCCCTCCTTCTCTAACGTCCCCCCTCTGTTCTACTCTCCCTCCTTCTCTAATGTCCCCCCTCTGTTCTACTCTCCCTCCTTCTCTAACGTCCCCCTCTGTTCTACTCTCCCTCCTTCTCTAACGTCCCCCCTCTGTTCTACTCTCCCTCCTTCTCTAATGTCCCCCTCTGTTCTACTCTCCCTCCTTCTCTAATGTCCCCCTCTGTTCTACTCTCCCTCCTTCTCTAATGTCCCCCTCTGTTCTACTCTCCCTCCTTCTCTAACGTCCCCCCTCTGTTCTACTCTCCCTCCTTCTCTAACGTCCCCCCTCTGTTCTACTCTCCCTCATTCTCTAACGTCCCCCCTCTGTTCTACTCTCCCTCCTTCTCTAATGTCCCCCTCTGTTCTACTCTCCCTCCTTCTCTAACGTCCCCCCTCTGTTCTACTCTCCCTCCTTCTCTAATGTCCCCCCTCTGTTCTACTCTCCCTCCTTCTCTAATGTCCCCCTCTGTTCTACTCTCCCTCCTTCTCTAACGTCCCCCCTCTGTTCTACTCTCCCTCCTTCTCTAACGTCCCCCCTCTGTTCTACTCTCCCTCCTTCTCTAACGTCCCCCCTCTGTTCTACTCTCCCTCCTTCTCTAACGTCCCCCCTCTGTTCTACTCTCCCTCCTTCTCTAATGTCCCCCCTCTGTTCTACTCTCCCTCCTTCTCTAATGTCCCCCCTCTGTTCTACTCTCCCTCCTTCTCTAACGTCCCCCCTCTGTTCTACTCTCCCTCCTTCTCTAATGTCCCCCCTCTGTTCTAGTCTCCCTCCTTCTCTAATGTCCCCCTCTGTTCTACTCTCCCTCCTTCTCTAACGTCCCCCTCTGTTCTACTCTCCCTCCTTCTCTAATGTCCCCCTCTGTTCTACTCTCCCTCCTTCTCTAACGTCCCCCCTCTGTTCTACTCTCCCTCCTTCTCTAATGTCCCCCTCTGTTCTACTCTCCCTCCTTCTCTAATGTCCCCCTCTGTTCTACTCTCCCTCCTTCTCTAACGTCCCCCCTCTGTTCTACTCTCCCTCCTTCTCTAATGTCCCCCCTCTGTTCTACTCTCCCTCCTTCTCTAACGTCCCCCTCTGTTCTACTCTCCCTCCTTCTCTAACGTCCCCCCTCTGTTCTACTCTCCCTCCTTCTCTAATGTCCCCCTCTGTTCTACTCTCCCTCCTTCTCTAATGTCCCCCTCTGTTCTACTCTCCCTCCTTCTCTAATGTCCCCCTCTGTTCTACTCTCCCTCCTTCTCTAACGTCCCCCCTCTGTTCTACTCTCCCTCCTTCTCTAATGTCCCCCCTCTGTTCTACTCTCCCTCCTTCTCTAACGTCCCCCCTCTGTTCTACTCTCCCTCCTTCTCTAACGTCCCCCTCTGTTCTACTCTCCCTCCTTCTCTAACGTCCCCCCTCTGTTCTACTCTCCCTCCTTCTCTAACGTCCCCCCTCTGTTCTACTCTCCCTCCTTCTCTAATGTCCCCCTCTGTTCTACTCTCCCTCCTTCTCTAACGTCCCCCCTCTGTTCTACTCTCCCTCCTTCTCTAATGTCCCCCTCTGTTCTACTCTCCCTCCTTCTCTAACGTCCCCCCTCTGTTCTAGTCTCCCTCCTTCTCTAACGTCCCCCCTCTGTTCTACTCTCCCTCCTTCTCTAACGTCCCCCTCTGTTCTACTCTCCCTCCTTCTCTAACGTCCCCCCTCTGTTCTACTCTCCCTCCTTCTCTAACGTCCCCCCTCTGTTCTACTCTCCCTCCTTCTCTAACGTCCACCCTCTGTTCTACTCTCCCTCCTTCTCTAATGTCCCCCCTCTGTTCTACTCTCCCTCCTTCTCTAATGTCCCCCTCTGTTCTACTCTCCCTCCTTCTCTAACGTCCCCCCTCTGTTCTACTCTCCCTCCTTCTCTAACGTCCCCCCTCTGTTCTACTCTCCCTCCTTCTCTAACGTCCCCCCTCTGTTCTAGTCTCCCTCCTTCTCTAACGTCCCCCCTCTGTTCTAGTCTCCCTCCTTCTCTAACGTCCCCCCTCTGTTCTAGTCTCCCTCCTTCTCTAACGTCCCCCCTCTGTTCTAGTCTCCCTCCTTCTCTAACGTCCCCCCTCTGTTCTAGTCTCCCTCCTTCTCTAACGTCCCCCCTCTGTTCTAGTCTCCCTCCTTCTCTAACGTCCCCCCTCTGTTCTACTCTCCCTCCTTCTCTAACGTCCCCCCTCTGTTCTACTCTCCCTCCTTCTCTAACGTCCCCCCTCTGTTCTAGTCTCCCTCCTTCTCTAACGTCCCCCCTCTGTTCTAGTCTCCCTCCTTCTCTAACGTCCACCCTCTGTTCTACTCTCCCTCCTTCTCTAATGTCCCCCCTCTGTTCTACTCTCCCTCCTTCTCTAACGTCCCCCCTCTGTTCTACTCTCCCTCCTTCTCTAATGTCCCCCCTCTGTTCTACTCTCCCTCCTTCTCTAATGTCCCCCCTCTGTTCTACTCTCCCTCCTTCTCTAACGTCCCCCCTCTGTTCTACTCTCCCTCCTTCTCTAACGTCCCCCCTCTGTTCTACTCTCCATCCTTCTCTAACGTCCCCCCTCTGTTCTACTCTCCCTCCTTCTCTAACGTCCCCCCTCTGTTCTACTCTCCATCCTTCTCTAACGTCACCCCTCTGTTCTACTCTCCCTCCTTCTCTAACGTCCCCCCTCTGTTCTACTCTCCCTCCTTCTCTAATGTCCCCCCTCTGTTCTACTCTCCCTCATTCTCTAACGTCCCCCCTCTGTTCTACTCTCCCTCCTTCTCTAATGTCCCCCTCTGTTCTACTCTCCCTCCTTCTCTAACGTCCCCCCTCTGTTCTACTCTCCCTCCTTCTCTAATGTCCCCCCTCTGTTCTACTCTCCCTCCTTCTCTAATGTCCCCCTCTGTTCTACTCTCCCTCCTTCTCTAACGTCCCCCCTCTGTTCTACTCTCCCTCCTTCTCTAACGTCCCCCCTCTGTTCTACTCTCCCTCCTTCTCTAACGTCCCCCCTCTGTTCTACTCTCCCTCCTTCTCTAACGTCCCCCCTCTGTTCTACTCTCCCTCCTTCTCTAACGTCCCCCCTCTGTTCTACTCTCCCTCCTTCTCTAACGTCCCCCCTCTGTTCTACTCTCCCTCCTTCTCTAACGTCCCCCTCTGTTCTACTCTCCATCCTTCTCTAACGTCCCCCCTCTGTTCTACTCTCCCTCCTTCTCTAACATCCCCCCTCTGTTCTACTCTCCCTCCTTCTCTAACATCCCCCCTCTGTTCTACTCTCCCTCCTTCTCTAACGTCGCCCCTCTGTTCCCACTCATTTGAAATGCACTTCATTGCTTGAGACTGAGAGGTGCACTGCATTCTAAGAAGTCTGCTGTTCCCCTCGTCCTGAGCTGCCATTGCACTGGCAGGTAGAAGACATGACCCTGGTGCAGCCCTGGAAAGAGTGTACGCGTGAGGTGAGGTCTCTCTCTGTGCGGCCGACCAGTTCCCACAGGGACGTGCGCTAAGCCTGGGAGGTGGCTTTGTGAGAGGAATCCTGCAGGCTTACATCCCTGCTTAGAGAAGATCTAATATATTGAGGAACTTCGCTTCATGACAAGTGCGCCTTGGCTGCGGTCCTGACACACCCTGGCATGCCACAAGGCAGATGGTGTGTCCCCAGGCGACGCCCCCACTCCGCTCCTCCTCCTGCTGTCGAGTAGGACCAGGAGGAGGAGGAGGAACACATCGGTTCTGTTTGGAACTATGAAGCTAAGCACCTCCCCCACCCACACACGAGCCAGGGCTAAGCACCTCCTCCTCCACCCACACACCAGCCACAGGGCTAAGCACCTCCTCCTCCACCCACACACCGGCCACAGGGCTAAGCACCTCCTCCACCCACACACGAGCCACAGGGCTAAGCACCTCCTCCACCCACACACGAGCCACAGGGCTAAGCACCTCCTCCACCCACACACGAGCCAGGGCTAAGCACCTCCTCCACCCACACACGAGCCACAGGGCTAAGCACCTCCTCCACCCACACACGAGCCACAGGGCTAAGCACCTCCTCCACCCACACACGAGCCAGGGCTAAGCACCTCCTCCACCCACACATGAGCCACAGGGCTAAGCACCTCCTCCACCAACACACCAGCCACAGGGCTAAGCACCTCCTCCACCCACACACAAGCCAGGGCTAAGCACCTCCTCCACCCACACACAAGCCAGGGCTAAGCACCTCCTCCACCCACACACGAGCCACAGGGCTAAGCACCTCCTCCACCCACACACGAGCCAGGGCTAAGCACCTCCTCCACCCACACACGAGCCACAGGGCTAAGCACCTCCTCCACCCACACACGAGCCACAGGGCTAAGCACCTCCTCCACCCACACACAAGCCAGGGCTAAGCACCTCCTCCACCCACACACGAGCCACAGGGCTAAGCACCTCCTCCACCCACACACGAGCCAGGGCTAAGCACCTCCTCCACCCACACACGAGCCACAGGGCTAAGCACCTCCTCCACCCACACATGAGCCACAGGGTTAAGCACCTCCTCCTCCACCCACACATGAGCCAGGGCTCAGCACCTCCTCCACCCACACATGAGCCAGGGCTCAGCACCTCCTCCACCCACACACGAGCCAGGGCTCAGGAGCGGGCCCATGGTAGCCATGGAGAGGCAGTCTGGTGGCCAGATTGTTGACAGTTCAGATTCAAAAATGTGCTGGGGAAGTCTTGGAAGGCTGAAACATTCTCCACTCTATATAACTACTGACAAGGTTCCCTTGAGCAAGGCAGTATAAAAGCTAGTAAAACCCAGATTTGAGGAACAAGTGTTTTTAAATCTACTACTACTTACCCTGCTACCACAGACATTACCAAGTTGAATTCTAAACCATAAACATTTGCCACTTGTTAACACTGTTGCATGTTAGGCCTTAGCTAAGCATAGCGTTCAAACCTCTAATGCAAGTCTTGGTTTTTCTCCACTATTATATTACAGACAATCACAACAAGTCTGAAGCTGTCTAAAGTTGTAATCACATAACTTGCCCAGTATTTGTAGCCACATTAACACCAATGATTGTCAACAGGAAAGGCACAGATGATGTCATGTGTTTGAAATGGCTTTATATAAAGACATAATGTATAACCCCACTCATGTATTGAAACATTTATATAAAGACATAATGTATAACCCCACTCATGTATTGAAACATTTATATAAAGACATAATGTATAACCCCACTCATGTATTGAAACATTTATATAAAGACATAATGTATAACCCCACTCATGTATTGAAACATTTATATAAAGACATAATGTATAACCCCACTCATGTATTGAAACATTTATATAAAGACATAATGTATAACCCCACACATGTATTGAAACATTTATATAAAGACATAATGTATAATCCCACTCATGTATTGAAACATTTATATAAAGACATAATGTATAATCCCACTCATGTATTGAAACATTTATATAAAGACATAATGTATAACCCCACACATGTATTGAAACATTTATATAAAGACATAATGTATAATCCCACTCATGTATTGAAACATTTATATAAAGACATAATGTATAATCCCACTCATGTATTGAAACATTTATATAAAGACATAATGTATAACCCCACTCATGTATTGAAACATGTCCAAGCCTCCATCAGCTCCTGAACGTGTAGGAAGTGGTATATTAACACTAGGGCTGTGGCGATTCACTTATCTCCCGATTCGATACTATCACGATTCTTGGGTGCCGATTCGATTTATATTGCGATTCTTAAGTATTGCGATTCTACGATTATTGCGATTCGATATTACGATTTATTGCGATTTTTGTTTATTTTTTTCTTTTATTTTTTCAGTTTGTTTGCTTTTTTACACTAGATTAGAACATGGGAAAAGTTGAATCATACACTAGAGACTGTATATTATATATCATGAGTAGGGCTGGGCGATATAGTTAAAAACAGGGGCGGACTGGGATCATAATTCAGGCCGGGCATTAGATACCAAGCAGGCCAGGCCGATATGGGCCAACGCGCGTGAAATTTGGGCCGTTTGAAGCCAGATTTGGGCCGTTTGAAGTCCAATTTTACAATGAGATGCACCCACTTTAACCCTGAAGTGTAATTATTACTTCAGACTAACTAATAAAGTAATAAAACCACTAGTAAACCAGTAGGCGGCGCCTGGCCTGCTGTTCAGTGAGTGGCCTGACTGCAAGCACCCAATTTTTTTTTTTTTTTTTTTTTTTTTTAATTTGCGATTATCGATTCTGGAATAAAAGATCGATCCAAAAAATCGTGACATAAAAAATCGCGATACTTAGGTGAATCGATTTTTTCCCCCACCCCTAATTAACACATTGAGTGCCAGCGACGCCAAATGGCGTCAGGAGAAATTTACCGTAGGCTGCCAGCGACGCCAAATGGCGTCAATAACTCCAAATTCATATTTTGACGGGGGGATGTCGATCTAAGCCTCTTACATCGCCTCTTACAATATGGGAGCTATTGAATGTGTCTAACCTATTTTGCAGAACCCTTAGGTGGCGACAGTGCCCTCCCGATTAGACAAAGGCCAGGAGAAAAGAGAGAAGAAGTCATGAGGAAACGGAAATCGCCATTGATATGCTTGAAGCATAACGTTAGCTGTGCCTGTGAACAGCAGTCATCTGCTGCCACAATTGAGCCCCATCCGTGTCTGCTGCGATAGTCCATCCATATGATTTAGTTGCCGACACGGCGACACCAGCGTCTTTCTGAAAAGTTACATTATTCTCAGCTGGGAGCCGAGGACACGCTGTAAAAAAGCGGGGGGATGCAGGCAGCGGACTTTTCAGTGCAGATCAAACTCAGAGCAAACCGCAGCAGAGACACTCGACTCCTCCCACCACGGAGGAGGAGGAGGAAGGGGGTGGGGCACGCAGGGCACTAACAGCATACAACCATTGACAGTACACACACACCCAGGCAGCAGCAGGCTCGATGTTGGCCTATGTTTACATAAAGTTGTCTTGATTTCCAACTATTTTGAAGGTCCATGTGAAGAAGATAAAACAGTGCAGGACATGTTGTGTTTTGAATATTGTTATTATGTTACACATCAAATGAAAGCTTTCAATGTGTAGTTTCATAAAAAAAAAAAAAAAAGGTGATATGTTTCCCTATGTAAATAGAGACTTCAATATCCAGCATGACCCCATGAAAGTGAACATTTTGATGTTAGACCAAGCTGTTTACTAATATTTGTAGAAAATAAACAAAACATTCTTTTGACATACTTTTTCCCGCAGGTAAACTAGACATTCTAACCTTTCATTTCAGCTATAGCATTTTGTTCAACTCAAAGCAGAATTCATTCTGTCGCCTTTCTAACATAAAGATGTGATTATCTCAGAAACTAATTTCAGCATGCTCTTTTCGGTCGAAAACACTCTTTTTCAGAGGGGTGTATTTCCAAAATGGAACGGTTTATAAACACAGTTTTTTTTTTAAATGAAACAGAAGGGTTCAAAGTTTCATTGAGGCTATTGGTTGTCCATATAAGAGGAACACAAAAAATGATATGGCTATATTAAAATGCATTGCGGCCTATGTGGCACAGTACAGCAACCTTTTGCCCAAGGGCCGTGGCACTCAAAGTGTTAAGCACTGTATCACCTTATCATGCTCACTTTGAACTAGAGCCCGACCGATACTGGATTTTTTTTTTTTTTTTAATACTTTTATTTTTACATCATTTTTGCAAAGACATGTAACATGTAACAGGAGGTCAGGAGAGTTCACAACATACACGGCACATCACTTTGTACAATACATTTTGACAAAAAGAAAAAAGTAAATGTAAAACGGGGTACTAGCAAGAGTCATTTCACTTAACAGGCTTGTCCAACGTCTGGCCCAGGGGCCGGCAGGACGTCCCTGGCAACCTTTGTCTTAGAACAGTCCACGGACAGGCTCCATGCAGAAACAGTGAAGAGGCTGATATTCCACATCGTCCGTTCTGTCCCCCACTCAAGAGGGCCCAGACATCTCCGCTCTATGAGTTAGGAAAACTGTCCATTTGTACCAGAGTGATTCCCCTTTTTCTTTTTGTAACCTCAGACTGAAAGTTAGTTGCTCCATTCTGTGCAGTTGTTCTACAATGTTTATAAACATATCCACTGGGGGGCGGTGCTTCTGAAGCCAGCATTTCGTGATGGCCTTCTTGCTAGCTGCCAGAAATATCTTCAGGAGATATAGATCATTTCTTTCAGTATCCTCGGAAACTAGTCCGAGGTATAAGGTGGGAAAAGAAAAGCAAACATCATAGCCCAACGTGTCAGAGATTATCCTCAACACCTCCTTCCAGAATAGCCCAATGTCAGGACAAGACCAAAATATGTGGGCATGGTCCACCATTATTGCCCCACATCTCCAACAGGGCAGTGGAGTCCCCATTTGTCTAGATTTCTGTTTTGGAGTGATAAAAAAGCGAATTATATTCTTCCAACAAAAGTCTCTCCATGTTAAAGAGTTTGTGGAAGTGGTTTGAATTTCCCAGACATTGCTCCACATGATTTCTGTTATATCTGTTTGCATTTCCTTTTCCCACCTTTGCTTTATGTACTCTGTAGAGTGTTTATTCAGAGACCGAATACCATGGTATAATTTACTTATGATACCCTTACTACTCGCTGAGTTATAAGCATCCATGAATACTCTGGTTATCATTGACACTTCCCCGGTGTTTGCGTCTTTAATGTTAGTCCAGAAGTAACTGCGAAGCTGAAGGTATCTAAAAAAGTCTGATTTGGGGTCTAAGTCATATTTCTGGTACAGGTTTTGGAAACTATCTATTTCCCCGTTCACCACTATTCCACAGAGGGCTGTTATTCCATTTTGAGACCATCTTTTGTATCTGGAGTCCATAGAGGCTGGTGCAAAACCCGGGTCGTACGCTGGCCAGCTGAGTAACTTAATCTCTCTTTGAATCCGAAATCTCTTGACCACTTGCCTCCACACTTTAATTGAGAGGTTAACCCATGGGTTTGAAGCCAGTGTCAGTTCCCCTATCGTGTTAGGGTGGCCGAGTAGTGATTGAATTGGAGTCTCTACTAGAGAGGTTTCAATGTTTTTCCATTTTGCCACATATGTGGGATTGCACCAGCCTACTAAGGGTCTCAGCTGGGCTGATAGATAGTAGTCCATCAAACATGGAAGGGCAAGCCCCCCCCTCTCCTTTGGTAGTTGAAGTGTCGTATATTTCACCCTAGGTTTCTTATTGTTCCAAATAAAACGTGATATATGTCTGTTCCATTCTCTAAATTGTTTGGGGGAAATCTCCACTGGGAGAGCCAGAAATAAGTATAGTAGACGTGGTAGGATATTCATCTTCACCGTTCTAATTCTGTTACCAAGTTCAAGTGGGAGGTGGTCCCATCTGTTGAGGTCATCATATATTTTTTTATTAATATAATTATAGTTAATGTCGTTTAGTGATGATAGTTCTTTTGGTATAAGTACACCTAAATATTTTATATGTGGGGAGTGCCAATTAAAGTTATATCTATCTTTAAGTTCTTGTGTGGGGGTATAATTAAATAATAGGGCCTGTGTTTTATGCATGTTAATGACATACCCAGAGTATTGTCCATATGCTTTCAGAATGTTCATCAGCAGTGGTACACTGGAGCCAGGTTCCCTGACTGTGATCAATACGTCGTCCGCATACAAAGATATTTTATATTCTTTCCCATTTATATAGATACCTTCTAAGGTTGATTCCTGCCTGATTAATTGGGCCAGCGGTTCTATAAAAAAATTGAAGAGGAGGGGACTAGCCGGACAACCCTGTCTGCAGCCCCTTTGTATGTTTATAGGGTTTGATAGGCTACCATTGACCTTGATCCGTGCTGTCAGGGACGTGTAGAGTGCTTGTATTGAGAGTATGAATTCCTTACTAAATCCGAATCTGTTCATAACTAAAAATAAAAATTCCCACCCAACAGAATCAAAAGCCTTTTCCGCATCTAAACTAAGCAAAATTGAGCATGTTTTGTCTTTCTTAATTTGGTGAATAGTGTGGAGGGTTCTCCGGATGTTATCATGTGTCTGCCGATCTCTTATAAAACCTGTCTGGTCTTCGTCTATTAAGAGAGGCATCACTGCCTCCATCCGTTTGGTTAGTATGGAGGCATAGAGTTTGCAGTCAGTGTTAAGAACACTGATAGGTCTGTACCCTGAACAGTCAGTCCTGTCTTTCCCCTCCTTTGGAATGACCGATATAAAAGCTTCCCTCCAGGATGGAGGTGCAGTACCTTCTTTCAAAACATGATTAAAACAGGTGTTTAATAGGGGGAGTAGTTTGTTTCTCATGGCCCTGTACCACTCGGGGGGGAAGCCATCAGTGCCTGGCGATTTATTAGAGTTAAGGTTTGAAATTGCCCTATCGATTTCTTCTAAGGTGATTCTGGAGGTTAATACTTTATTGTGTTCTTCACCAATTGAAGGAAGATCTAATGAGTCTAAAAAATTTTCAATTGTGTGTCGGTCAGTTTTGTCTACTCGTGTGTAAAGGGATTTATAGTAGTTTTCAAAGGCTTTCTGAATGCCCTCACATGTACTGGTCATTTTATTGGTACGGGGCTCTTTGATTTTATGAATTGTTCTATCTGCTTCTTGTTTTCGAAGTCTCCAAGCCAGTAGTTTCGCAGCCTTCGGGCCTGCTTCGTAATACCTCTGTTTCATGAATCTTAATTTCTTCTCTATTTCTTCACTAAGTATTTTATCAATTTCCTGTCTGATTGGTTTCATTTGAGATAGAATGGAGGGGTCCTTACTTTTACTGTGAGTCTGTTCCAAGTTTCTAAGTTGTTTTTGTAGGTCGAGTAGCTTCATGTTTTTAAGTTTCTTAAGGAGTGAAGTCCTAGCTATAATGGATCCTCTGAGGACTGCCTTAGCCGCATCCCAAAGTATGATTGGGTCGACATCACCCGTATCGTTTTCGGTCATATATAAATCTAGGCGTGTGGACATTTCAGCTATGAACGCTTGGTTGTTTAACATGCCAGCGTTTAACCTCCATATTGTGTTTTTCTGTTTATATTCTAATTCTATCGATAGGTACACCCCCGAGTGGTCTGAGACGTCCCTCTGACCTATTTTACAGTTCTTTACTCTGTGCATGTCTCTATTGTACATAAAGAAATAATCGATTCTAGAGTAGGCATTATGCCTGTTTGAGTAGAAGGTGTAATCTAGTTCTGATTTATGTGTGTCTCGCCACACATCTATTAACCCTAGGTCCTGAAGCATTCTGATGACTCGTCTCTCTACAGGGCTCCTGTTTCTAGTCTGAGTAGTTGTATCTTGTCTAGGATGGAGGAGCAAGTTGAAATCTCCTGCGCAGATAAGGACACCATAAGTCTCCGAGGCTATCAAATCAAACACCTTTTTAAGAAAATCTACATCAGTTACAGGGGGGGGTACATACACATTCAATAGGGTAACCTCCTTATTTTCTAGTTTACCCTTGACAAGAACAAATCTGCCATCTTTATCTTTTATCTCTGAGATGAGTTCAAACTTAAGGGAATTTGAAATAAGAATGGCCACTCCTCTCTTTTTGCCATTTTTGTAAGAAGAAAAAAAAGTATTTTTGTAACCCAGTTTTTTTAGTTTTTCATGCTCAGATCGAGACAGATGTGATTCCTGCCAAAAAGCAATGTCTACCTTCTCTCTTTTCATTTTTGCTATTATTTTGCTCCTCTTAATTGGGTTGTTTAGCCCGTTTACATTCAAAGAAAGTATGTTATAGTACAAACCATGCATTCAGTCCACTCCAAGAACATTGTGTTGACATCCAACTCCTGACCTCAAGAAAAAAATAAAACACACACACAAGTATTACACAGAAACTGCAGGAACTACAGTGAACACTAACAGGGTTGACTCCCATCACAAAGGGTAGAATACACCTTTGGTAGTAAGGGGAACAGGCCACTGGGTGGGGCCCCTCAATCAAGAAAGGGAAAAGGAAGGGGGGGGTGTGGCTCGCTCTTCAGCAGTAAGCAAACAAACATTGGCCTTGCTGCTGTAACTTGAGTAGGGGGGGGGGGGTGCTTGTCTCCTCACAGCGCAATCACAAGAGAGCTGTTAAACTTACTCGGGTCATGCTTGTGGATGGGTGGTGATACCTCAGTTATCTACGTCAGCCGGGGTTTCCCTGCGGAACTCCTTCAGCCTCTCTCGGATTTGTTGCTGACGCTTTCTACTCTCCCGTCTGCCTGCGGGATTCCATGGCATGAGATTCTGCAGGGTTTCTTCTGTTATGCTTGAAGTCGCGTTGTGGCGAAGGGGCTCATCAAGGACGAATCCGCGTTTGGTCAAATCCTCCGCTGCTTGCGCTGCGCTGCTGTATGTGGCAATCCCGCTGTTGAAATGGACGCGCATCCGGGTTAATGGGGTTTGGAAGCGAATGCCTTTTTCCTTCAGTTTCTTCTTTATCGGGATGTACTCCTTTCTTTTCTTCTGGACTTCCTCCGCATAGTCGTGGTCAAAGTACACACGTTTGTTTTGAAAGAGAGTATCTTTCTTCTTCCAGGCCGCACTCAAGATTTTCTCCTTGACTGTGAATTTTAGAAAACGCACCACAACGGAGCGCGGTGGTTTTCCCGGTGGGGGCTGTGGGGCAAGCGATCTGTGGGCCCTTTCAATACCCAAATCATCCGTCTGTCCGGGACCTGGTGTGAATCCCAGCTCTGTCTTTATCAGGTTTTCAACCATGTTGATGACAGACGTACCCTCTGCGTTTTCTGGTATCCCAAAAATCCGAATGTTATTACGCCTGGAGCGGCCCTCCAGGTCGGTGACTTTATCTTGCAGCGCCCGCTGGCTATTAAGTAGCTGGACGAGGGTATCTTTGACGTCTATATCCCACTTTTCCGCGTCCACCATTCTGTCTTCCATCTCGCCCATACGCTCGACTGCTCCCTGGATTTGCCCGGTCGCGTCTTGTAGTTTCTGGTTGATGTCGGACGTTAGCTCCTCCATTTGCTTTTTCATGTCTTCACGGAGACTGAAACGGAATTCACCGAGTTCTTTCTTTACCTCTGATTGGAGTTCAGACATCCCCTTTGACATAACTTCCCCCATTATTTTACGGATAGAGTCGAGAGTGAGGGCAGAAGTCTCTCTTTCTTCTCCAATCTCCCCCGGGCCGCCATTTTCTCTTTGTACTTCATCGTCCGAGCTATTTCCATTCTCCGCCGTATTACCATTCTTCTGCGATCGAGTACTAGCACCCTTTCCTCTTTGGGGTTTATCCCCTTTCTTTACGATATCTTTGCTCATGTTTTAATGTTCAAAGTTCTTTGAATTACGGGGATTTCACTAGGCCAATGCTGGAGCACTCAAGTTACGCTGCCATCTCGTGCCCTGCGCCACCGGAAGTCCGATACTGGATTTTTGAGGCCGATGCCAATACCGATATTAGGGAGTAAAAAAATTCCGATATCGATATATCGGCCGATATTCTTACATTATATATACACATTATATTACACAATGTTTTTGCAATGATCCCTCAAATATCAAACACTTGACAAAGATATGACTTGACATGAATTGAGATATGTAATGTAGGCAGGATATTTTACAGCTTATCAATAAACTTTATTGTCCAAATTGACATCAATGCAATGAAACAGTAAACTTAACTGGGAATTTAATAATTATAAATAACTAGAAGTACAAAAACACAAGAAATAGAACAAATAGTTAAGAAAAAATATCAAATATACACAACATGTATAACTTAAAAAATACAAAATAAAAAAATATCGGCAATATCGGCCAACATATCGGCCAATACCGATATATCGGTTATCGGCCAATATCGGCCGATAATATCGGCGAACCGATATATGGGTCGGGCTCTACTTTGAACACAGCCATGGACAAAATGCCAGTAGCCTAGTGAGTGACTGTCTAGAACACACATGAGCAAAATGTGGCCCCAGGGCCGGACCTGGCCCCTGGACCATCTCAATCCGCCCCCCAACGTCCTCAAAGAAAAACAAAACAACCCCCAAAAAGTCAATAAAAGACAACATTATGTTCATAAATCTCATCCGCTACAGCCATTTGATTTGTATCACTATGATATCAGGAGATTAACGGGAGAAATTACCAATCACAGCCGGAGAGGCTTAAAGATAGACTCCCATGAAAATAGGGAGTGTTTGGCAGTTATGAGTCCAATGTGTGGCGTTTTCCAGGAAAACAGAGTTACAGCATTCTCATAAACAATTGAAGTGAATGTTGAGCTTTAAAAAATGTTTGATCATCATACACATTATGGTGACTGGTCTCTGACCTGCAGCCACTCTGCCACAGTATGTGGACCACAGGCAGATGGTCACTGGCCTTCTTCCCTGCCAATGAAGTGATTCATAGGTTTATTTAGTCAGGGTTACTTATTAGGTTTGCACTGTGTTTGCACTGACTGTATCTGAGGTGGGTTTGGCACACAGGAAAATTACTGATGGCTGCGTTTCCACGCAACAAGGTGTGAGATGGGAAAACAATTCTGTACGCTATGTGGTTTTGAGCTTCTGTCTCTCCAGGACAGCCAGGGACATGGCTAATCTGAACGGCTGAATTTCAATTACAATTTTGAGCAAAATGTATATTTTCTGCGGTGGAAAAAAATAAGCAGAAAAGGAAGAACACTGTTGGTATTAGATTTACTCCCAACCCCCCCCCCCCCCCACACACACACACACACACACACACACTTC
>NC_139645.1:39286147-39293647 GCF_964638095.1 Poromitra crassiceps
GCAGCAGTAGCAGAGAGAAGCCCAGGCCATGTGGTGTGCTGAGGCATACCTTCTCCTCCTGGCCCAGCTGTGTGGCTATCACATGGTGCCGGCCGGGGGCGTGGCCACAGCAGCATCTGTCACGTAGCATTGCAGCTCTCTGAGTCGGGACACCTGCCTGTGTTGTAGTCCCTTCTCAGAACACCTACCTGTGTTGTAGTCCCTTCTCAGAACACCTACCTGTGTTGTAGTCCCTTCTCAGAACACCTACCTGTGTTGTAGTCCCTTCTCAGAACACCTACCTGTGTTGTAGTCCCTTCTCAGAACACCTACCTGTGTTGTAGTCCCTTCTCAGAACACCTACCTGTGTTGTAGTCCCTTCTCAGAACACCTACCTGTGTTGTAGTCCCTTCTCAGAACACCTACCTGTGCTGTAGTCCCTTCTCAGAATACCTGCCTGTGTTGTAGTCCCTTCTCAGAACACCTGCCTGTGTTGTAGTCCCTTCTCCAGCTCTCTGGACAGCTACCTGTGTTGTAGTCCCTTCTCCAGCTCTCTGGACAGCTACCTGTGTTGTAGTCCCTTCTCCAGCTCTCTGGACACCTACCTGTGTTGTAGTCCCTTCTCCAGCTCTCTGGACACCTACCTGTGTTGTAGGGCTGTGAATCTTCACTGGCCTCACGATTCGATTCGATTACGATTCAGAGGGCTACGATTCGATTCGATAACGATTATCGATGCATCGCGATGCATCGCGATGCATCTTAAATCGATGCATCACTTTTTTTCCCGAATACATGATTTTTTTTCTCACTTTCTTTTTTCTCACTGTGTGGCTACTTTTAAAATAAAAGTGCATTTAGAATTGCATTGTATTATGATCCATAATTAAAATAAACAACTGCATGTACTTCCATTATATTTTATTTGATTATATAATTTTTTTTTTTTTTTTTTTTTTGGGATAATCGATTTTTGACATTTGTGAATCGATGCAGAATCGTGCAGGTCCGCATCGCGATGCATCGTATAATCGATTATGTTTGACACCCCTACTGTGTTGTAGTCCCTTCTCCTCACCTTGCCTTGGTTTCTCTCCTGCAGCTCATTATCCTAGAAGACTACGCGGACCCTTTTGACGCCGAGCAGGCCGGCGGGACTCAGACCAGCACGGAGAAGGTGACGAGTGAGAACGACGGCTACATGGAGCCATACGAGGCCCAGAAGATGATGGCAGGTAGATCCACACTGTCTGTCCCCCTCGTTGCTCCCCGCCCGGGTTCCCTCATATCTCGCATCTGTATCATGTAGCCACAAGCTGTAAACTCATATTCATGAAACGACAATCTTCTGTCCACCTTCAGCATCTCCGTAATCGCAGGTCAGAGGACCAGTAATGCATCCCTGCCTTTATTATGGCTTCATATGGAGAGTCTCAGTGTTAATTATTATGCCAGCCATATGCTAGCAGCCTGGTCGCTAATGAACAAGCTAACATGGCCAAGAGACACTCTACATGACAGGTGCAGCTCAGCGGAAATGACATGAGCAGCATGAAGGCTGTCAAAATGTTTTCTCAAAAGCACTGGAGTTTGTGCTCCAAAACTATATCTGCAGATATGTGTTGTTGTTTTTGAATATGCCTCAGCTGAGTGCGTCCGATGAAGCGAGATATATGGTTTTAGTGTTTTTCCGCAGAACTGTCCGCACTCGGATACAGCCACTCGCTGGGTTTTCCAGGAAGACGGTTTCTGAGACAACAATAGCCGCGCTCACACAAGAATTCAGTCCAACCACATTCTCTTCTCAGTTTAGACAGAGAACATGTTCATTCTCTTCTCAGTTTAGTCAGAGAACATGTTCTCCTCTCAGTTTAGTCAGAGAACATGTTCATTCTCTTCTCAGTTTAGACAGAGAACATGTTCATTCTCCTCTCAGTTTAGACAGAGAACATGTTCATTCTCTTCTCAGTTTAGACAGAGAACATGTTCATTCTCCTCTCAGTTTAGTCAGAGAACATGTTCATTCTCTTCTCAGTTTAGACAGAGAACATGTTCATTCTCCTCTCAGTTTAGACAGAGAACATGTTCATTCTCCTCTCAGTTTAGACAGAGAACATGTTCATTCTCCTCTCAGTTTAGTCAGAGAACATGTTCATTCTCCTCTCAGTTTAGTCAGAGAACATGTTCATTCTCCTCTCAGTTTAGACAGAGAACATGTTCATTCTCCTCTCAGTTTAGACAGAGAACATGTTCATTCTCTTCTCAGTTTAGACAGAGAACATGTTCATTCTCCTCTCAGTTTAGACAGAACATGTTCATTCTCCTCTCAGTTTAGTCAGAGAACATGTTCATTCTCCTCTCAGTTTAGACAGAGAACATGTTCTCCTCTCAGTTTAGACAGAGAACATGTTCATTCTCCTCTCAGTTTAGACAGAACATGTTCATTCTCCTCTCAGTTTAGACAGAGAACATGTTCTCCTCTCAGTTTAGACAGAGAACATGTTCATTCTCCTCTCAGTTTAGACAGAGAACATGTTCATTCTCCTCTCAGTTTAGACAGAGAACATGTTCAGTGAGAAGAGAAACATGAATATTTAGCAGAAAGATGTTGTGGCAGCTGTGTGTTCCTCGGTGCATCAGAAGGGGAAAGGGAGATGTCGATGTCAGACTGGATGTTTGTGGAACTGGGTGACTGCACGGTTTGTTGTTCTTGACATGGTACCATACTGCTCACTAGGGCTCGCTATCATTCATTCATTCATTCATTCAACTGTGCCACACACGACGTCACCACCACAGACTGTACGGGTTGTAGCCACTGCGGCAGAGAGCCAATCACATGTTGCGTTAAATCGAAGAACACTCGCGGTGATTGGCTGTGAGCAAAACCATTCAAATAGTCACTTTTTCCCCCTAGATGTGTGTACAAAGAGGATCGAATGCAGGCATCGTTTAGACTGATGACGTTTCTACTTGTGTTATTTTGGTCGATACCTTAAAGATATCGAGTACCAATGCTCAGCTCTATCGCTCATTTACCCCCCCCCCCCCCACCCCCCCCACACACACACACACACACACACACACACACACACACAGCCTCCCATCGCTCCCAGTGGTGGAAGGACTTGAATGTCTCTCTCTCCTCAGCAATTTTCTTTTAATGGGCCTCCAGACAATCTCCTGTTTTCATCTGTCTCACTGCTTTGACCTCTGGCTACAGTGCTGCTCGCCTCGGCTGAGTACAAACACTCCAGATTGATCACCTCTGTCAGGTGGAGGAAGCTGTGAAGAAGAAGGAAGGATCTCACAGTATCACTTTAACTGCACTTGGATCTTATTCCAAGCCCAAGCCTTCTCGTGTGACCGCGTTTGGCTGCTATACTGAGAGCGATACCATGCTAACAGCTCTCTGTTGTTGGGTTTGATGAAGGTGTCTGTTGTTGTTTTCAGGCGCCCTGCTATGTTGTCCTCCTCCTATTCTATCGGTTGCCAGTTCCTGTTTGTTCTGCTGTTTTGCCTGAGCTGTCAAGGCACTGATTTAAATAGCTGCTGTATGTTCTGCTCTCTCATCCTTTTCATATTCATCATAATTCAGGGATTTGTTCCTCGCTGATGGATGATGATGATCTCTGATGCTTCTGTAAGCGCTTGTCAGATAATTGACTGATTCAACACACACACACACACACACACACACACACACACACACACACACACACACACACACACACACACACACACGACATGCAGGTTTGAATGTTTGGGGGGATTATGTTAAATCAACTCAAAGCCTCACAGGGAGTAACTGAGTGAGGCCATGCTGAGCTGAGATGGTTCACAATGTTGTTATGTCAGTAATCATGATCACAGTCATCTAATAAAAAGGAAATTTGCATTCTAAAAAACGGTTATGTGCACCGTGTGTGTTCATATGCAAATATATTTTATCTATGTGAAATTATAATCAGGGTTGATTGTAGCGAGTTTTGTGGTAATTTTGCCAGTGTGTTATTGGCGGAATGTGTGCTGTTAGCGATTGATCTGTGCAAGGCTTCTACTTGCAGAGCAACGCTATCGGTGCACCATGGGTGTGAATCTAACTAAGTAAGTGGAGGGCTGTACCTCGCAGTGTGCTGCACGGACAGTCTGGCGGCGCTGGTCGCCATTATGGAATTGAGATGGGCGGCGATTGGCGGCAGTGCCCTCGGAAAATAGTTTCCAACAATCCAACTTGCCATTTTCAGCGTGTAGCAACGAGCTAGCATGTAGGTTTCTGCCATTAGCTTGCTAGCTAGTTAGCGTTGTTGTTTTCACTGCGGCGGCAGGGCACTATTTACAGCATCACACAGGGAGGAGGGAGCGGAAGCGGCTTTGATTGACATGGTCAGAGCCAATGACATAGCTTCTTAAGTAGGGTTGGGTACCGTTCACATTTGAATCGATACCGGTACGGTACCGGTACCTGGAATTCGGTACGGTACCAAAAACGGTACCTTTTTCGATACTTTTTTGAGTAAAAAAAAAAAAAAAAAAAAATTTTTTTTTTTTTTTTTGCAACAGCAAAAATGTACAGTTGTAAAACAAATAAGTCCAAACTTCTCAATTTCAACATTGTTCTTTATTTAGATTTTTTTTATTTAGCAGCAGCACCCAACAAAATAAAACCCCTCCCTCCCTCCCTCCCTCTTCCCTCCCAAACCAAGAGTTTACTTTTACAGCGGAAGCGGCTTTGATTGACATGGTCAGAGCCAATGACAGAGCTTCTTAAGTAGGGTTGGGTACCGTTCACATTTGAATCGATACCGGTACGGTACCGGTACCTGGAATTCGGTACGGTACCAAAAACGGTACCTTTTTCGATACTTTTTTATTTTTTATTTTTTTTGCAACAACAAAAATGTACAGTTGTAAAACAAATAAGTCCAAACTTCTCAATTTCAACATTGTTCTTTATTTAGATTTTTTTTATTTAGCAGCAGCACCCAACAAAATAAAACCCCTCCCTCTTCCCTCCCAAACCAAGAGTTTACTTGTGGCAGCAAGGTAGTGACCGTGAGGTAATGGTCTTGTGCCACACTGCTCCATCCATCAGCGGTCACTGCAATATGGTCAACTGCCCTGAGTTCCTCCTTCACATTCTTCTTCTCAACACGATACCAAGCTGGGATAAGTGTGTTTGTGAGAAGGTCTCTGGAGGGAGGGGAGTATTTTGGGTTCAGGGTCCCTGTCATCTCCCTATATATAGACAATAAAAATAACTATTGTTAGTAACTTAGCTTACTCTATGAATATCACACACACACACACACACATTATCACCCATTTATACATAAATAAATAATTTACCTGAACCATGGAGACTCCACCGTTGCGAAGGGCAACATGCCTTTTACAATGAAGGCAGTCACTGCCCTGTGGCACTCATTTACTTTCTGCCGGGGTAAAGCTGCTTTCTTCGCCAGGGTGAAGGGTGTCTCCTGTGCGACTCTCACACGGTGGCCTAGCAAAGAAAGCAAGAGTGTAACGTTGAATAACACGTCTCACGGTGACACGAACTGAGGATAATAATAACGTTAGCAACGCTAGTTACGCTACTAAACATGCTAAGCTATAAGCTACAACTATCCAGCGCTAACGTTAGCTAATTAAATGACGTTACCTGATGTTGAAGAAGTCGACGCCTCACTTGCGACACTTGAAGTTTCGTCGTCGTCGCTGTCCGTTTCAGCTAACGAAGCAGAGGAGCTGCTTCAGAGTAGGTGCTTTGCTGCTGGTGGATGCAGCGTCCACCCTCAGGCTATCGAACACTTTACAGTCTTCCGCATTTAAAAAGATTTTATGCTTGACCAAGTGTTTCCTCAAGTTAGAGGTGTTCCCCTGGCCAGCTTTGCACTTCGCATCGCAAATGTTACAGCGAGCGTTGTCTGAGTCTATCTTTGTGAAGTGTAGCCAGTGCCACACTTTGGACCGCAAGCGAGAGGCAATCTTCTTCTCTTCAGCTTGTTTTGGCAGTGACGTGATGACGTAACCCACCCTCGTGTGTGTTGCCTTCAAGTTTGCATCGGAATTTCTATCTCGCTCGCTGTCTTTGTATCACTGAGATGCGTTCAAGTACCGACATTTTTAAATTATAATAGAAAAAAAAAAAAGTACCGAAATGAGGTACCGTTTCATGTCATGTGAACTGATACTCGGTAGTACCGCCCACTTTCGGTCGGTGTTGAGGTGTGTGAGGTGTGTGAGGTGTTGGGGTGTTGTTGGGGCATTGGGGTGTTGGGCCGGGCAGCTGCAGCTCTCCTCTCTGCGCTTGCTGCTCGCTCACCAAACATGCCAGCAGCACAACAGAAACTTTTCTATTTCAGGCTGTCAGAGCAAGTTTGTAATTTAGCACCAGCTAAGATTTATGTGATCTATAAAAAGTGTTCGTCCATCTGCACCATAAAATGGACTTTAACCGTCTCGACTTGTAAAGATTCTGAGCCGTGTGAACGATAGTTTCTTATAAAAAGTGTATCAAATTAATTAGCAGAAGCAGATCGGCAGTAAATCACAGTTCATTTTTTACTAGTGATGCTTTATTGCTCGTGGTGTATCACGTGACTCGTGGTGTATCACGTGACTCGTGGTGTATCACGTGACTCGTGGTGTATCACGTGACTCGTGGTGTATCACGTGACTCGTGGTGTATCACGTGACTCGTGGTGTATCACGTGACCGGCTGTTAGCTTGGGTTAGGGTTAACATCCACACACACACACACACACACACACTCACGCACGCACACGCACCGTTTACATAACATTCACTTAGTGTGTGCATTTCCGCTGTGTGTGTGTGTGTGTGTGTGTGCGCGCATGTGTGCGCATGTGTGTACAGTGTGTGTGTGTGTGTGTGTGTGTGTGTGCATGTGTGTACAATGTGTGTGTGTGTGTGTGTGTGTGTGTGTGTGTGTGTGAGAGAGAGAGAGAGAGAGAGAGAGAGATAGTGTGTGTGTGTGTGTGTGAGAGTGTGAGAGGGAGACACAGAGAGTGTGTGTGTGTGTGTGTGTGTGTGTGTGAGAGAGAGAGAGAGAGAGAGAGAGAGAGAGATAGATGTGTGTGTGTGTGTGGTGTGTGTGTGTGTGTGAGAGGGAGACACAGAGAGTGTGTGTGTGTGTGTGTGTGTGAGAGAGAGAGAGTGTGTGTGTGTGCTGTCTGCCCTATATCCCGCTCTCCTCCAGCGCTCCTCAGTGAGTTTGAGCTGGTTGATTATGGCGTGTGCAGGGCCATGTCACGACTTCCTTAACCTGCAAAGCCTCCCCCCCTGCACTGCTGCACGCCCGACACACTCACACTGCTCCACCTGTGTGTGTGTGTGTCACTGTGTGTGTGTGTCACTGGTGTGTGTGTGTGTGTCACTGTGTGTGTGTGTGTGTGTGTGTGTGTGTGTGTGTGTGTGTGACGTGTGTGTGTGTGAAGCCTCCCCTCCTGCACTGCTGCACGCCCGACACACTCACACTGCTCCACCCCTGTGTGTGTG
>NC_139645.1:39297144-39319644 GCF_964638095.1 Poromitra crassiceps
GCTGGAAAGTGTCTCTCTCTCTCTCTCTCTGTGTCAGTGGGACATGCTGGAAAGTGTCTCTCTCTCTCTCTCTCTGTGTCAGTGGGACATGCTGGAAAGTGTCTCTCTCTCTCTCTCTCTCTCTCTCTCTGTGTCAGTGGGACATGCTGGAAAGTGTCTCTCTCTCTCTCTCTGTGTCAGTGGGACATGCTGGAAAGTGTCTCTCTCTCCCTCTCCCTCTCTCTCTCTCTCTCTCTCTCTCTCTCTCTCTGTGTCAGTGGTGGCATGCTGGGAAGTGTCCCCGGGCAGCGCTGGCTGGCACCCCCTGCCCATGTGCAGAAAGCCATGCGGTGCCAAGCAGATGAGTGGTTAGCATGGGGGTGGTTATTATTTAAATTACTCATGATACTGTGGCATCTCTGCCCCCCTGTTGGCTCTGAGACATGACTACTGCAATCTGGCCTGGGTCTGAGTTTGACAGAGAGAGAGAGAGAGGGGAGAGGGAGGGAGGGAGAGAGGGAGAGAGGGAGAGAGGGAGAGAGAGAGGGAGAGAGAGAGAGAGAGAGGGAGGGAGGGAGAGAGAGAGGGAGAGAGAGGGGAGAGGGAGGGAGAGAGAGAGAGAGAGAGAGAGAGGGAGGGAGGGAGAGAGAGGGAGAGGGAGGAGAGAGGGAGAGAGAGGGGAGGGAGGGAGGGAGGAGAGAGAGAGAGAGAGAGGGAGGGAGAGGGAGGGAGAGAGAGAGAGAGAGAGAGAGAGGGAGAGAGAGGGGAGAGGAGGGAGGGAGAGAGAGAGAGAGAGAGAGGGAGGGAGAGAGAGAGGGAGGGAGAGAGAGAGAGAGAGAGAGAGAGAGAGAGGAGAGGGAGGGAGAGAGAGAGAGAGGGAGGGGGGGTTCAGGGGAAGAGAAATGGCAGCCCAGAAGCCAGAATAAATATGGCATTGTATGTTTCCACGGAAGTGTAAAATATTTGTTTTGATATATAATTAAATATATAATATAATGATATATAATATAAAAAGAAATGACTGAAGTGATGGGTGAATGTGTGGGACAGTAGATGAAGGAGGTGTGTCATTGTCTCCTCTTGGCTCACTCAGAGGGTGAGAACTTACCCCGGGCGATGGCAGCTACATGTGGTGGCAGAGTTCTTGGCCTGTAAGCCTGCTTTGATTCATGCCCCGGGCTGAAACCTGAGGAGCATCCGGAGCACCTCAGAGCGTGTCCCAGCAGCGACACACCTCAGAGGTGCCTGCTTTCTCCCACAGCTTTCTATGGAAGCATGTGCTAATAGCAGGGAAACGTGGGCTTAGTGTGTTGTGTTCTGATTACACAGTCATTTAGTTTAGAGTTCTCCTGCTGACATGTCTTTTTCTTCACATCTGTCACTGGGCTTTTTTAAAAGCTTGTTAGAGATAATTACCTCCGCGCCACATTTGTTGCACATTACCCCAGCTGATTATAGGCTGCTATAAATAAGGAGGGACCGGAAGGTCACCAGCTCACATGCCAGGAGGACTGCCTGGGAAAATCTGGACAGGACTGCCTGGGAAGATCTTGACAGGACTGCCTGGGAAGATCTGGACAGGACTGCCTGGGACGATCTGGACAGGACTGCCTGGGAAGATCTGGACAGGACTGCCTGGGAAGATCTGGACAGGGAAAGTCAATGACAACTACTGTGGAGGTGGCGTTAGGGAAAGTAGATGTTGAGCAGCCAGCCAGCCTGTACTGGGCAGTGTAACTGTACACATGAGGAGCAGGGCAGTGGTGAAAAACAGCACATGTGCTCAGAAAATACTTTCCTGGATAAAATTGACATTTAAAAAATAGTTTCTCAGGGCGTCTGGGTAGTGTAGAGAGGCACATGTCTGCTGTACCACCGCGGAGACCTGGGTTCGATTCCCGGTAGCTGTACTTCCGGCTTGATCAGACCAGGGTTTTTTCTAAACATTCCAGAATTCCGGCCATATAGAAAACTTACCGGCCCAGTCAAAATGTATTGAAAAACGATAGATGTAATCATTTCTTCAATACATAACATATTATTGTATATTTGTATATTTTAACAAATGAAATCTTCATTTGAAATCATTTATGTTGGCGTTTATTTCAAAAGAATGATCTAACTGTTCACTGCGGTCTGCGCTCGCGAGTGCAAAGGGAGCGAGCCGCACACCGCGCTCCTTAATTAATTTGGGTCGGGTTTGAATTTACACGCTCGTTAAGATTAAACAGCAATAAAACAAAAAACAAATCCAATCATCCAACAAATGTATTTTATTATAGTGAATGAACTCTTCACAAACTTTGTGAACTGAACAGTTTGACATATATTCATTCATATATTAATTAAGCCTAAGTAAACAAAGAGCCTAACATAGAGTACCACAGGGATGACATATTTTTGTAGGCTTAAGGTCCTTACACATCAAGAGCGATGTGAATATACGGCACGAAATTGCGATGCGAGTTTTGACCCACCTGTCAATCACAGCCACAGATGTGTACACGTCGGAAGCGAATTTCTGAAAAATCGACCGCGGTTTGAAAAAATAAACGCCGCAATAACGCTCAGCGAAACTTCGCCGTTGCTATGCACGGTTGCATTGACTGATATAGGTTCGGAAAATATTATTGACGTGCGAATTAATCGCACGGAAAAAACGTGCTCGGTGTGTAAGGACCTTTAACCAGAAATCGCCGCCATTTTGGTTCATCTGGGAAAAAGTCTATGGGGTTTTAATAATAACTAGAACGGGCTAAATTTGCTGAAGCAAATTTGATTGTGCTTGCTCCCCCGTGACGCTCGGCCCCCCTTGCACCGCCCCTGCCTTAGACCCCGCCCTCCCATCCAGTATCAATACAGCCCCAATCGGCAATGTGTAGCTAGGACGTGTTTAGGCCGTTGCAAGGGTGTATTAACTGGATGCTATGGTGTTTTCGGCTCATCGGTATAGGGCATTCGTAGATCGTTGCTAGGGTGTACTAAGTAGTTGTGGGTGGGAAATGGGCGGGCCTTTGTGAGTACAAGCGGGAGGAGCCAAGGAAACTAGGGCAGAAAGAATTTTGATCGTAGAACCTATGGTTCCAAACTTACAAACCAAAACGTAAAGAGGGCAGCTATAGCGCCACCGTGAGGTCAATTGGTATAATTTTTTAGGCCAGATTAGAAGAGTACTCTATGAACCTATGTACCCAATTTGGGAACAGTCGCTCTTACAGTTTGTGAGATACAGCTACTGAATGCTGCTATAGCGCCCCCTATAGGCGAAATGACACAATTTTATGTTTATCAGCTCAGAGTACATATGTGCATTGTGCATACCTGGACCAAGTTTGGTTCGGATCGGACAATGTGGTCCGGAGTTATGGCGGTTTTTGTGAAGTAGGCCCCACCCACCCCCGCCCCCTACAGGCCAAATGACACTTTCTTTTCTGAAATCAGCTCAGAAGTGTCAAGTGTCAATACAAGAAGAAGGCTGGCCATAATTCCAATGAATCAGCACTTCCTGCCGCCGTTCAAAATAAACCAATTTAGAAGGTACAGGTTCTGAATGCTGCTATAGCGCCCCCTAGAGGCGAAATGACAAAATATTTCTCCTATAGGCTCAGAGTACATCCTTCCACACCTGGACCAAGTTTGGTTCGCATCGGACCATCTTTGTGAAATAGGCCCCACCCACAGAATTTTGGAAGTCGATTATATCGCAACGGTGCGGAATTTCAAAAATACGCAAAATAAGTTTTGTGCGGGACAGTCCACACACGCTCTGTGATGTGGTTTGGTGAAGATCGGGCAAAATTTGAAGGAGAAATAGCGAAAAAACGCTTTTCGACAAAATTCAAAATGGCGGAAAATCTAGTTAGACGGAAATGGGCGGGGCCTATATCAGCAGATGCGGAATGACCCAAGGAATCCAGGGAAAAAAGAATTTTGAATGTAGCCCTTACGGTTCAAAAGTTATGGACCAAAACGTAAGGAATGCTGCTATAGCGCCCCCTAGAGGCGAAATGACACAATATTTGTCCTATAGGCTCAGAGTACATCCGTCCACACCTGTACCAAGTTTGGTTAGCATCGGACGATCTTTGTGAAATAGGCCCCACCCACAGAACTTTGGAGGTCGATTATATGGCAACGGTGCGGAATTTCAAAAAAACGCAAAATAAGTTTTGTGCGGGACAGTCCACACACGCTCTGTGATGTGGTTTGGTGAAGATCGGGCAAAATTTGAAGGAGAAATAGCGAAAAAACGCTTTTCGACAAAATTCAAAATGGCGGGAAATCTGGTTAGACGGAAATGGGCGGGGCCTATATCAGCAGATGCGGAATGACCCAAGGAATCCAGGGAAAAAAGAATTTTGAATGTAGCCCTTACGGTTCAAAAGTTATGGACCAAAACGTAAGGACGGCTGTTATAGCGCCACCATCTGGTCAAATAGTGGAATTTTCCCGCACAGAGTAAAAGGTGACTCTGTAAACCTACCTACAAAGTTTGGTAATAGCAGGTCATACGGTGTCTGAGCTAGAGCTAATTTAATGCCAACGATTTCGAAACCCCATTCAAGTGAATGGGGAAAAAAATCGTACGTTAACGCCAATATCGCGAAAACCGGCGAACGAAACCCTTAGCAATCCAAATGCACACGATTCCTCAATGAGCCGCACGTTTTGATGTCTCCCATGTCTGTGTAGTGTGAAAACTGTAGGAGAAATGGCGAACCAAACTTTTGACCAGAAGAAAACAGAATAAAACTAGAACGGGCTAAATTTGCTGAAGCAAATTTGATTGTGCTTGCTCCCCCGTGACGCTCCGCCCCCCTTGCACCGCCCCTGCCTTAGACCCCGGCCTCCCATCCAGTATCAATACAGCCCCAATCGGCAATGTGTAGCTAGGACGTGTTTAGGCCGTTGCAAGGGTGTATTAACTGGATGCTATGGTGTTTTCGGCTCATCGGTATAGGGCATTCGTAGATCGTTGCTAGGGTGTACTAAGTAGTTGTGGGCGGGAAATGGGCGGGCCTTTGTGAGTACAAGTGGGAGGAGCCAAGGAAACCAGGGCAGAAAGAATTTTGATCGTAGAAGCTATGGTTCCAAACTTACAAACCAAAACGTAAAGAGGGCAGCTATAGCGCCACCGTGAGGTCAATTGGTATAATTTTTTAGGCCAGATTAGAAGAGTACTCTATGAACCTATGTACCCAATTTGGGAACAGTCGCTCTTACAGTTTGTGAGATACAGCTACTGAATGCTGCTATAGCGCCCCCTATAGGTGAAATGACACCATTTTAATTTATCAGCTCAGAGTACATATGTGCATACCTGGACCAAGTTTGGTTCGGATCGGACAATGTGGTCCAGAGTTATGGCAGTTTTTGTGAAGTAGGCCCCACCCACCCCCGCCCCCTACAGGCCAAATTACACTTTCTTTTGTGAAATCAGCTCAGAAGTGTCAAGTGTCAATACAAGAAGGAAGGCTGGCCATAATTCCAATGAATCAGCACTTCCTGCCGCCCTTCAAAATAAACCAATTTAGAAGGTACAGGTACTGAATGCTGCTATATCGCCCCCTAGAGGCGGAATGACACAATATTTGTCCAATATTTGTCCTATAGGCTTAGAGTACATCCGTCCACACCTGTACCAAGTTTGGTTAGCATCGGACGATCTTTGTGAAATAGGCCCCACCCACAGAACTTTGGAGGTCGATTATATCGCAACGGTGCGGAATTTAAAAAAAACGCAAAATAAGTTTTGTGCGGGACAGTCCACACACGCTCTGTGATGTGGTTTGGTGAAGATCGGGCAAAATTTGAAGGAGAAATAGCGAAAAAACGCTTTTCGACCAAATTCAAAATGGCGGAAAATCTAGTTAGACGGAAATGGGCGGGGCCTATATCAGCAGATGCGGAATGGCCCAAGGAATCCAGGGAAAAAATAATTTTGAATGTAGCCCTTACAGTTCAAAAGTTATGGACCAAAACGTAAGGACGGCTGTTATAGCGCCACCATCTGGTCAAATAGTGTAATTTTCGAGCACATAGTAAAAGGTGACTCTGTAAACCTACCTACAAAGTTTGGTAATGGCAGGTCATACGGTGTCTGAGCTAGAGCTAATTTAATGCCAACGATTTCGAAACCCCATTCAAGTGAATGGGGAAAAAAATCATACGTTAACGCGAATATCGCGAAAACCGGCGAACGAAACCCTTAGCAATCCAAATGCACACGATTCCTCAATGAGCCACACGTTTTGATGTCTCCCATGTCTGTGTAGTGTGAAAACTGTAGGAGAAATGGCGAAGCAAACTTTTGACCAGAAGAAAACAGAATAATAAAGAAACTAGAACGGGCTAAATTTGCTGAAGCAAATTTGATTGTGCTTGCTCCCGCCTGACGCTCCGCCCCCCTTGCACCGCCCCTGCCTTAGACCCCGCCCTCCCATCCAGTATCAATACAGCCCCAATCGGCAATGTGTAGCTAGGACGTGTTTAGGCCGTTGCAAGGGTGTATTAACTGGATGCTATGGTGTTACAGGTACTGAATTGCTGCTATAGCACCCCCTAGAGGCGAAATGACACAATATTTGTCCTATAGGCTCAGAGTACATCCGTCCACACCTGTACCAAGTTTGGTTAGCATCGGACGATCTTTGTGAAATAGGCCCCACCCACAGAACTTTGGAGGTCGATTATATCGCAACGGTGCGGAATTTAAAAAAAACACAAAATAAGTTTTGTGCGGGACAGTCCACACACGCTGTGTGATGTGGTTTGGTGAAGATCGGGCAAAATTTGAAGGAGAAATAGCGAAAAAACGCTTTTCGACAAAATTCAAAATGGCGGAAAATCTAGTTCGACGGAAATGGGCGGGGCCTATATCAGCAGATGCGGAATGACCCAAGGAATCCAGGGAAACAAGAATTTTGTATGTAGCCCTTACGGTTCAAAAGTTATGGACCAACACGTAAGGATGGCTGTTATAGCGCCCCCTAGAGGCGAAATGACACAATATTTGTCCTATAGGCTCAGAGTACATCCGTCCACACCTGTACCAAGTTTGGTTAGCATCGGACGATCTTTGTGAAATAGGCCCCACCCACAGAAATTTGGAGGTCGATTATATCGCAACGGTGCGGAATTTCAAAAAAACGCAAAATAAGTTTTGTGCGGGACAATCCACACACGCTGTGTGATGTGGTTTGGTGAAGATCGGGCAAAATTTGAAGGAGAAATAGCGAAAAAACACTTTTCGACAAAAATCAAAATGGCGGAAAATGTAGTTAGACGGAAATGGGCGGGGCCTATATCAGCAGATGCGGAATGGCCCAAGGAATCCAGGGAAAAAATAATTTTGAATGTAGCCCTTACGGTTCAAAAGTTATGGACCAAAACGTAAGGATGGCTGTTATAGCGCCACCATCTGGTCAAATAGTGTAATTTTTCCGCACAGAGTAAAAGGTGACTCTGTAAACCTACCTACAAAGTTTGGTAATGGCAGGTCATACGGTGTCTGAGCTAGAGCTAATTTAATGCCAACGATTTCGAAACCCCATTCAAGTGAATGGGGAAAAAAATCGTACGTTAACGCCAATATCGCGAAAACCGGCGAACGAAACCCTTAGCAATCCAAATGCACACGATTCCTCAATGAGCCGCACGTTTTGATGTCTCCCATGTCTGTGTAGTGTGAAAACTGTAGGAGAAATGGCGAAGCAAACTTTTGGATAGAAGAAAATATAGAGATAGTAAATAAATACTAGAACGGGCTAAATTTGCTGAAGCAAATTTGATTGTGCTTGCTCCCGCGTGACGCTCCGCCCCCCTTGCACCGCCCCTGCCTTAGACCCCGCCCTCCCATCCAGCATCAATACAGCCCCAATCGGCAATGTGTAGCTAGTACGTGTTTAGGCCGTTGCAAGGGTGTATTAACTGGATGCTATGGTGTTACAGGTACTGAAGGCTGCTATAGCGCCCCCTAGAGGCGAAATGACACAATATTTGTCCTATAGGCTCAGAGTACATCCGTCCACACCTGTACCAAGTTTGGTTAGCATCGGACGATCTTTGTGAAATAGGCCCCACCCACAGAACTTTGGAGGTCGATTATATCGCAACGGTGTGGAATTAAAAAAAAAACGCAAAATAAGTTTTGTGCGGGACATTCCACACACGCTGTGTGATGTGGTTTGGTGAAGATCGGGCAAAATTTGAAGGAGAAATAGCGAAAAAACGCTTTTCGACAAAATTCAAAATGGCGGAATATCTAGTTAGACGGAAATAGGCGGGGCCTATATCAGCAGATGCGGAATGACCCAAGGAATCCAGGGAAAAAAGAATTTTGAATGTAGCCCTTACGGTTCAAAAGTTATGGACCAAAACGTAAGGAATGCTGCTATAGCGCCCCCTAGAGGCGAAATGACACAATATTTGTCATATAGGCTCAGAGTACATCCGTCCACACCTGTACCAAGTTTGGTTAGCATCGGGCGATCTTTGTGAAATAGGCCCCACCCACAGAACTTTGGAGGTCGATTATATCGCAACGGTGCGGAATTTAAAAAAAACGCAAAATAAGTTTTGTGCGGGACAGTCCACACACGCTCTGTGATGTGGTTTGGTGAAGATCGGGCAAAATTTGAAGGAGAAATAGCGAAAAAACGCTTTTCGACAAAATTCAAAATGGCGGGAAATCTAGTTAGACGGAAATGGGCGGGGCCTATATCAGCAGATGCGGAATGACCCAAGGAATCCAGGGAAAAAAGAATTTTGAATGTAGCCCTTACGGTTCAAAAGTTATGGACCAAAACGTAAGGACGGCTGTTATAGCGCCACCATCTGGTCAAATACTAAAATTTTCCCGCACAGAGTAAAAGGTGACTCTGTAAACCTACCTACAAAGTTTGGTAATAGCAGGTCATACGGTGTCTGAGCTAGAGCTAATTTAATGCCAACGATTTCGAAACCCCATTCAAGTGAATGGGGAAAAAAATCGTACGTTAACGCCAATATCGCGAAAACCGGCGAACGAAACCCTTAGCAATCCAAATGCACACGATTCCTCAATGAGCCGCACGTTTTGATGTCTCCCATGTCTGTGTAGTGTGAAAACTGTAGGAGAAATGGCGAAGCAAACTTTTGACCAGAAGAAAACAGAATAATAAATAAATAAATAAAATTAAGTATGAGAGATTCTAAGATTGTGCTTGCCTATCTGCAAGCACAATAACTAGAACGGGCTAAATTTGCTGAAGCAAATTTGATTGTGCTTGCTCCCGCGTGACGCTCCGCCCCCCTTGCACCGCCCCTGCCTTAGACCCCACCCTCCCATCCAGTATAAATACAGCCTCAATCGGCACTGTGTAGCTCAGACGTGTTTAGGCGGTTGCAAGGGTGTATTAACTGGTTGCTAGGGTGTGTTTGGCTGATCGCTATAGGGTGTTCGTAGATCGTTGCTAGGGTGTACTAATTAGTTTTGGGGGGGAAATGGGGGGGCCTTTGTGAGTACAAGCGGGAGGAGCCATGGAAACCAGGGCAGAAAGAATTTTGATCGTAGAAGCTACGGTTCCAAACTTACAAACCAAAACGTAAAGAGGGCAGCTATAGCGCCACCGTGAGGTCAATCGGTATAATTGTTTAGGCCAGAGTAGAAGAGTACTCTATGAACCTATGTACACAATTTGGGAACAGTCGCTCTTACGGTTTGTGAGATACAGCTACTGAATGCTGCTATAGCGCCCCCTATAGGCGAAATTACACCATTTTATTTTTATCAGCTCAGAGTACATATGTGCACACCTGGACCAAGTTTGGTTCGGATCGGACAATGTGGTCCGGAGTTATGGCGATTTTTGTGAAATAGGCCCCACCCACAACAATTCGGAAGTCGATTATATCGCAACGGTGCGGAATTAAAAAAAAAAAACGCAAAATAAGTTTTGTGCGGGAGAGTTAATTTTCCACCCCGAGTCCAACGCCGCCATCCATGAGTCTCTACGAGTTACGGTTGCGGAGATACGTTGCTGTAGCGCCCTCCATAGGCAAACAATAGCGCCCCCTACACGCCAAATGACACTTTCTTTTCTGAAATCAGCTCAGAAGTGTCAAGTGTCATACAAGAAGGAAGGCTGGCCATAATTCCAATGAATCCGCACTTCCTGCCGCCCTTCAAAATAAAACAATTTAGAAGGGACAGGCACTATAGCGCTATAGCGCCCCCTAAAGGCGAAATGACAAAATATTTGTGCTATAGGCTCAGAGTACATCTGTCCACACCTGTACCAAGTTTGGTTCGCATCGGACGATCTTTGTGAAATAGGCCCCACCCACAGAACTTTGGAAGTCGATTATATCGCAACGGTGCGGAATTTCAAAAATACGCAAAATAAGTTTTGTGCGGGACAGTCCACACACGCTCTGTGATGTGGTTTGGTGAAGATCGGGCAAAATTTGAAGGAGAAATAGCGAAAAAACGCTTTTGGACAAAATTCAAAATGGCGGAAAATCTAGTTAGACGGAAATGGGCGGGGCCTATATCAGCAGATGCGGAATGACCCAAGGAATCCAGGGAAAAAAGAATTTTGAATGTAGCCCTTACGGTTCAAAAGTTATGGACCAAAACGTAAGGACGGCTGTTATAGCGACACCATCTGGTCAAATAGTGTAATTTTCCCGCACAGAGTAAAAGGTGACTCTGTAAACCTACCTACAAAGTTTTGTAATGGCAGGTCATACGGTGTCTGAGCTAGAGCTAATTTAATGCCAACGATTTCAAAACCCCATTCAAGTGAATGGGAAAAAAAATCGTACGTTAACGCCAATATCGCGAAAACCGGCGAACGAAACCCTTAGCAATCCAAATGCACACGATTCCTCAATGAGCCGCACGTTTTGATGTCTCTCATGTCTGTGTAGTGTGAAAACTGTAGGAGAAATGGCGAAGCAAACTTTTGGATAGAAGAAAATATAGAGATAGTAAATAAATACTAGAACGGGCTAAATTTGCTGAAGCAAATTTGATTGTGCTTGCTCCCCCGTGACGCTCCGCCCCCCTTGCACCGCCCCTGCCTTAGACCCCGGCCTCCCATCCAGTATCAATACAGCCCCAATCGGCAATGTGTAGCTAGGACGTGTTTAGGCCGTTGCAAGGGTGTATTAACTGGATGCTATGGTGTTTTCGGCTTATCGTATAGGGCATTCGTAGATCGTTGCTAGGGTGTACTAAGTAGTTGTGTGCGGGAAATGGGCGGGCCTTTGTGAGTACAAGCGGGAGGAGCCAAGGAAACCAGGGCAGAAAGAATTTTGATCGTAGAAGCTATGGTTCCAAACTTACAAACCAAAACGTAAAGAGGGCAGCTATAGCGCCACCGTGAGGTCAATTGGTATAATTTTTCAGGCCAGATTAGAAGAGTACTCTATGAACCTATGTACCCAATTTGGGAACAGTCGCTCTTACAGTTTGTGAGATACAGCTACTGAATGCTGCTATAGCGCCCCCTATAGGCGAAATGACACCATTTTATTTTTATCAGCTCAGAGTACATATGTGCATACCTGGACCAAGTTTGGTTCGGATCGGACAATGTGGTCCAGAGTTATGGCGGTTTTTGTGAAGTAGGCCCCACCCACCCCCGCCCCCTACAGGCCAAATGACACTTTCTTTTGTGAAATCAGCTCAGAAGTGTCAAGTGTCAATACAAGAAGGAAGGCTGGCCATAATTCCAATCAATCAGCACTTCCTGCCGCCCTTCAAAATAAACCAATTTAGAAGGTACAGGTACTGAATGCTGCTATAGCGCCCCCTAGAGGCGAAATGACACAATATTTGTCCTATAGGCTCAGAGTACATCCTTCCACACCTGGACCAAGTTTGGTTCGCATCGGACGACCTTTGTGAAATAGGCCCCACCCACAGAACTTTGGAAGTCGATTATATCGCAACGGTGCGGAATTTCAAAAATACGCAAAATAAGTTTTGTGCGGGACAGTCCACACACGCTCTGTGATGTGGTTTGGTGAAGATCGGGCGAAATTTGAAGGAGAAATAGCGAAAAAACGCTTTTCGACAAAATTCAAAATGGCGGAAAATCTAGTTAGACGGAAATGGGCGGGGCCTATATCAGCAGATGCGGAATGACCCAAGGAATCCAGGGAAAAAAGAATTTTGAATGTAGCCCTTACGGTTCAAAAGTTATGGACCAAAACGTAAGGACGGCTGTTATAGCGCCACCATCTGGTCAAATACTAAAATTTTCCCGCACAGAGTAAAAGGTGACTCTGTAAACCTACCTACAAAGTTTGGTAATAGCAGATCATACGGTGTCTGAGCTAGAGCTAATTTAATGCCAACGATTTCGAAACCCCATTCAAGTGAATGGGAAAAAAAATCGTACGTTAACGCCAATATCGCGAAAACCGGCGAACGAAACCCTTAGCAATCCAAATGCACACGATTCCTCAATGAGCCGCACGTTTTGATGTCTCTCATGTCTGTGTAGTGTGAAAACTGTAGGAGAAATGGCGAACACAACTTTTGACCAGAAGAAAACAGAATAAAGAAATAAAGAATAAAGATAAAGAAGTATGAGAGATTCTAAGATTGTGCTTGCCTATCTGCAAGCACAATAACTAGAACGGGCTAAATTTGCTGAAGCAAATTTGATTGTGCTTGCTCCCCCGTGATGCTCCGCCCCCCTTGCACCGCCCCTGCCTTAGACCCCACCCTCCCATCCACTATCAATACAGCCCCAATCGGCAATGTGTAGCTAGGACGTGTTTAGGCCGTTGCAAGGGTGTATTAACTGGTTGCTAGGGTGTGTTTGGCTGATCGCTATAGGGTGTTCGTAGATCGTTGCTAGGGTGTACTAATTAGTTTTGGGGGGGAAATGGGGGGGCCTTTGTGAGTACAAGCGGGAGGAGCCATGGAAACCAGGGCAGAAAGAATTTTGATCGTAGAAGCTACGGTTCCAAACTTACAAACCAAAACGTAAAGAGGGCAGCTATAGCGCCACCGTGAGGTCAATCGGTATAATTGTTTAGGCCAGAGTAGAAGAGTACTCTATGAACCTATGTACACAATTTGGGAACAGTCGCTCTTACGGTTTGTGAGATACAGCTACTGAATGCTGCTATAGCGCCCCCTATAGGCGAAATGACACCATTTTATTTTTATCAGCTCAGAGTACATATGTGCACACCTGGACCAAGTTTGGTTCGGATCGGACAATGTGGTCCGGAGTTATGGCGATTTTTGTGAAATAGGCCCCACCCACAACAATTCGGAAGTCGATTATATCGCAACGGTGCGGAATAAAAAAAAAAACGCAAAATAAGTTTTGTGCGGGAGAGTTAATTTTCCACCCCGAGTCCAACCCGCCATCCATGAGTCTCTACGAGTTACGGTTGCGGAGATACGTTGCTGTAGCGCCCTCCATAGGCAAACAATAGCGCCCCCTACACGCCAAATGACACTTTCTTTTCTGAAATGAGCTCAGAAGTGTCAAGTGTCATACAAGAAGGAAGGCTGGCCATAATTCCAATGAATCCGCACTTCCTGCCGCCCTTCAAAATAAAACAATTTAGAAGGGACAGGCACTATAGCGCTATAGCGCCCCCTAAAGGCGAAATGACAAAATATTTGTGCTATAGGCTCAGAGTACATCTGTCCACACCTGTACCAAGTTTGGTTCGCATCGGACGATCTTTGTGAAATAGGCCCCACCCACAGAACTTTGGAAGTCGATTATATCGCAACGGTGCGGAATTTCAAAAATACGCAAAATAAGTTTTGTGCGGGACAGTCCACACACGCTCTGTGATGTGGTTTGGTGAAGATCGGGCAAAATTTGAAGGAGAAATAGCGAAAAAACGCTTTTCGACAAAATTCAAAATGGTGGAAAATCTAGTTAGACGGAAATGGGCGGGGCCTATATCAGCAGATGCGGAATGACCCAAGGAATCCAGGGAAAAAATAATTTTGAATGTAGCCCTTACGGTTCAAAAGTTATGGACCAAAACGTAAGGAATGCTGCTATAGCGCCCCCTAGAGGCGAAATGACACAGTATTTGTCCTATAGGCTCAGAGTACATCCTTCCACACCTGGACCAAGTTTGGTTCGCATCGGACGATCTTTGTGAAATAGGCCCCACCCACAGAACTTTGGAGGTCGATTATATCGCAACGGTGCGGAATTTCAAAAATATGCAAAATAAGTTTTGTGCGGGACAGTCCACACACGCTCTGTGATGTGGTTTGGTGAAGATCGGGCAAAATTTGAAGGAGAAATAGCGAAAAAACGCTTTTCGACAAAATTCAAAATGGTGGAAAATCTAGTTAGACGGAAATGGGCGGGGCCTATATCAGCAGATGCGGAATGACCCAAGGAATCCAGGGAAAAAAGAATTTTGAATGTAGCCCTTACGGTTCAAAAGTTATGGACCAAAACGTAAGGACGGCTGTTATAGCGCCACCATCTGGTCAAATAGTGGAATTTTCCCGCACAGAGTAAAAGGTGACTCTGTAAACCTACCTACAAAGTTTGGTAATAGCAGGTCATACGGTGTCTGAGCTAGAGCTAATTTAATGCCAACGATTTCGAAACCCCATTCAAGTGAATGGGAAAAAAAATCGTACGTTAACGCCTATATCGCGAAAACCGGCGAACGAAACCCTTAGCAATCCAAATGCACACGATTCCTCAATGAGCCGCACGTTTTGATGTCTTCCATGTCTGTGTAGTGTGAAAACTGTAGGAGAAATGGCGAACCAAACTTTTGACCAGAAGAAAACAGAATAAAGAAAGAAATAATAAAGAAGTATGAGAGATTCTAAGATTGTGCTTGCCTATCTGCAAGCACAATAACTAGAACGGGCTAAATTTGCTGAAGCAAATTTGATTGTGCTTGCTCCCGCGTGATGCTCCGCCCCCCTTGCACCGCCCCTGCCTTAGACCCCGCCCTCCCATCCAGTATCAATACAGCCCCAATCGGCAATGTGTAGCTAGGACGTGTTTAGGCCGTTGCAAGGGTGTATTAACTGGATGCTATGGTGTTACAGGTACTGAATGCTGCTATAGCGCCCCCTAGAGGCGAAATGACACAATATTTGTGGCTCAGAGTATTTGTGGCTCAGAGTACATCCGTCCACACCTGTACCAAGTTTGGTTAGCATCGGACGATCTTTGTGAAATAGGCCCCACCCACAGAACTTTGGAGGTCGATTATATCGCAACGGTGCGGAATAAAAAAAAAAGGCAAAATAAGTTTTGTGCGGGACAGTCCACACACGCTGTGTGATGTGGTTTGGTGAAGATCGGGCAAAATTTGAAGTAGAAATAGCGAAAAAACGCTTTTCGACAAAATTTAAAATGGCGGAAAATCTAGATAGACGGAAATGGGCGGGGCCTATATCAGCAGATGCGGAATGACCCAAGGAATCCAGGGAAACAAGAATTTTGAATGTAGCCCTTACGGTTCAAAAGTTATGGACCAACACGTAAGGATGGCTGTTATAGCGCCCCCTAGAGGCGAAATGACACAATATTTGTCCTATAGGCTCAGAGTACATCCGTCCACACCTGTACCAAGTTTGGTTAGCATCGGACGATCTTTGTGAAATAGGCCCCACCCACAGAACTTTGGAGGTCGCTTATATCGCAACGGTGCGGAATTTCAAAAAAACGCAAAATAAGTTTTGTGCGGGAGAGTCCACACACGCTCTGTGATGTGGTTTGGTGAAGATCGGGCAAAATTTGAAGGAGAAATAGCGAAAAAACACTTTTCGACAAAATTCAAAATGGCGGAAAATCTAGTTAGACGGAAATGGGCGGGGCCTATATCAGCAGATGCGGAATGGCCCAAGGAATCTAGGGAAAAAAGAATTTTGAATGTAGCCCTTACGGTTCAAAAGTTATGGACCAAAACGTAAGGGTGGCTGTTATAGCGCCACCATCTGGTCAAATAGTGTAATTTTCCCGCACAGAGTAAAAGGTGACTCCGTAAACCTACCTGCAAAGTTTGGTAATGGCAGGTCATACGGTGTCTGAGCTAGAGCTAATTTAATGCCAATGATTTCGAAACCCCATTCAAGTGAATGGGGAAAAAAATCGTACGTTAACGCCAATATCGCGAAAACCGGCGAACGAAACCCTTAGCAATCCAAATGCACACGATTCCTCAATGAGCCGCACGTTTTGATGTCTCTCATGTCTGTGTAGTGTGAAAACTGTAGGAGAAATGGCGAACCAAACTTTTGACCAGAAGAAAACAGAATAAAGAAAGATAAAGAAGTATGAGAGATTCTAAGATTGTGCTTGCCTATCTGCAAGCACAATAATAAAAATAAGTATGAGAGATTCTAAGATTGTGCTTGCCTATCTGCAAGCACAATAATTAAGTATGAGAGATTCTAAGATTGTGCTTGCCTATCTGCAAGCACAATAATAAATAACTAGAACGGGCTAAATTTGCTGAAGCAAATTTGATTGTGCTTGCTCCCCCGTGACGCTCCGCCCCCCTTGCACCGCCCCTGCCTTAGACCCCGGCCTCCCATCCAGTATCAATACAGCCCCAATCGGCAATGTGTAGCTAGGACGTGTTTAGGCCGTTGCAAGGGTGTATTAACTGGATGCTATGGTGTTTTCGGCTCATCGGTATAGGGCATTCGTAGATCGTTGCTAGGGTGTACTAAGTAGTTGTGGGCGGGAAATGGGTGGGCCTTTGTGAGTACAAGTGGGAGGAGCCAAGGAAACCAGGGCAGAAAGAATTTTGATCGTAGAAGCTATGGTTCCAAACTTACAAACCAAAACATAAAGAGGGCAGCTATAGCGCCACCGTGAGGTCAATTGGTATAATTTTTTAGGCCAGATTAGAAGAGTACTCTATGAACCTATGTACCCAATTTGGGAACAGTCGCTCTTACAGTTTGTGAGATACAGCTACTGAATGCTGCTATAGCGCCCCCTATAGGCGAAATGACACCATTTTAATTTATCAGCTCAGAGTACATATGTGCATACCTGGACCAAGTTTGGTTCGGATCGGACAATGTGGTCCAGAGTTATGGCAGTTTTTGTGAAGTAGGCCCCACCCACCCCCGCCCCCTACAGGCCAAATTACACTTTCTTTTGTGAAATCAGCTCAGAAGTGTCAAGTGTCAATACAAGAAGGAAGGCTGGCCATAATTCCAATGAATCAGCACTTCCTGCCGCCCTTCAAAATAAAACTATTTAGAAGGGACAGGTTCTGAATGCTGCTATAGCGCCCCCTAGAGGCGAAATTACAAAATATTTCTCCTATAGGCTCAGAGTACATCCTTCCACACCTGGACCAAGTTTGGTTCGCATCGGACGATCTTTGTGAAATAGGCCCCACCCACAGAACTTTGGAAGTCGATTATATCGCAACGGTGCGGAATTTCAAAAATACGCAAAATAAGTTTTGCGCGGGACACTCCACACACGCTCTGTGATGTGGTTTGGTGAAGATCGGGCAAAATTTGAAGGAGAAATAGCGAAAAAACGCTTTTCGACAAAATTCAAAATGGCGGAAAATCTAGTTAGACGGAAATGGGCGGGGCCTATATCAGCAGATGCGGAATGACCCAAGGAATCCAGGGAAAAAAGAATTTTGAATGTAGCCCTTAGGGTTCAAAAGTTATGGACCAAAACGTAAGGACGGCTGTTATAGCGCCACCATCTGGTCAAATAGTGGAATTTTCCCGCACAGAGTAAAAGGTGACTCTGTAAACCTACCTACAAAGTTTGGTAATAGCAGGTCATACGGTGTCTGAGCTAGAGCTAATTTAATGCCAACGATTTCGAAACCCCATTCAAGTGAATGGGGAAAAAAATCGTACGTTAACGCCAATATCGCAAGATCGGGCAAAATTTGAAGGAGAAATAGCGAAAAAACGCTTTTCGACAAAATTCAAAATGGCGGAAAATCTAGTTAGACGGAAATGGGCGGGGCCTATATCAGCAGATGCGGAATGACCCAAGGAATCCAGGGAAAAAAGAATTTTGAATGTAGCCCTTAGGGTTCAAAAGTTATGGACCAAAACGTAAGGACGGCTGTTATAGCGCCACCATCTGGTCAAATAGTGGAATTTTCCCGCACAGAGTAAAAGGTGACTCTGTAAACCTACCTACAAAGTTTGGTAATAGCAGGTCATACGGTGTCTGAGCTAGAGCTAATTTAATGCCAACGATTTCGAAACCCCATTCAAGTGAATGGGGAAAAAAATCGTACGTTAACGCCAATATCGCAAGATCGGGCAAAATTTGAAGGAGAAATAGCGAAAAAACGCTTTTCGACAAAATTCAAAATGGCGGGAAATCTAGTTAGACGGAAATGGGCGGGGCCTATATCAGCAGATGCGGAATGACCCAAGGAATCCAGGGAAAAAAGAATTTTGAATGTAGCCCTTAGGGTTCAAAAGTTATGGACCAAAACGTAAGGACGGCTGTTATAGCGCCACCATCTGGTCAAATAGTGGAATTTTCCCGCACAGAGTAAAAGGTGACTCTGTAAACCTACCTACAAAGTTTGGTAATAGCAGGTCATACGGTGTCTGAGCTAGAGCTAATTTAATGCCAACGATTTCGAAACCCCATTCAAGTGAATGGGGAAAAAAATCGTACGTTAACGCCAATATCGCAAGATCGGGCAAAATTTGAAGGAGAAATAGCGAAAAAACGCTTTTCGACAAAATTCAAAATGGCGGAAAATCTAGTTAGACGGAAATGGGCGGGGCCTATATCAGCAGATGCGGAATGACCCAAGGAATCCAGGGAAAAAAGAATTTTGAATGTAGCCCTTAGGGTTCAAAAGTTATGGACCAAAACGTAAGGACGGCTGTTATAGCGCCACCATCTGGTCAAATAGTGGAATTTTCCCGCACAGAGTAAAAGGTGACTCTGTAAACCTACCTACAAAGTTTGGTAATAGCAGGTCATACGGTGTCTGAGCTAGAGCTAATTTAATGCCAACGATTTCGAAACCCCATTCAAGTGAATGGGGAAAAAAATCGTACGTTAACGCCAATATCGCAAGATCGGGCAAAATTTGAAGGAGAAATAGCGAAAAAACGCTTTTCGACAAAATTCAAAATGGCGGGAAATCTAGTTAGACGGAAATGGGCGGGGCCTATATCAGCAGATGCGGAATGACCCAAGGAATCCAGGGAAACAAGAATTTTGAATGTAGCCCTTACGGTTCAAAAGTTATGGACCAACACGTAAGGATGGCTGTTATAGCGCCCCCTAGAGGCGAAATGACACAATATTTGTCCTATAGGCTCAGAGTACATCCGTCCACACCTGTACCAAGTTTCGTTAGCATCGGACGATCTTTGTGAAATAGGCCCCACCCACAGAACTTTGGAGGTCGATTATATCGCAACGGTGCAGAATTTCAAAAAAACGCAAAATAAGTTTTGTGCGGGACAGTCCACACACGCTCTGTGATGTGGTTTGGTGAAGATCGGGCAAAATTTGAAGGAGAAATAGCGAAAAAACGCTTTTCGACAAAATTCAAAATGGCGGAAAATCTAGTTAGACGGAAATGGGCGGGGCCTATATCAGCAGATGCGGAATGGCCCAAGGAATCCAGGGAAAAAATAATTTTGAATGTAGCCCTTACGGTTCAAAAGTTATGGACCAAAACATAAGGAATGCTGCTATAGCGCCCCCTAGAGGCGAAATGACACAATATTTGTCGTATAGGCTCAGAGTACATCCGTCCACACCTGTACCAAGTTTGGTTAGCATCGGACGATCTTTGTGAAATAGGCCCCACCCACAGAACTTTGGAAGTCAATTATATCGCAACGGTGCGGAATTAAAAAAAAACGCAAAATAAGTTTTGTGCGGGACAGTCCACACACGCTCTGTGATGTGGTTTGGTGAAGATCGGGCAAAATTTGAAGGAGAAATAGCGAAAAAACGCTTTTCGACAAAATTCAAAATGGCGGAAAATCTAGTTAGACGGAAATGGGCGGGGCCTATATCAGCAGATGCGGAATGACCCAAGGAATCCAGGGAAAAAAGAATTTTGAATGTAGCCCTTACGGTTCAAAAGTTATGGACCAAAACGTAAGGATGGCTGTTATAGCGCCACCATCTGGTCAAATATTAAAATTTTCCTGCACATAGTAAAAGGTGACTCTGTAAACCTACCTACAAAGTTTGGTAATAGCAGGTCATACGGTGTCTGAGCTAGAGCTAATTTAATGGCAACGATTTCAAAACCCCATTCAAGTGAATGGGAAAAAAAATCGTACGTTAACGCCAATATCGCGAAAACCGGCGAACGAAACCCTTAGCAATCCAAATGCACACGATTCCTCAATGAGCCGCACGTTTTGATGTCTCCCATGTCTGTGTAGTGTGAAAACTGTAGGAGAAATGGCGAACCAAACTTTTGACCAGAAGAAAACAGAATAAATAAATAATAATAAAATTAAGTATGAGAGATTCTAAGATTGTGCTTGCCTATCTGCAAGCACAATAATAATACATCGGATTTATATAGCGCTTTTCCAAATGCTCAAAGACGCTTCACAATACAAAACAATATAATACCATAACTTAAGAATAGAGAAGAAAAAATAAAGAAAATAAATAAAAGGTGAGAGAGGAAGGAGTTCATGGGTTGAAAGCAAGGGTGAAAAGGTGGGTTTTGAGGGCGTGTTTGAATGATGACAGAGTGTCTGCTTGATGGATATGGCTGGGGAGGGCGTTCCAGAGGGTGGGGGCAGCTGCAGCGAAGGCCCTGTCGCCCCAGGTCCGGAGCTTCGTTCTGGTGGTTTGGAGAAGGTTAGCATCTGCAGACCTGTTTTAGAATGGGTCTTTCACTTAAATGCATAAAATAAGGTCTGTGGTTAACAAAAGTTGATGGAAACGTAAATCTGGGTTCAGCAGGATAATCTTCGTGAACGTTAAGAACTTTGAGGGTGTAGTAGGAGGTAGGAGGAGAGGGGCAGAGCAGACTACTTATCGTGCACAGATTCGTGTATAGGGAGACATTTAGTTTGTCATTGTAAACCCACAGCACAGTAATGATGACATGTTCTTCATAGATCTAGCCTTTTAATTTTGCTCTTAAGCTTTCTCAAAGTACACCAAATTCATGCATTTTACTTTAAAATGTTTTAAAAAAATCTCGCAGGGGGACATGCCCCCACACCCCCCCTAGGGGGTCTGCGGTCCCCCACCACAAATACTCAAAATCCTGTGGGAAACACTGGGGTTTTAGAATGGGGATTTCACTTAAATGCATAAAATACATGGAAGGTCTGTGGTTCACAAAGGTTGATGGGAACGCAAATCTTGGTTCAGCAGGATAATGTTTGTGAACGTTAAGAACTTTGAGGGTGTAGGAGGTAGGTAGGTAGATGTAGGAGGTAGGTGTAGTAGGAGGTAGAAGGAAAGGGGCAGAGCAGTAAGAACTTTGAGGGTGTAGGAGGAGTTGGGAGGAGAGGGGCAGAGCAGACTACTTACTGATGAGATGAGAGATGTTAGGCTGATAACCTTCCTCCCACTCACTCACTCAGTGATGAAGACCACCCCGTCCACTCAGTGATGAAGACCACCCCGTCCCACGGCTCAGAGCACTGATCCACGCTGTGTGCACACAGTGCTGCTCAGTACACTGGTGAGAGGACAGCATTACATGTTCATCTATGAACGCTTTCTGTTTCATCAAATATGATAAGCTATGCCTTCAAAGGACGGTGCAAAATCATATCAAGCTTTTGCTTTTTTATTCTACCGCCCACAGTTCCTCACATTTGCATAACCACATTCAGATATGTGGCACCTCAAAATCATCTGTTGAGTCAGATGGTGTCATTGTCTTTCTGTGTTGTGTTTGTCTTCTGACTAGTGATGTGACCGCTGCATACTTACACCAAGTCATCATCCTCGTAATGTAATCTGATTACCTACTGTGGCAATACAAGTGAATCTGAATCTCAATCAGATTCTTTTTTTCCTAAATCTAAGATAGAGGCCGGAGTAAAAAAATTCCAATATTGATATATCGGCCGATATTCTTATACACTTTATATTACACAATGTTTTTGCAATGATCCCTCAAATATCAAACACTTGACAAAGATATGACTTGACATGACTTGAGATATGTAATGTAGGGAGGATATTTTACAGCTTATCAATCAACTTTATTGTCCATAATGACATCAATGCAATGAAACAGTAAACTGCCCTGGGAATTTAATAATGATAAATAACTAGAAATACAAAAACACAGATAGAACAAATATAAAATATAACTTGAATTAAGAAAAAGATCAAATAGATACAACATGTTGTCTATGAGTTAAAAAATACCGATACTGATATATCGATTATCGGCCAATATCGGCCCATAATATCGGTGGACCGATATATCGGTCGGGCTCTAGTCTAAGCCAGCTCATATCAAATGTTCCAGCTTTGGTTCCTGGAACCGAGCGGGCCGGTCTTCTGGACCAGCCCTAAACGCTATATCTACTGTAGAGCCTCC
>NC_139645.1:39324644-39362144 GCF_964638095.1 Poromitra crassiceps
TCTCACAGTGTGATCAGAGACACACGCTGCTGGTATCTCCTCTCACAGTGTGATCAGAGACACATGCTGCTGGTATCTCCTCTCACAGCGTGATCAGAGACACACGCTGCTGGTATCTCCTCTCACAGTGTGATCAGAGACACACGCTGCTGGTATCTCCTCTCACAGTGTGATCAGAGACACGTGCTGCTGGTATCTCCTCTCACAGTGTGATCAGAGACACACGCTGCTGGTATCTCCTCTCACAGTGTGATCAGAGACACACACTGCTGGTATCTCCTCTCACAGTGTGATCAGAGACACACACTGCTGGTATCTCCTCTCACAGTGTGATCAGAGACACACGCTGCTGGTATCTCCTCTCACAGTGTGATCAGAGACACACGCTGCTGGTATCTCCTCTCACAGTGTGATCAGACACACGCTGCTGGTATCTCCTCTCACAGTGTGATCAGAGACACACGCTGCTGGTATCTCCTCTCACAGTGTGATCAGAGACACACGCTGCTGGTATCTCCTCTCACAGTGTGATCAGAGACACATGCTGCTGGTATCTCCTCTCACAGCGTGATCAGAGACACACGCTGCTGGTATCTCCTCTCACAGTGTGATCAGAGACACACACTGCTGGTATCTCCTCTCACAGTGTGATCAGAGACACACGCTGCTGGTATCTCCTCTCACAGTGTGATCAGAGACACACGCTGCTGGTATCTCCTCTCACAGTGTGATCAGAGACACATGCTGCTGGTATCTCCTCTCACAGTGTGATCAGAGACACACTGCTGGTATCTCCTCTCACAGTGTGATCAGAGACACACTGCTGGTATCTCCTCTCACAGTGTGATCAGAGACACACTGCTGGTATCTCCTCTCACAGTGTGATCAGAGACACACTGCTGGTATCTCCTCTCACAGTGTGATCAGAGACACACTGCTGGTATCTCCTCTCACAGTGTGATCAGAGACACACACTGCTGGTATCTCCTCTCACAGTGTGATCAGAGACACACTGCTGGTATCTCCTCTCACAGTGTGATCAAAGACACACGCTGCTGGTATCTCCTCTCACAGTGTGATCAGAGACACACGCTGGTATCTCCTCTCACAAGTCGTGTTTCCATTACCGTCAGAAATGCGCAAAATCTAAATATCGCAATAGAAATTGGGTAATGGAAACACGTAAATTTAGAAAAAGCTCCCAAATATCGCAAAACGTTTTTGCGCTCTCATGAGGTGGTTTTTCAGACGTGTCGATATAGCAGTTTATCGCAAAAGTGTAATGGAAACAGATTTTCCGCATTTGCACGTCATGTGACCCATCTTCTCCTTTGGAAAATGAAAGGAAATGAGGGAGAAAGGGTTTGATAAACCGTGGCAAAACCTTCGCAGCAAGTGGAAAACTTTGAAGCAACGCTACCTAGCAGAAAGACGTGTTGTGCAAAAGCGGAGCCGGAAAATAGATCATGTTTAATGGGAGAAATCGATCCATGCCTGTGTGCGCGCATTTGGCACAGCGGCGAGATGATCGGCGGGATGAAAAGCACACCGGTGCGGTGCTGTTGACTGAAGTGATTAATACATTACACACGTTTCAGGTGCAATGTTATAATTATAATACACGATATTCTGACTATTGCACCATATCAGCCTCCATCTCTAAAATGGGACAAGTTGTAGGCTACCTTTTTTCCTCTGCCTGTCGCGCTCACTGCATTCACCGCAGCCCGCAACATGTTCTTTTGAATTGATAATCAGGCTCGTTTATATGCGTTGTAACTTCATGTGGTGATTTGCATTGACCATTGGTTGGATTTGAGCATGCAGGGGACGGGATATGGGGCAGATCCGCGTGCGTAATCACTGTGGCAGCTGCTGGTAACGGGAATTGCGAAACTCAACTTCAATGGAAACGCCTACAAGTCGCAATTGTACATTGTCGAAGTTGTAGAAATATCGCAATTATTTTGCGAAAAACTGTAATGGAAACACAGCTACAGTGTGATCAGAGACACACTGCTGGTATCTCCTCTCACAGTGTGATCAGAGACACACTGCTGGTATCTCCTCTCACAGTGTGATCAGAGACACACTGCTGGTATCTCCTCTCACAGTGTGATCAGAGACACACTGCTGGTATCTCCTCTCACAGTGTGATCAGAGACACACGCTGCTGGTATCTCCTCTCACAGTGTGATCAGAGACACACGCTGCTGGTATCTCCTCTCACAGTGTGATCAGAGACACATGCTGCTGGTATCTCCTCTCACAGTGTGATCAGAGACACATGCTGCTGGTATCTCCTCTCACAGTGTGATCAGAGACACACGCTGCTGGTATCTCCTCTCACAGTGTGATCAGAGACACACGCTGCTGGTATCTCCTCTCACAGTGTGATCAGAGACACATGCTGCTGGTATCTCCTCTCACAGTGTGATCAGAGACACACTGCTGGTATCTCCTCTCACAGTGTGATCAGAGACACACACTGCTGGTATCTCCTCTCACAGTGTGATCAGAGACACATGCTGCTGGTATCTCCTCTCACAGTGTGATCAGAGACACACTGCTGGTATCTCCTCTCACAGTGTGATCAGAGACACACGCTGCTGGTATCTCCTCTCACAGTGTGATCAGAGACACACGCTGCTGGTATCTCCTCTCACAGTGTGATCAGAGACACACTGCTGGTATCTCCTCTCACAGTGTGATCAGAGACACACACACACACACACACACACACACACACACACACACACACACACACACACACACACACACACACTTGTGGTGGAGTTCCAGGCTTCAAGTTGAAGTGACCTTACATGACCTTACAGGCACAATGGAGACGAGGACCTTCTCTGAGATGTTCAGTGTGTTCCAACATCCCAGCTCCAATTAGCCAGATGGATGCTGCTAAACACAATAACACTCTCCTGTGCAGACGCTACAGTTCTGTCCAAGCAATGCGTTTGGCACCGCCAGTGAACCCATGATGCCAGACAGATCAGCTGCTGACATCTTTAAATGTCTCTGCCGCCAAAAGGCAAGAATGTCAAATTGTAAGAATGAATAGCTTGGCAGCGGACATTTAAAAAGATTACGGTTTTAATGATAATGAAAATTTGAAATGGTACGGTTATCGCAAGGAATTTTATCACGGCGGTTATCATTAAAAGCGGTTATCGTTACATCTCTATAATGTAAACACAGCCAGTGAATCTGAGTGGCTCTATATGATGATGCAGGATGTCTGAGTGTGTGCAGGTGGGTACTTGAGGTGATGGGCTGAGGGGAGGTTCAGTGGGAACGACTGATTGTTTCACCTAATAGAAAGTGGATATTATTCACAGTAATCTGTCGCATGTCATTTGTGACATTTGTCTCCTAATTAATTATTCCACCATGAGGATAATTACCCCGTGCTGAGGATGATTTTTGTTCTTACTCGCAAAAAAGAATCTCACGTCGTCACTTTGACTCCCTCTTTCTCCCTCTCTGTCTGCCTCTCTCTCTCTCTCCTCTCTCTCTCTCTCTCCTCTCTGTCTCTCTCTCCTCTTTCTCCCGCTCTGTCTGCCTCTCTCTCTCTCTCCTCTCTCTCTCTCTCTCCTCTCTGTCTCTCTCTCCTCTCTCTCTCTCCCTGTCTGCCTCTCTCCCTCTCTGTCTCTCTCTCCTCTCTCTCCCTCCCTGTCTGCCTCTCTCCACCTCTCTCTCTCTCTCCTCTTTCTCCCTCCCTGTCTGTCTGTCTCTCCTCTTTCTCCCTCTCAGTCTGCCTCTCTCTCCTCTTTCTCCCTCCCTGTCTGTCTCTCTCTCTGTCTGTCTCTCTCTCTCCTCTTTCTCCCTCTCTGTCTGCCTCTCTCTCCTCTTTCTCCCTCCCTGTCTGTCTCTCTCTCTGTCTCTCTCTCTCCTCTTTCTCCCTCCATGTCTGTCTCTCTCTCCTCTTTCTCCCTCCCTGTCTGTCTCTCTCTCTGTCTCTCTCTCTCCTCTTTCTCCCTCTCTGTCTGCCTCTCTCTCCTCTTTCTCCCTCCATGTCTGTCTCTCTCTCCTCTTTCTCCCTCCCTGTCTGTCTCTCTCTCTGTCTCTCTCTCTCCTCTTTCTCCCTCCATGTCTGTCTCTCTCTCCTCTTTCTCCCTCCCTGTCTGTCTCTCTCTCTGTCTCTCTCTCTCCTCTTTCTCCCTCCATGTCTGTCTCTCTCTCCTCTTTCTCCCTCCCTGTCTGCCTCTCTCCACCTCTCTCTCTCTCTCCTCTTTCTCCCTCCCTGTCTGTCTCTCTCTCCTCTTTCTCCCTCTCTGTCTGTCTCTCTCTCCTCTTTCTCCCTCCCTGTCGGCCTCTCTCCATCTCTGTCTCTCTCTCTCTCTCCTCTTTCTCCCTCTCTGTCTGCCTCTCTCCCTCTCTGTCTGCCTATCTCCACCTCTCTCCACCTCTCTCTCTCTCTCCCTGTCTGCCTCTCTCCACCTCTCTCTCTCTCTCTCTCTCTCTCTCTCCCTGTCTGCCTCTCTCCACCTCTCTCTCTCTCTCTCTCTCTCCCAGCCCCCCTGCTGTCTTTGTTTGCCTTGCATCTGATCCATCATGGCTGGTGAGATGGCTGGTGCTGTGAGGTGAGGTGAGGCGCTGGTTCTGCCGGGGGCCCGGCCCGTGGCTTTGGGTTCTAATAGGTTTTGCACAGCCTGTTCATTGGATCTGGTGTGTGGCTGAGGAGCCTCATTAGAGACAGCAGCTCACAGAGGAAGGCTGCACTCTCCATCACTACCGGGCTGGAGCACTGGCAAGGAGGAGGAGGAGGAGAGAGAGAGAGAGAGAGAGAGAAAGAAAGAAAGAAAGAGAGAAAGAGAGAAAGAAAGAAAGACAGACAGAAAGGAGTGAAACCCACCTAAACTCAGTTTAACCCCCTTTTTAGTTCAACTGAAATGTGCTTTTTGTAAAAATTCTTTATGTAATAAATTGGATGTGCTTCCGGTATCTATTGTATATATAGAGAGGCAAAGTGACCGCCTACTTCCTGCTTCAGCACTGTACCAGAGATTTTCATCCGCCATTTATTTTCCCATAGACATTTCGTAAAATGCGTATAAAACTAGTTTTACTGGTTCAAACCAAACGGTACAGATATATTTAGAAACAGGAGAGATCGCCTAACATTTCACTGGGACCAAAATGTTAAAAAAAAAGCGGGTTTAAAGAAAATATTCTTTTGATGTTTTTTAAAGTTTTGGTCCGAGTGAAATGTTCTATGGTCTCTCCCGATTATAGCGTTAGCTGAACCGTTTGGTTCGACGAAGTACAACTATTTTATACGCATTTTCCGAAATGTCTATGGGGAAATAAATGGCGGATGAAAATCTCTGGTACAGTGCTGAAGCAGGAAGTGACGTTCCACTTTGCCTCTCTATATTACACGTCATTTCCGCCTCACTCAGCACAACGCTGAAGAAAGCCTTCTGGCTGAAACGTGCGTTGCTGCTGTCTGTTCTGTCCCAGATGACTTGAGTCTGCTCATTGCATTGAGTTTGAAAGGTTTTTCAACATGAATTAGATGGCCCTATGGTCTTTTTTAATTCATTCATAAATAAGATCAGCTTTTAAAGTTGTTCAAAATGAATGAGATTGCTCTGCGGTACTTTTTAATTCAAATGTAGCACTCATTCATCAACTGGCCGTCTCTTCACGTCACATCCTGAGGTAAAGCCTTTGATGGAGATCTGCTTTCATACAAGCAGCAGTTTTGAACGACTTCAAGATTCAAGATTTTTATTTTTATTGTCACTCCGTAGTACAAGTATCACGTGTGAAATTCTTGTGCTGTGGACTCCGTTTACAACATATAACAGGGCATTTGAGTGCAAAAACAACAAGAGACACAACAAGCAATAAGGCAGTAGAGTGATAAGACAAGTCAGAGACAGTGGCATATTCACTGCACATAGGTGCACATGGCATGTGCATACTTTAGACATACTTAAACATAGTTAACGTTCTGTTTGCACAGGTGCAAATAGAATATACCTAAGTAAACATAAGACATACGTAATGGTAGCAGCTACATTACGGTACAGTACAGCTGCTACACTATTTGTGTATGTTAAAGAGTCTCGTGGCCTGCGGGAAGAAACTGTCCCTCAAGCGATGTGTGCGTGCTTCACCACAATGTCTTGACTGGACAAGATCACTGTGTTGTCTTATTTTCACCAATGTTGCGTCTTACCAACAAAACATGACAATTTATCTTCCTACAAGTCCTTCAATTTGACCTCTACAGCTGTGTTCCCATCAGCTAGTAGTCCCCAGCGAAAGTGACCACTGTGTGCAGTCCACCTCACTGGGGACCACGAGCTGATGGGAACGCAGCCTGAGTGAGTGGGAACCCTACATCCATACATTGATAAGTGAGTGTGGGAACCCTAAATCCATACATTGATTTTTTTTTTGGATCATATCATTGAGTTGTGTGTTTGTTTGAATAGTTTCCTCCTCTTTGTGTTAATTGGCCGTCACATCAGTGGTCAGGAGATGAGTCTCGAGCAGAAGAAAGAGAGAGGACACCAGTGGAGCAGCAGGAGGAGGAAGAGGAAGATGTGGAGGGAGGAGGAAGATGAGGCAGAAAGGGGAGAAACAAAGAAGAGTAGAGAGGGAAAAGAATCAGAGGAGAGAATGAGATTGGATACAGAAAGCTCTCTCATTTCCATGCCAGCATTACATGTGGCCGTGCGCTCTGAGCAGCACTGTGGTTTCTCCATCGCTGCCTCCCACTGAGGGAGATGAGATGCAGCCACGCACAGAGTGAATTATTAATGTGAAGATCTCCTCCTCGTACCAATCCAATAAGCTGCCTATGATTTGGCTGTCAGAGAGATTGGTGGTCTGAATAAGGCAAAACTACCCGGGTCACGTGGTGCCCCAGTTCCCCTCCCTGGGTAATTGACTTGTGCGCGGTATTGACTTTCTGTCCTTATAGCGCCGCGGGCCCGGACTGGAGCCTGGAGTCTGGCTCCTCAAGGTGGCATGCAGGACCTCAGGTTAACTCCTGTCCTCACACACTACAGGACGACCTCTGTCCTTTTAGAACCTCAGGTTAACTCCTGTCCTCACACACTACAGGGTGACCTCTGTCCTTTTAGAACCTCAGGTTAACTCCTGTCCTCACACACTACAGGGTGACCTCTGTCCTTTTAGAACCTCAGGTTAACTCCTGTCCTCACACACTACAGGACGACCTCTGTCCTTTTAGAACCTCAGGTTAACTCCTGTCCTCACACACTACAGGGTGACCTCTGTCCTTTTAGAACCTCAGGTTAACTCCTGTCCTCACACACTACAGGACGACCTCTGTCCTTTTAGAACCTCAGGTTAACTCCTGTCCTCACACACTACAGGGTGACCTCTGTCCTTTTAGAACCTCAGGTTAACTCCTGTCCTCACACACTACAGGGTGACCTCTGTCCTTTTAGAACCTCAGGTTAACTCCTGTCCTCACACACTACAGGGTGACCTCTGTCCTTTTAGAACCTCAGGTTAACTCCTGTCCTCACACAGGATGACCTCTGTCCTTTTAGAACCTCAGGTTAACTCCTGTCCTCACACACTACAGGATGACCTCTGTCCTTTTAGAACCTCAGGTTAACTCCTGTCCTCACACACTACAGGGTGATCTCTGTCCTTTTAGAACCTCAGGTTAACTCCTGTCCTCACACAGGATGACCTCTGTCCTTTTAGAACCTCAGGTTAACTCCTGTCCTCACACACTACAGGATGACCTCTGTCCTTTTAGAACCTTAGGTTAACTCCTGTCCTCACACACTACAGGACGACCTCTGTCCTTTTAGAACCTCAGGTTAACTCCTGTCCTCACACAGGATGACCTCTGTCCTTTTAGAACCTCAGGTTAACTCCTGTCCTCACACAGGACGACCTCTGTCCTTTTAGAACCTCAGGTTAACTCCTGTCTTCACACACTACAGGACAACCTCTGTCCTTTTAGAAGCTCAGGTTAACTCCTGTCCTCACACACCGCGGGGGGTTGGTGCACCCGCTGCCTGCTCCCGACCCTGCAGCCTCCAACGAAACCTCAGGGGTGGACTCTGGCTTTAATGCCTTCTGACAGGTCTTCTGACAGGTCTTCTGACAGGTCTTCTGACAGGTCTTCTGACAGACCAGACCACTATTGATTTTTACAATGGAGAGATATGGCAGGAAGGAGAGCGCCCTACACGAGGTCTTTAGGTGTGTCGATGGGTAAATACAGGATCTGGAAAGATGCTGTTGCTGCATGAAAACCATGAATCTTCCAAAATGAAATCAACAGTTTTGGATGATACGTTCTTGATAGCTACACTAGATGACTGTGCATGTTGGTGGCTGCAAATGGCAGTCAGGTGTAAATGTTTCTAAAACAATACCCAGAAATCATGAGATGTGATGTCAGGTTAGGGCCTGTGTCCACCTGGCGTCTTTTCCTCAGGTCCAGCGTCTATTTTCAATTGTTTCCAATGGGAGGAGAGCGTATGCGAGCGCACACGGACGTGTAGAGAAAGTGCAGAGCGCCCAGCGTCTTTTTTCGGCGTTTTTGTGCGCCGACTCCCAGCGCTTCCAGCTGAAAATATTTTAACTTTTCAGAAAGACGCTGGTGTCGGCTGCTCCTTTTCTGGTAACTAATCATATGGAAAAACTATCGCAACAGAGACAGAACGGCTCAATTGTGGGAGCAGATCGGCTAGACAGTTAATATTTCTGGTGAGTGTTGTGCTTACTGCTTTTAATAGCGTAGCCTACCTGTGTTGTTAGCTTGCTAGCTGTCAGCTATCAAGCTGAACTAACGTTACTTGCAGACTGCTTCCTTGTATATTGTGCGCTGGGATCAGCGTTCCCCAGCGCACTCCCAGCTTTTAACGTCGGAAAAAGAAGCTAGGTGGACACAGGCCCTAAGACTACAGCACGCTCATGTTTACCAACCCGGCCAGTCTGCCATGCTTTATACCAAAGATACCAAGGGGACAAGAGAGGAAGATCTAGTGTTGGTTTAGGACCCGGCTGGTCTGCCATGCTTTATACCAAAGATACCAAGGAGACAAGAGAGGAAGATCTAGTGTTGGTTTAGGACCCGGCTGGTCTGCCATGCTTTATACCAAAGATACCAAGGAGACAAGAGAGGAAGATCTAGTGTTGGTTTAGGACCCGGCTGGTCTGCCATGCTTTATACCAAAGATACCAAGGAGACAAGAGAGGAACATCTAGTGTTGGTTTAGGACCCGGCTGGTCTGCCATGCTTTATACCAAAGATACCAAGGAGACAAGAGAGGAAGATCTAGTGTTGGTTTAGGACCCGGCTGGTCTGCCATGCTTTATACCAAAGATACCAAGGAGACAAGAGAGGAACATCGTTGGTTTAGGAGACACTTTGCACTTTACATTTTCAATAGGGATGCACCGATTGCCATTTTCTTGGCCGATTCCGATTTCCGATTTTTGAATAGTCTGACTTGCCGATACCGATTTTTGCCGATTCCGATTTTTTTTTCTAAAAACAACAATTGACAGCTTACACAAACGTTTTTGTAACTTTGTTTGAAAATTAAGATTCATAGAACAATTCTTACATCTAATGGGGATCCAAATAATCTTATCTTATCTTATCATTTGCATGAAGTAGGACCATCTCACTCAAACACATCTCAAAATAAAAGTGTTCCAGGTTAGGCTACTGGACAGAGCTTTTTTGTGCAAATACAATGAATACAAAAATTAAATTTAATCCAATAGCCTACATCCCACAGCTATCATGCATTTACTTTTCCAAAAGAAAACAGGTGCAACAGAACATCAAAATGATCCATGGACAAGGAGTTTATAGACTGGCTCCAGACCAGTCCTCTTGAGTAGAGGGGAAATGAGTTTATGAGTTACAGTAACGATCTTCAGTCTGAATATCAGGCGGAGTTTACACACAGTCCGAAGTTTGGTATGCGTATTTTTATCTGCCATCCGAAAAAATATCGTCACGCACAGAAATCCTTGCACACTTGTGAGTCCGATGCATTTTTATTATTATGTCCGTCATTCTATTTGCAATACGAAACAAACAAATAGTCTCTCCTGTATCCACGTTACAACATGACTGACAGGCTGAGGCAGCAGCGCTGATGTGGAATGGAGAATGCAGGTCGGGGAATGGTTATACTGGACACAATGCTCACGTTCACCTCGCCAAGTCGGCTGTGCACTGTGGCCGGGTGCAGCAGCACTGCTTCCCGGGTAGAGAGAGCAGAGAGAGGGGGGCCAGTGAGGTGAAGCGAGCCGCTCAGACTGGACTCCAGCCGAGCGGGACTCGGCCGCATCTCTGTCTCCACGGCTTATTTTCGATTTGCATGTGTGACAAACTGCGAGCTTTGTCTACTTCACTGACGGTGAAAAAAATCCACAACGAGGAAGGTATGCTGGCGTGTGTGGTGTGGTGGCTGGGTGCCTGTCTCGGTGCTTTGGGGTGCGCGCACGTCATGTGAAAATCGGCTCACAGAATCGGCTATTTAGAGTGACCGATCACGTGAAAATCGGCCATTTCCGGTCACGTGCCGATCGATCGGTGCATCCCTAATTTTCAAGGCACCTTTTCCTGTGGGTGGAGAAGTGTTTTCATACAGTACCCGACTCTGCAGCCCCACTTTGTGATAAGACAGGTGTATTTTACATATAAATATTTTTTAACATAAAAAAGTGAATTTTGAATGGAATATAATAATTTTGAAGGGTTCCTCTCGTGCAATTCATGTTCAAAATGTTTGAACATTATGTGAGATTGGTCGTTATGGATTCTATTGATTTAAATTGATAAACTGGAGCAGTTAGGGTGCAAGGCACATCAGCAGTGAGTCAGTGTTGAAGAGGATGTCATTAATTTTCTCATCCAGAGCAGACTTTTGATGCTCGTTTATTTCAAACGTGCCCTTCTGGTACAAGCTTTGGCTGTTTAATCGTATGCTTGTTGGGACTAATTGCCTCCCTCGTCTGATTGGTGGGTTTGAATGTAAATGACACCATTCTTCTGACAGTCGACAAGTCAGTGTCCTTGTTTAAGCAGCTAGACATGTCATATGTGGTCTGACTCATCCCCTGAAGGAACATGGCACCCTGTCACTTACTGAAGGCTGGCCGCTGAGCAAGCAGGGCTGCAAACGATGCACACACACACACACACACACACACACACACACACACACACACACACACACACACACACACACACACACACACACACACACACACACACACAGGATCAGGATCAGGATAAGGATAGTTCTTCTTAGCATTTGTTTCAACCTGCTTGGCGTCACTTACCTACTAACACGTTGCTGAGTAAAAGGGTTGTCTGTGTCTCGTTGCTAAGAAACTCATACTGCAGGAGTGGAAGTCCCCCTCCCCACCCTCTTTCCAGCTATGCCTGGCAGACATGACCTCTGTTATACGGATGCAGAGACTCTGGTTCCTGAAGACCAACTCACTCGGGAGGTTTCTGGTTGTCCATTTCTGGCACCTCGACGAGGTTAGAGGCAATGGGTGACCTTTTGAAAGATACCGCATACCTCAAAAGCATAATGTTATGCTTTTATATACCGTATCTGTTATATTATGTCTGGTAGCCTCCTATTTTCTCTTGATTTGTCTTGTTTTTGTTGTCGTCACTGTCTAATTTTCATGATTTATGATTTTCTTCTTTCCCTCTTTGTCTCACACTGTCTATGTATTAACACAAAACTGTAAAAAAAAAGTTGTCACAATACTAGCATTTCTAACTTCGATACCGATACCCAGGAAAATAACACACACACACACACACACACACACACACACACACACACACACACACACACACACACACACACGTCACGTGGAACACAACCATTGCGTCCTGCATTAACATCAGAGTGTATTTGTATTGAGCGCTGTCAGCCTGGATGATATTTGGACCTGTGCTTATAGCTCAGACACGGGCCGTCTAGACGAGGGAGGGAACACGAGTGAGAGGATCGGTGTTCCATATCACAACATCTCCATCTCATCACAACATCTCCATCTCATCACAACATCTCCCTCTCCATCTCATCACAACATCTCCATCTCATCACAACATCTCCATCTCATCACAACATCTCCACCTCATCACAACATCTCCACCTCATCACAACATCTCCATCTCATCACAACATCTCCATCTCATCACAACATCTCCATCTCATCACAACATCTCCACCTCATCACAACATCTCCACCTCATCACAACATCTCCATCTCATCACAACATCTCCATCTCATCACAACATCTCCATCTCATCACAACATCTCCATCTCATCACAACATCTCCATCTCATCACAACATCTCCACCTCATCACAACATCTCCACCTCATCACAACATCTCCATCTCATCACAACATCTCCATCTCATCACAACATCTCCCTCTCATCACAACATCTCCCTCTCATCACAACATCTCCATCTCATCACAACATCTCCCTCTCATCACAACATCTCCATCTCATCACAACATCTCCCTCTCCATCTCATCACAACATCTCCATCTCATCACAACATCTCCACCTCATCACAACATCTCCCTCTCATCACAACATCTCCATCTCATCACAACATCTCCCTCTCATCACAACATCTCCATCTCATCACAACATCTCCATCTCATCACAACATCTCCATCTCATCACAACATCTCCATCTCATCACAACATCTCCCTCTCCATCTCATCACAACATCTCCATCTCATCACAACATCTCCCTCTCCACCTCATCACAACATCTCCACCTCATCACAACATCTCCCTCTCCACGGGTGCTGGGCCTCGCTGACAGCTGCTGTGAAGAGCAGCTTCACGGTGGACCGCTCACTGCTGCTACAGTAGCACCACAGCTGGCCAACCAAAACCAAGCAGACACATGGTGATATGTGGATACAACCATATCCAGTGGACAAGCAACAATTTGTTCGCATAATACACACAAATCAGCGTTGTACCCTGGCTGTGGCTGTCTCTGTATATATGGAAATACATACAGCATTGTCTTCTTCTTTCTTTTTTTGCGTACGCTGGCACATCACTGTTGCACTCTGGGTAATGAGTACTGACGGCATATAAAAGTCAGGTTGGAGATGTCATCCATGTTTCTAGCGGGAGGAAAGCTCTTCTCAGCGATGTTCTCTGCAGGCTGTAATGTCATTAGGAGGGTTCAGTGCTCATTAAGCCTGAGCAGATGTGGCAGACAGAGACGCATGTTGCATACATCAGACAGCAGGTGGAGTAGAGAGGTGGCTGTTTGCTGTTACAGTGCTGGTGCTGCTGCTGATGGTGCTGGTGGTGTAATTACTGTCTATTTGTATGTGTGTGTGTGTGCATGACGGTGCTCTGTGGAGAGCCCTTGTCTCTGGTTGTTGTTGGTGGTCGCTGTTGTGCTGTGTGTCTGCCCAGGTCTGTCTTTGTTCATTCAAGCATATGTGTCTATGCCTCTGTGTGTGTGTGTGTGTGTGTGCGTGTGCGTGTGTGTGGGTGTGTGCGTGTGTGTGTGTGTGTGTTATGGCTGTGAATCTTCACTGGCCTCACGATTCGATTTGATTACGATTCATCTGTCAACGATTCGATTCGATTCCACGATGCATCACGATGCATCTCGATACAGCTCAAAGTATCGCAGCTCCAAGTATCAAATCCTCAATTTTCTGTATTATTACTGCACGTGGCTACTTTTTCATCAATTAATACAAGCAGTCAAATAAATATCAAGTCAATTTTTTTCTTAGAAAGTGCTTTAAAATCTGAATGTCAACAGAAATTTAAACATAAACGATTCAACGATTCATTCGATCCGATTCACAAGTCCGCATCGCGATGCATCGATTATATGATTAATTGTGACACCCCTAGTGTGTGTGTGTGTGTGTGTGTGTGTGTGTGTGTGTGCGTGTTGTGTGTGTGCATGTATACCACAGCTCAAGTGCATAGACACTGAATCCTGTAGTATGTTTCTGACCAACCTGTGAAAATGTCTGGTAGCATAATGTTAGGGCGGCATTAGCTCAGGAGGTAGAGCTGTCGCCTGGCTGTCAGAAGGTTCGAGGCTGGCTCCTCCCGGTAGTGTGTCGAGGTGTCCTTGAGCAAGAATTCATGCTTTGTCTGCCGACACTTTTGAAACGGTCGCCGACAGAAATGAGGACTTGAGTCGACACTCTCAAGTGTTGGCGAGCAGCAGTGTCTGCTACCTGGTGAAATGTCTAGTGTCGCTGACTACGTCACGATGTGTCGCGCAAGTCTGATTGGCTATATAGACGGCACGCGCTTGACTTCCTTGTTTTGGTTTTCGCTCGATTGAAATGAATGAACGTGTCTCCGCTATTTTTATCAGCCTGTCCTTGATGTATGACTTCGTGAAAATCACAAAGAACATTGTGCATTTCCCAGAGAGAGAGGAGGTGAGTTGTGTGTCGTTTATATGCGGCTGCAGCCAAGTACGTTACATCTTGCCTCCGACGTGGTTTCACTGTGCATTCCGTTCCCTCTCTTCTCTTGGCTGTCTACTTATAGCCTTCGGGTGTCACGTGACCGTTGAACCGAGGTGAACGTTCACTGAAGTATAAATACAACACCGTGAGCGACACTTTCTTTTTCGTCTGCGACCATGTGCTGAGCGACACTTTCTAATAAGTATAAATTAAGCTTAACTGCTCCTGACGAGCAGTTAGCACCTTGCATGGCTGCAGACGCCTCTGTGTGTGAATATGAGTGTGAATGTGTGAATGTGAGGTATTCATGTAAAAGCACTTTGGCTAGTGGATAGACTATATAAAATGTGCTCTATAAATACCGCCCATTTACCATTTACCAACTATGTGAGGTGAACATGATTTATCTTACCAGACATTTAAACTCTTTAGTTTATTTGTTATAGGCCTTAAATCACAGTTACAGTCTCTGATTGGCTGAAGGAGTTGTCTGTCAGGGCAAGTACTCCCACCCGATGTGGGCGGGCTGGACGGCAGACTGATCTGCAGAATGAGACGTGAGTTCACACGTGATCAGTTTGGTTTTACGAGGCTATAACATTATGAGTATGACACAATACATGAAGATGACACCCTCCGACCTTTGACCCTCAGTGAGAGGAAGAGGATGTGGAAAAACTCATGGAAACTGTATTAGCAAATACATCAATGGAGGAAAGTTTGGGTACCGAGAGCGAGCGAACAAAGATGAAATATTCATGGGACATATTCAAAATAGACAGAATGAACAGAAGAAGTGTTTGGGTGAACGTTAGACTGCTTTATTTTGGAGTTCTCAACTGATCTGAACAGATTGCTTTCTTCTCTTTGACTAGAGTAGAGCTCGCTCTGCTGTGCTGCTTATATGCACACAAATGTCATTATTCAAGATCAGCTGTTTTCAATGTGTTCACATTCAGGCTATTCCAGTGGAAACAGAATTTCTATAGGCTGCAAAAAATCATAAGCCTTATACATGTGTCTTACATCATACAATATCTAGGATATAACATAAAATATACAAAATAATATAAAAACACATACTCTAATGAAGCTTCTGAAGTCAATCTTTCAAAACTACCGGTACATCAGCTGCATGTGATTGTCTTCCTATGAAAAATGAATTGTGCTGTGAAGTTCATTTGAAAGTGAGATTAAAGACTAATCGTATCATGACAACCAATAATTATTACATTATGAAAATACTGGTGTGATTAAAACCATATCCATCATAATACCAAAGCATCTAAATGATCAGAGCAAAATAGGCTCCTATTATTATTTTTTTGATTTTTTTGATTATTAGATTACATTTTTGCCTTTATTGGATAGGACAGTGGGCAGAGCAGGGGGGAGAGAGAGAGAGGGGATGACATGCGGCCGGCAGGAGACCACGAGTTGTTGTTCGAACCCAGGTCGGCCGGCTGAACCACCCTCTTATTATTATTTCACTGAGATGAGAAAACGATATAAATTTGAAAACGATGAAGGTTTCCTTCAGAGCCTCCAGAGGTGATGCTTCAATTTGAGCTGCCTGACATTTGATCCTTTTTCACCAAAGTGGATTCAGTCCCCTGCAGAGGGAAAGCATGATTAACTGACTGCACTCAATCAGGCCATTATGTCCTTATGTGCTGTCTCCATGTACCTGTCCTTATGTCCTTATGTTCTGTCTCCATGCACCTGTCCTTATGTTCTGTCTCCATGTACCTGTCCTTATGTCCTTATGTTCTGTCTCCATGCACCTGTCCTTATGTTCTGTCTCCATGTACCTGTCCTTATTAGGGATGTTCATCAATTATCGAAAATCGATAATCGATCGTTAAGGATTGGAATCGATCCTGTGGCATTTGGATCGATTTTTTAATTATTAAAAAAAAAAAAAAAAAAAAAAATTGACTAGGTTTGGGTGGAATTCGTTACTCCTCGCCCCACTCCATTGCACAGCCGACTAACCTGAGGTGGAGCTTCATATAGTCTCTAGTTTTCTGGCTGGGCACGGGCCTTTGTGCCAACAAAACTGTTTTAAACATGGGAAATTCACACCGGCATGCGCCGGGGACAGCAGTGTTGGAGAGGAGACACATTGAAATAAAGAGTTCATTGAGGAGAACACGTTGTCTTTCGTATTTTCTGCCATAGGCATTCATTTTGTAAAAAAAAAAAAAAAAAATTGAATTTTTTTTTGTGAAAATATTGAAAATTTTCTAAGTATTAATAAAATCGATAATCGATAATTGATCGTTAATTCTCACCGATTATCGATTTTGGAAATTTTTCAAAATGAACATCCCTAGTCCTTATGTCCTTATGTTCTGTCTCCATGCACCTGTCCTTATGTTCTGTCTCCATGCACCTGTCCTTATGTTCTGTCTCCATGCACCTGTCCTTATGTTCTGTCTCCATGCACCTGTCTTTGCACTCTGATGAACAAAGTGGAGGCATCCATTACCCCCCCCCCAAGATTGACCCACTCCTGCCCCCTACAGGTCCACAGATGTCAGGCTACATCGCTTCACCACACAGCACCCCCCTTCCCCTAGTTCTCCGTCAGCAGGCCCACATGTCACTGTCAGCGGGCCGCTTAGCAGGACATGCAGGCTGGGACACTGAGCCCATCAACACCTCCCCTGGAGGCCGGCAGGCCACCCGCATGCTCGCCGTGCCGGGGCCGCTCGTGGGGTTGAATGGAGGTGGGTTGTGTCCTGAGGAGAAAGAGCGATGGAGGAGCAGGAGCTTAGAGCATATGGTCCCAGCAGTGTCCTGGAGCATGGGGGTCACCTCTGAATGGAAGAAGCCCCCTCGTAAACGCAGGCTTTGCTGGGCCATGTGTGCTGTAGCGCGAGGCTGTGTGTGTCCTTCTTGGCAGAGCCTGGCTGCTCAGTGGGCACAGGGACAGAACGAGCAGAGAACAGCTGGGCCCGTTCAGAGCAGACTGTCGCCCCGCAGGAAGCCCCTCCATATCCTCTCAGCCTCCTCTCATCAGCACCCACAGATAGACGGGGGAGACTTGGCCCGGGGTCTCCCCCGCTCTCTCCCTCCCGGGGTCCCCCCCCCCCCCTCTCTCTCTCTCCCTCTGTGTCCCTTGGCTGCCTTCTCTCTTTGGAAGCAGAATAAATGGGACAGACACACAGGCAAACAGAGGAGAATAAGATTACAAAGTGACTCTCCACATTGTCCCGTGCCAAATATGCTACAAAATACAGCTCATGTGTGAGGTCGTGTCTCTTGAGGACTTTGGTTCTCGGTGCTAAATCAGAGAGGCAGCTTGTGACAATGACAGAACGAGAGGGAGAAGTTGAGGACACTGCTCCTGGTTTGTGGTGTGTGGTTGATGATACAGGCCGTGTGCGTTAGCTCCAATTCTCCTCACAAAGTGTGAAGGAATGAAGCAGGCTGATGTGATGAAACACTGAGCACACGAGAAGAGAGACAACCTCCTTCTTCCTATGCTTCTTGGAAACACGATGCACTTTACTTCCAGTTACTTTTTCATGTATATGTGTAGCCTCAGTATCCACTGCCTTGGCTGCTCTCATCTCCATCCTTCTCATCCTCAGCTGGGGCTCCATCATACCTGAGTACACCTCCTACACTCTCACATCATACCTGAGTACACCTCCTACTACGGGTGCTCCAAAAAAATCGATTGTTGAAAGGATCACGATTCTTAATGCCACGATTCCTGGATCGATTCCAAACTCCCAAGAATCGATTCTTCTTCGTATTGTAAATTTTTTTTTTTTACAGTGCACCTGAACACAACATGCAAGATACCAGCTGAATAAGTGTCCAAATGTTCATGTCATTTGTGTACTGTACTGCCACGGTGCCACCACCTCTTGCACTTAAGAACTCTGGTTAATGTATTCCCCCCAAAATCTATAAATCCTTCTCAAAGTCTACAGATCCCCCCCAGCCTATAAATCCATCTTATCTGAAGAACATATGGGGGGAATTCCCCCCTAGTTTGCAAAATGAATTTAGGCCCTGACTGTAATACTTCAGAAGTTGAATTTGAAGTTCAGCATTAATACATTTGTCATTTTTTGTCTTAGATTTACCTTCGTGTGTTATTGCAATATAAAACTACATAATTGAGAATCGATTCTAGATTCTGGAATTGAGAATCGTTGGAATCGAGAATCGATTCTGGAATCGGATCGTGACCCCAGGAATCGGAATCGGATCGGATCGTGGCTTAGCCGGATCGGAGCAGCCCTACCTCCTACACTCTCAGAGCTGCGGCGGTGCGTTGATGTGTTGTGAGGACGTCCCCGGAGAGGAAGCGTACCTCGGCAGCTCTCCTCAGGGGTTATCTGAAGAGACCCTTACGTCTCTTCAGCCTCTGCTTAGTAGCTTTAAGAGGCGCGCGCTCGCCACAACAAAACACTTGAGCAGTAAATCCCCCCCGTACTTGGATTGCACCAGGCGGGTCATTTCCTGGCCAGAGGAGGGGGGAGTGGCCTGCAGGAGGAGGGGGGAGTGGCCTGCAGGAGGAGGGGGGAGTGGCCTGCAGGACCATCAGAATAACAATGGACTCCTCCTCTCACTCTGTTATTAGCCCCGGTCACCCAGAGCGATTAGAATACCAAAGCAGTCCTGGAGGCCATCAAATAAACACTATTGTGCTGGTCAGCTGTTTTCAACAGTAAACACACCAGGGACAGATCTGCTTTTGGAGATTCTGAATTGCGTTCAGAAGAGAGTGAGCGGCTAGGGGAGAAGATCAGTGGTGAGCGATGGGCAGATAGTCAATGTAAAAGACATCAAATGAGAGCTGATAGATGATGCGCTGGAGATATCAGATGCAAAAGAAGGCAGAAGAAAGATGCCCAATACTCACATGACTCACAAAGATCATGCGCTCTGAATTGCCAACAAATCTTCTCCCACTTATTACAGTAGTAAGTGTGAAGTTGCACAGTAGTAAGTGTGAGGTTGCACAGTAGTAAGTGTGAGGTTGCACAGTAGTAAGTGTGAAGTTGCACATTAGTAAGTGTGAAGTTGCACAGTAGTAAGTGTGAAGTTGCACAGTAGTAAGTGTGAAGTTGCACAGTAGTAAGTGTGAAGTTGCACAGTAGTAAGTGTGAGGTTGCACAGTAGTAAGTGTGAAGTTGCACAGTAGTAAGTGTGAAGTTGCACAGTAGTAAGTGTGAAGTTGCACAGTAGTAGTAAGTGTGAAGTTGCACAGTAGTAAGTGTGAAGTTGCACAGTAGTAGTAAGTGTGAGGTTGCACAGTAGTAAGTGTGAAGTTGCACAGTAGTAAGTGTGAAGTTGCACAGTAGTAGGTGTGAAGTTGCACAGTAGTAAGTGTGAAGTTGCACAGTAGTAAGTGTGAAGTTGCACAGTAGTAGGTGTGAAGTTGCACAGTAGTAAGTGTGAAGTTGCACAGTAGTAAGTGTGAAGTTGCACATTAGTAAGTGTGAAGTTGCACAGTAGTAAGTGTGAAGTTGCACATTAGTAAGTGTGAAGTTGCACAGTAGTAAGTGTGAAGTTGCACAGTAGTAAGTGTGAAGTTGCACAGTAGTAGGTGTGAAGTTGCACAGTAGTAAGTGTGAAGTTGCACAGTAGTAAGTGTGAAGTTGCACAGTAGTAAGTGTGTAGTTGCACAGTAGTAAGTGTGAAGTTGTACAGTAGTAAGTGTGTAGTTGCACAGTAGTAAGTGTGTAGTTGCACAGTAGTACGTGTGAAGTTGCACAGTAGTACGTGTGAAGTTGCACAGTAGTACGTGTGAAGTTGCACAGTAGTAAGTGTGTAGTTGCACAGTAGTAAGTGTGTAGTTGCACAGTAGTAAGTGTGAAGTTGTACAGTAGTAAGTGTGTAGTTGCACAGTAGTAAGTGTGTAGTTGCACAGTAGTACGTGTGAAGTTGCACAGTAGTACGTGTGAAGTTGCACAGTAGTACGTGTGAAGTTGCACAGTAGTAAGTGTGTAGTTGCACAGTAGTACGTGTGAAGTTGCACAGTAGTAAGTGTGTAGTTGCACAGTAGTACGTGTGAAGTTGCACAGTAGTACGTGTGAAGTTGCACAGTAGTAAGTGTGTAGTTGCACAGTAGTACATGTGAAGTTGCACAGTAGTAAGTGTGTAGTTGCACAGTAGTAAGTGTGAAGTTGCACAGTAGTAAGTGTGAAGTTGCACAGTAGTAAGTGTGTAGTTGCACAGTAGTACATGTGAAGTTGCACAGTAGTAAGTGTGTAGTTGCACAGTAGTAAGTGTGTAGTTGCACAGTAGTACGTGTGAAGTTGCACAGTAGTACGTGTGAAGTTGCACAGTAGTACGTGTGAAGTTGCACAGTAGTAAGTGTGTAGTTGCACAGTAGTACGTGTGTAGTTGCACAGTAGTAAGTGTGAAGTTGCACAGTAGTAAGTGTGAAGTTGCACAGTAGTAAGTGTGTAGTTGCACAGTAGTAAGTGTGAAGTTGCACAGTAGTAAGTGTGAAGTTGCACAGTATTAAGTGTGAAGTTGCACAGTAGTAAGTGTGAAGTTGCACAGTAGTAAGTGTGAAGTTGTACAGTAGTACGTGTGAAGTTGCACAGTAGTAAGTGTGAAGTTGCACAGTAGTAAGTGTGTAGTTGCACAGTAGTACGTGTGAAGTTGCACAGTAGTACGTGTGAAGTTGCACAGTAGTAAGTGTGAAGTTGCACAGTAGTAAGTGTGTAGTTGCACAGTAGTAAGTGTGTAGTTGCACAGTAGTATGTGTGAAGTTGCTTAGTGTCTTTGTTGTTACTCGTCTAGGTGTATAGTAGGAAGTAGAGATGGATTGCAGGAGTTCTGCGTTGGCTTTCTCATTTCCTGCCGGCTGAGCTGTTTAGAGGCTCACCTCATCAGCAACTTCATCTCATCTGGACTGTTGGGAGAATATTACATTTATGCTGCAGGCAGCCATTATGCAGTGTTCTGTAGGCAAACCACAAGCAATGTGTATACACTGCCACTTCTGTGTGTGTGTGTGTGTGTGTGTGTGTGTGTTAGAGAGAGAGAGAGAGAGAGAACAAGGACATTAGACTGTCCCTGTACCTTAAGAAGAGTGACTTGTTTATGTCTATGAGGACTGTGACACGTAAAGTTAGACATGTCTCCGTATATCAAATGGTTGAGACATTTTCCCCTTCAGTTAGATCAGATGACACAAGTTTTATTTTGAGTAGATATAAATCTGAATCAATATGTTGAGAGCCAAGAAAGAAAGAGGTCAGCGTGGCGCATACACACAGTAGTTGAGTAGTTGTTTCAGAGCAGACGTCTTTCCTCTAACATGGATCAGAACACCACAGTGTAATTGCGTGGGTAATTGGACTCTGCAGGCCTGTGTTGGAGTGCTGATGTTCTGTGCAGAACATCCCACCATGAGCAGCCTGAAGCATGTCTCAGACTCTGAGCTATTATCTCCAGCAGCCTGTGCAGGATGCAGATAGGTTGATAGCAGGGGGGGTTTGGTGGTGTGGGAGAAGATGGCTTGTTTGTGTGCGTCCACCGCAGCACTTTCACTTTTTGGAAACCTTTGCGTCTTGCCTTTTGTTCTCCATTTGTCATTCTAGCCTCTCTCGCCAGGGGCGTATCTACGGGTGGGCCTGGGTAGGCCCTGGCCCACCCCCCCAATTTTTTTTTTTTTTTTTTTTTTTTTTATTGGTTGTTTTCTAGAGGCAAACTTGCTGCTGCCTTGCTAGCTAATGGTTTTGTAGCTTAAAAACACAGGGCACATCATCTCCAGAGTCTAATGCATGACAACTTCATGACATCTAGGAATTTTGTCATGCAATTGCCCCACCAATTTTATCCAGGCCCACCCAATTTTATCCAGGCCCACCCATAATTGAATTTCTGCCTACGCCCCTGTCTCTCGCGCTCCCTGGAGAGCTCTGATATCATGCCCGTATTTATCAAAGCCTCCATGGAAACAGTGACTTGTGTGTTGAATGTGTTGGGGACCTGTCGACAGGCACATGACATCAGGTGGGCCGGCTGCGTGTGGACCAGCTGACTGGCACCGTCATGGCCGCTGTGTGTGGAGGCGTGTGCTTCACGGAACGCCTTGTCTCCGTGAAGCGAGTGTGTGAATGGAGACGGAAGCGACCTGCTTCCCACCCACTCACTCTCTCCACATCCTGACAAAGGAAAGCCGCTCACTGGGTCTGACAGCGCCAGACAGTTTGGAGGACCGCCCCCTCACTGGGTCTGACAGCACCAGACAGTTTGGAGGACCACCCCTCCTCACTGGGTCAGACAGCACCAGACAGTTTGGAGGACCGCCCCTCCTCACTGGGTCAGACAGCACCAGACAGTTTGGAGGACCGCCCCCCTCACTGGGTCAGACAGCACCAGACAGTTTGGAGGACCGCCCCCTCACTGGGTCAGCCAGCACCAGACAGTTTGGAGGACCGCCCCCTCACTGGGTCAGACAGCACCAGACAGTTTGGAGGACCGCCCCCTCACTGGGTCTGACAGCGCCAGACAGTTTGGAGGACCGCCCCCTCACTGGCTTCAAACAGCGCCAGACAGTTTGGAGGACCGCCCCCTCACTGGGTCAGACAGCGCCAGTTTGGAGGACCGCCCCCCTCACTGGGTCTGATAGCGCCAGACAGTTTGGAGGACCGCCCCCTCACTGGGTCTGACAGCGCCAGACAGTTTGGAGGACCGCCCCCTCACTGGCTTCAAACAGCGCCAGACAGTTTGGAGGACCGCCCCCTCACTGGGTCTGACAGCGCCAGACAGTTTGGAGAACCGCCCCCTCACTGGGTCTGACAGCACCAGACAGTTTGGAGGACCGCCCCCTCACTGGGTCAGACAGCGCCAGACAGTTTGGAGAACCGCCCCCTCACTGGGTCAGACAGCACCAGACAGTTTGGAGAACCGCCCCCTCACTGGGTCAGACAGCGCCAGACAGTTTGGAGGACCGCCCCCTCACTGGGTCAGACAGCACCAGACAGTTTGGAGGACCGCCCCCTCACTGGGTCAGACAGCACCAGACAGTTTGGAGGACCGCCCCCTCACTGGGTCAGACAGCGCCAGACAGTTTGGAGGACCGCCCCCTCACTGGGTCAGACAGCGCCAGACAGTTTGGAGGACCGCCCCCTCACTGGGTCAGACAGCGCCAGACAGTTTGGAGGACCGCCCGCTCACTGGGTCAAACAGCACCAGACAGTTTGGAGGACCGCCCCCTCACTGGGTCAGACAGCGCCAGACAGTTTGGAGGACCGCCCCCTCACTGGGTCAGACAGCACCAGACAGTTTGGAGGACCGCCCCTCCTCATTGCTCTCTCTCCTCCTCTCCTCCTTACACTTAGGATTACATAAGAGATTACTGCTTCTCCTCCTGGCGAGCCAGGGAGTCTAATTGAAAAGGAGGTCCGGAATGAGAACTCTCGTTCCTCCTATTCAGGCATCATCTGCACTGTGAAAGCACGGAAATGAACCAGGGGGAAGAAGACGAGATGTTACAGAGGAGGTCAGTGAAAGAAATAGGTCATGTTCTTAAACCGCTCTGAAAGAGAGAGAGTCTGACATCCTGCCCGTCTCTCTCTGCACTGCCTATAATGATTGTGTGTACGTTCCTCTGATCCTGCGTGGAGTCTTAACAAACGTATCAAGTACTTTTCTTTCTGGAGCAAAGGAAAGTTGCTTCTGCAATAAAATTGCAATAAAATAATATGCTGAAACTGTTGGGATGCTGCGTGTGAATGATGTGTTTTTGTGTATTGGGGTAATGTACACCTCGATCAAGTGCCGCAGAGAATACAAGGATGTGTTCTTGTGAATGTGAATGTTATGCGTGTCCCAGTTTGGATGTGTGCAAAGGAGAAGTGGAGAAGACATGTTGCATGTTGTCCATTAAACAAAGCGTTTTTTAACTCTGGTGTAACTCCATGTCTGCGTCAGTGGACCTGCTCTGTTGCACTGGGGAGTTCCTAGGTGTGAATGTGATGCTGGAAAGGGGCATGTCTGCTCAGCAGTAAACGTCCATGCATAAATAGAGATTAAAACAACAAACCATCTGCCCTGCAACCCACCTCCCTCCTCTGAGAGCAGCAACCTGTTCACCTGGGCTCCTCGTGTCCAGGCCCCCTGAGCCTCATATCTCCTCCAGCTTGCTGATGTTTGCTAATGAGATGAGGTCCATCCATTGACAGCAGTGGGACTGGATCAGCCGATGGTTATCGGCGCTCTTTCAGATGCCAGGTGGTATTTCTCGGGCTGCACGTGTATTGGATCTGGTTAGAGGAGCCCAGGAGACCTGAGTACGTCTAAAACCCAGAGTGTGGACTGTTCTCCACACAGCAGACATCTAGATCGTAGATTATTGATCTAGATAGTGATAATAACACAGCAACACGGACAGCTTCTCAGTAATCACTTTAGCCTTCGTGTCTTTACAAGTTGCTCTCTTGCTTTTTGCTGTTTCAAGAGTAAATATCTCCACTCCACTGACATGATGATGTCGAGTCACAGAAGCCTGCCGTAAGCTAGGAGGCGTGTCTCTTGTTACGTTGGGCTCAGTGGGAGGAGCCATGTGTAAGCTAGGAGGCGTGTCTCTTGTTACGTTGGGCTCAGTGGGAGGAGCCATGTGTAAGCTAGGAGGCGTGTCTCTTGTTACATTGGGCTCAGTGGGAGAAGCTATGTGTAAGCTAGGAGGCGTGTCTCTTGTTACATTGGGCTCAGTGGGAGGAGCTATGTGTAAGCTAGGAGGCGTGTCTCATGTTACATTGGGCTCAGTGGGAGGAGCCATGTGTAAGCTAGGAGGCGTGTCTCTTGTTACATTGGGCTCAGTGGGAGGAGCCATGTGTAAGCTGAATCGGCACCACGCGGAACATGGATCGGCAATTTCCGATCCGTGAATTATGTCAGTATCGGCACCCGATACCGATATTGGATCGGATCGGTCGCATCCCTGAAAACCATTAAGCCTCCCAGGAAGGGAGGGGTCACTGTCCAGAAAAATGGTGCTTGGTTTTGTAGGCGGTGATTGCCTGCAGGCTTTGCCAAACACATTTCAGTTGTTTGTATTACACCATGTCATCTACAGACTACTGTACACCAACCAATCATGATGTCATCTACAGACTACTGTACACCAACCAATCATGATGTCATCTACAGACTACTGCACACCAACCAATCATGATGTCATCTACAGACTACTGTACACCAACCAATCATGATGTCATCTACAGACTACTGTACACCAACCAATCATGATGTCATCTACAGACTACTGTACACCAACCAATCATGATGTCATCTACAGACTACTGTACACCAACCAATCATGATGTCATCTACAGACTACTGTACACCAACCAATCATGATGTCATCTACAGACTACTGTACACCAACCAATCATGCATCTACAGACTACTGCACACCAACCAATCATGATGTCATCTACAGACTACTGTACACCAACCAATCATGATGTCATCTACAGACTACTGTACACCAACCAATCATGATGTCATCTACAGACTACTGCACACCAACCAATCATGATGTCATCTACAGACTACTGTACACCAACCAATCATGATGTCATCTACAGACTACTGTACACCAACCAATCATGATGTCATCTACAGACTACTGTACACCAACCAATCATGATGTCATCTACAGACTACTGTACACCAACCAATCATGATGTCATCTACAGACTACTGTACACCAACCAATCATGATGTCATCTACAGACTACTGTACACCAACCAATCATGATGTCATCTACAGACTACTGTACACCAACCAATCATGATGTCATCTACAGACTACTGTACACCAACCAATCATGATTGTCATCTACAGACTACTCTACACCAACCAATCATGATGTCATCTACAGACTACTGTACACCAACCAATCATGATTGTCATCTACAGACTACTGCACACCAACCAATCATGATGTCATCTACAGACTACTGTACACCAACCAATCATGATGTCATCTACAGACTACTGTACACCAACCAATCATGATGTCATCTACAGACTACTGTACACCAACCAATCATGATGTCATCTACAGACTACTGTACACCAACCAATCATGATGTCATCTACAGACTACTGTACACCAACCAATCATGATGTCATCTACAGACTACTGTACACCAACCAATCATGATTGTCATCTACAGACTACTGTACACCAACCAATCATGATGTCATCTACAGACTACTGTACACCAACCAATCATGATGTCATCTACAGACTACTGCACACCAACCAATCATGATGTCATCTACAGACTACTGCACACCAACCGATCATGATGTCATCTACAGACTACTGTACACCAACCAATCATGATGTCATCTACAGACTACTGTACACCAACCAATCATGATGTCATCTACAGACTACTGTACACCAACCATTCAGGAGATCCACTCGGCTAATCATTTATTCAAGGGAGAAGAAGGCCTTAAAGGTTAAGAGGCTCTGAATAAGAAGTCTGCCTATTAATTGCCTTTGATCAGTTAGTTAATGCATAATTAAAACAGCTGAAGCGAGCTGAAGCCGGGCCGTGCAAAGTGTTGCATCAGAGCCATGGAGTCTGAAAGAGCAGCGTAGCAAAAGCCTTGCCTTGCTGAAATGTTGGCAGCATAGTTAGAGGATGGCAGAAGAAGAGCCAGGAGGAGGAGGAGGAGGAGGAGGAGGAGGAGGAGGAGGAGGAGGAGGAGGAGGAGGAGGAGGAGGAGGAGGAGGAGGAGGAGGAGGAGGAGGAGGAGGAGGAGGAGGAGGAGGAGGAGGAGGAGGAGGAGGAGGAGGAGTGATGTGAAACAGAGGCAGGCAGATAGACGGCCCTTTGCCTTTTATTTTCTGTCTTTGTCTAAGAATAGGGCTCCTTGTGACATTGCTGCCCTGCTCTGTTAGATGTACTGCCTCTGATGTACGATGACTCACTACCCTGCTGCTGCTGCTGCTGCTGCTGCTACAGAACCCCTCTGCACTCCATGTACAGGCCTCACTCACCTTCCCTGAGCTCAGCTCAGCTCCACTGACAAACTGAAGCGTGGGACAGACCTGATCTCAGCTCAGCTCCACTGACAAACTGAAGCTCAGCTCAGCTCCACTGACAAACTGAAGCGTGGGATAGACCTGAGCTCAGCTCAGCTCCACTGACAAACTGAAGCGTGGGATAGACCTGAGCTCAGCTCAGCTCCACTGACAAACTGAAGAGAGAGACCTGAGCTCAGCTCAGCTCCACTGACAAACTGAAGCGTGGGACAGACATGAACTTCTATTATCAACATTGAGTCATTTGAAATAGCCAGTTGAAAAGAGCCTCACTGTGTTGTTATCACAAGTGTTGCTACAAGAGGATGACACATGGGCAATTATGATGAGCAACACAGCTGTCAACAGGGACACCGATTGGCTAATGGTGCAATATTATTGTGGATAACAGAGGGCAGATCAGATAACAGAGGGCAGATCAGATAACAGAGGGCAGATCAGATAACAGCGGGCAGATCAGATAACAGAGGGCAGATCAGATAACAGTGGGCAGATCAGATAACAGTGGGCAGATCAGATAACAGCGGGCAGATCAGATAACAGAGGGCAGATCAGATAACAGCGGGCAGATCAGATAACAGTGGGCAGATCAGATAACAGCGGGCAGATCAGATAACAGCGGGCAGATCAGATAACAGAGGGCAGATCAGATAACAGCGGGCAGATCAGATAACAGCGGGCAGATCAGATAACAGCGGGCAGATCAGATAACAGCGGGCAGATCAGATAACAGAGGGCAGATCAGATAACAGCGGGCAGTTTAGATAACAGCGGGCAGATCAGTGAGCAAACATATTTTGAAAGGCAACATAAACGCTTCTGATTGTAATTGAAGTTTGTTCTATTCCAAAGTGCTACTGTATATATCTTTATAATAATAAAAAAAAAAAGTATGTACAAATATTACCATTTTAACCAAAGTAAGTCTCCTACAGTCCATTAACTCATTCATGGCCAGTTTAGGACTGCCAATATTTAGCACAGGCCAAAGATTTTCATAATTGTTGGTCATCTTTCAAGACCCACAGTAAATTATCTATTAGCACCAAAGTGATTTGCAATACCTCAAAATGAAGATGTACGTCTCTGGGTTCACCAGGAAAAAAAAGTGAGCTTTTAGCATGTTCTGTACTCTACTTATAGCCATTTATATACACCCTGTTTTCACCAAAAAGGTCTCTCTGAGAAGAGAAATTGCAGAAAATGGCATTTTTGTAAAGCACACAATCTCAGGCAGAACTCGCTCTCAATTCTTTTATTTTGAACTGTATTGACATCAGACATGTAAATATTATTCGTTATGACACAAATGACAAAAATAAATAAATATATATATATATATATATATATATATATGAAGTGCTTTTTTTACATTCAACAATACAGTTTACTCAGTGTGAGTGAGTGTGAATGTGTGTGTGTGTGCGCGGGGCCCATGTGTGTCTCTTTACATTACATTACATTTCGTCATTTAGCAGACCTAAATGACCGTCCTGACCTCATTCTGAGATGTGGGCTCACAATCGGCTCCTCATCTGAAATAAAAGCAACATATCCTCAGTAAACTATATACCGTAAATTCCGGACTATAAGGCGCACCGGTATATAAGCCGCAGCACCAAAATTGACTATTTTTTTCTTATATAAGCCGCACCGGTCTATAAGCCGCGGGTGTTTTGATGTTTAATTACCATATGAAAGGGTTCGTGCACAGAGAGGAATGTCGGGAAAGAGATGGCTGTTTGGGGAAGCTCCCATTTATTAACATTTCAACAAAACAAAACAAAAGTCAGGTCACTAATCCCCAGACAAAATCACACAACAATAGGCTATATGTGCAGCAAACGGCTGTAACCAGAGAAGTCAAGTCACTAATCCTCGTCTTCCTCTTCTTCCTGCGTACTGAAACCACCAAAGTCCTCATCTTCAGTGTCGGAAACGAACAGGTTCAGGGTGGCTTCGTCAACCACTCTCCTCTCTCCTTCATTGTCACTCAAAACCAACGAATTCCTCTTCGTCACTGTCGGCATCGAACAGCCTCTGAAGCCTCTCAGCGCCAGCTGTGGCGGCGTCATCCTCTTCATCCCGCAGCAGTCCAGCGTTTTGGAACCCGTTGGTGATTGTGGATGTTTTCACACTCCTATAATATTCCGTGATCTTCCTTTGTGTGAATTCGCCGAAGTTTGTGATTTTCTCCTGGTAGTCGGGAGGGAGTTGTTCAGTAGTTCTCGCCCGGACGGACAGTCCCTTTCGTCTCATGAATCGGAAGCACCAAGATGGGCCACCTATGAAATGTTCAATTTTCATTTCGGTGGCGACTGTTTTGGCCTTCAGTCGGATCTGCACCGTGGAAACGCCTCGGCCGTCTGCTCTCTGGGTCAACACCCAATCTTCAAGGGAATCTTCAAGTTCGGGCCATCTGCTTTTATGACCTCTGAAGGACTTTTTGGTCTTCTTGCACTGAGACAGTTCCTCCTGCTGCACCGTCCAACGCCTCACCATTGACTCATCGATGCCCAGGTTACGCGCTGCTGCTCTGTTTCCCTCTTTTAATGCGAGATTGACTGCTTTCAACTTGAAAGCTGCGTCGTGTGAATTTCTGTGTACCTTCCCCATGGTAAGTGAGAGTGTTGCTTCTACTGCTCGTCTTGTTGTGAATATTCCTTGATCTTCCTTTGTGTGAATTCGCCGAAGTTTGTGATTTTCTCCTGGTAGTCGGGGGAGGGAGTTGTTGGCCGAGTGGCCGTTTGCTTACCGTAATTACCATATGTAAGTGGTCACGCACAGAGGGGATTGTCGGGAAAGAGATGGCTGTTTGAGGAAGCTCCCATTTACCGTATTACCGTAACATTTCAACAAAACAACATAACACAACACCACCGTTGTTTATTTTTACAGTGCACACAGTGTCCGCGGTGTGGTGAAAAGAGGGCAAGAGAGGAAATTAAAACAGAAGTGGATTTATAGTTAGAAAGAGTGCTAAAAAAGAGAGATTTTATTTGTATTTTTTTTTTTTTTTTTCTGAAAAAATCCATAGATAAGCCGCACCGTTATATAAGCCGCAGGGGCCAAAAAACGGGAAAAAAGCCGCGGCTTATAGTCCGGAATTTACGGTAATCACATTTAGTACAGAGACAGTGTAGTGTGTACTAGTGTCTCAGTAAACTATATGATCATAGAATGCAGAGATCAGTGTAGTCTCTCTCTCTCACACACACACACACACACACACACACACACACACACACACACACACACACACTCCTTACCGCGAGATCATCCGGGTCCTGTCGCATTGGAGTCCAGTCTTCCTCGCCCTCGAGAGGAAAGTGGCCGTGCTGCTTGGCTCTGTGTGAAAGCCATTTCTGTGGCGAGGCTGCTGTTCTCCTCCTCACACAGTTGTGACTCCGTCTCGTCTCTTTCGGGGTGGCACACAGGAACGGGGTCCAGGGACCAGGATCGATCATGTTGGTCACGGGTTTGACTACCGCGAACAACTGATCGATGTCCGCTGCCCTGCAGCAAGCCGACCAGCTCGTGCAGCGCGCCGAGGGGCGTTTCAATGGCGTTTCTCCTCTCTGCACAAGGAAGCGCGTTTCTCTGTTTTCTGTTTTTCCTCCTGCTCATTTCAAAACAACAGCTGCGGTATGTGTTTGTTCACGTGTTGTCGGCTTTGTCTTTGAGGCCATGGACCTGATACCATGTCACAGGCTGGGGAAGTCTTTGAACTACGCGCTGCACTAATAAAAACAAAAACACGTCAAACACGTCATTGGCTGGGAGGGCTATTCCTGATAACACGTCAAAGACGTCTTTGGCCATGAATGAGTTAAAAAGTGGGTAGTTTTAAGTTTTAGCTATCAGTAATTTTGTTTATTTGAATTATTTTGTGATTTTTTTTAAAATGTTACCTTAAAACTCTCTGCTTGTCTGTTGAGCTTGAAGCTGGGGCCAGTAGTAGAGGGACAGCCACTGTGATGCTATTCTAGGACTCTTCCCACTAGGGATGGGCATTTCTAGCAAAAACACTATTCGAAATTCGCTGGCCAAAGTCGACTTTTAATCGAAATTCGGAAAGAAAAAAAAAAATGTAATTTTTTTTTCTTTTTTTTTTCTTTTTTTTGTGAAATGTTGTATTGTCTCCCCTGATTCTAAATCTAAGGCTTTATTAATTAATAGAAAAAGCTTCTGCTGTGGATTTTTAGCTCAAACAAGCATTGCACCACTGAAGTAAAGAACATGTTACATGACATTGACATTTTCGAAAATAAAAAACAGTTTTGACAATCATGAGTGGTTCATTAATATTTAGTAGGCTCAGGTCTGAGTGCCAAAGGGGTGCCAAAGTCACCCCCTCTCCCTCTTCATGGAATTTCATCCGCCATTCATTTTTCCATAAACCTTGCTTAAAATGCTTATAAAAATTGTTTTACTTGCTCAAACCAAGCGATTCGACTCTACATAGAATCAGGGGAGACAATGCAACATTTCACAAAAAAAAAAAAAAAAAACTTTTTTTTTTACTTTTTTTTTTTTTTTTCGAATTTCGACTTTTAATAATAAAAGTCGACCTTGATAATAACAACGATTATTCGAAAATTCGAAATTCGATGCCCATCCCTACTTCCCACACACTGAGTGGGCGTATCGTATCCCTCTCGTCTGGCTCAGTGTGTGTAGCAGCCACATCTCTGCTTCACGACTGGCAGCTCTCCCTCATAGCTGATTGATATTCATACAGTTGATCGTGTCTGTGTCACCCTGACCACCTGACCTTACATTCTTCTCGCATGCGAGACTTCTGATTGGCCCTCGTGTAGGGAAGCCACCTGCCGATTGATAAACGCAGTCAGGCGAGGTGCCCCCGCACAGACTTAGATGTAATGATGCTATTAATAAGGAATAAGATGTTCTATAAATAACCCACAGGGCTGACTGATAACTCTCCGGAAGCTTCCTCCAAGCCTGCACTGCACTGTTTCTGTGCAACCTAATCATTTGTTGACAGAACCAATCTACTTGTATTACTCAAATATTATAATCTCGTCGAAACACACAGACTTAAACCCAGTCAAAAGTGGATTTGTCAGATTTTATTATAAAGAAATCAGTGCAACCAATTCAGTCAACCAATTCAGTCAGGGTGGGACGAGATCATGTAATTATTCTTTTTTCTTTTTTAGACTTTTTTGGGCATGATGCTCTCATCCACTGACTGCTCTAAGGTCTTGTTCACTTCAGTGTCTTGCTGAAAGATGCAGATCAGATGATCGGACACATGGCTGTCGATGGAAACACTCTGGTTACTGCAGGGATCAAGTCTGTGTCTCTGACCGCAGCTTTCACTGTAACAAGAGAGAGAAAGAGACTTCTGTCCAGGGGCGGACTGGGATCATAATTCAGGCCGGGCATTAGATACCAAGCAGGCCATGCCGATACGGGCCGGCGCATGTGCCGGCGTCCGAATTTGGGCGGTTTGAAGCCCAATTTGGGCAGTTTGAAGCCCAATTTGGGCCGTTTGAAGCCAGATTTGGGCCGTTTGAAGCCCAATTTGGGTCGTTTGAAGCCAGATTTGGGCCGTTTGAAGCCAGATTTGGGCCGTTTGAAGCCCAATTTGGGCGGTTTGAAGCCAGATTTGGGCCGTTTGAAGCCCAATTTGGGCGGTTTGAAGCCCGATTTGGGCGGTTTGAAGCCAGATTTGGGCCGTTTGAAGCCCAATTTGGGCCGTTTGAAGCCCAATTTGGGCCGAGTCCAATTTTACAATGAGATGCACCCACTTTAACCCTGAATAAAGTAATAAAACCACTAGTAAACCAGTAGGCGGCGCCTGGCCTGCTGTTCAGTGAGTGGCCAGTCTGCGGGCACCAAAACATTTATTTTTAATTTTTTTTGCAGGCCAGGCCAGGCCAGGCCACCGGGCATTTGCCCGACGTGCCCGATTATGCAGTCCGCGCCTGCTTCTGTCAGTTACTGAGTGTCTTAACTCATTGAGTGCCAGCCACTTTTGGAGAACGGACGCTCCCAGTGCCAGAGTTTCAGAGCGTTTTCAGTGATTTCTCGAGGCCCACAGAATATTGTGTGATATTACTATGTAAACACCGAACACGCACAAAGAACGATGAGACTCTCTTCTATCATCTGCAAAAAAAAGTTTATTGATACCATTTTCCGTTCTTTAGTTATGAGCCGGAGAAGATAGGTTGTTTTGAGCAAAAATACACGTTTCAAATTAGAAGCTGAGTTATTCCGCCTTTTGTGAAATGCAGCATTTCAAGCACATTCACTGAGTCTGAAGCTAATATTTTCTGATGTAGTGACGTGGTGTAGTTGTGTGGTGCCCTGTGTGCCCCACCCCCCTCTCCCCCCCTCAGCTGCAAACTCCTCCCCACACTAACACACAGCCTAACACGCACCCAGTCTATTTTCGGAGCGCTCTGTTTTTGTGCGCCGGCTCCCAGCGCGACACGGAAATGCCAAACCAGACTGCAGGGAAAGGTTTGGCCCTTCGGCGTCGGGTGCTGCCTTTCTGGCGGCTAATCGTGTGGAGAAACTATACAGACAGACAGAGGCAGAGAGGCTCAGTTGTGGGCGCGGATTGACTGCTCTTCGCAGCCAACGTCAGCTCCAGACAGAGCAATCTATATGGCTCTGGCTGCAGCATGAGCGGTTTCTCTTTCATCACGGGGCTTTTTCCTGCTGTTTTCCGGACCTTTCTCTAATCTGGAGAGCACTGTCGCCACCTAATGAGTCCGTAAAATAGGTTATACACCTTCAATAGCTACAATATTTGTACAGGAGATGCCTGAGGCTTTGATCCACGTCCCACCGTCAAAAAACGCAATTGACGAACATACTCGTCCTTGGCACTCTACGTTAGTATCTGAATTGACGAACATACTCGTCCTTGGCACTCAATGAGTTAAGTATATCCTAGGAATGATTTGTTCACACACTCCACACACAGTTAGAGCTATGTGACAGAGTTTTGGACTTGATATGTGACTGCAATCCGTCAGTGGTTCTGGGTTTAAACGGCCGGCCTCTGAGAGCCTGTCACTCTGTCTCTGACACTGTGAATGAAAGACTCAGCACTGCCTCCCATACTAACACCATGTTCTTTACTCAAGGGAACTGTGAAGGACCTGTGTGACTTCATATCTGGTGAAGGTTGTCCTTGCCGGGTCAAAGTGCTGCTTGTAAAGTAAACTTACACACTCGAGAGACTGAGAAGTATTATAAGGAAACAAGTCAAGGCAGGAGAATATCAGACCATACTTTACAGACCTAGATTGAAATCAAGTAAGTTGACTTAAACAAGATAAGTGTCCAAACTGGACATGTTCTTGTTGGTGTTTTACAGAGATCAGTATTTCAAGACAAGTGCATTGTTGAGATGAGTCTTTCTACTCATCTCAGATGATAGTTTCCTGCATGCATTTCTTCATTGAAGTCTCTGAGTGCACTGCAGACTCACCACCGGTGCAGCATCCCTGCTGCAGTTTGAGCAGTCCTACCTTGCTCAAAGCTGCAGTACCCTCCACTCACCACCAGCTCACAGCAGGAATACACCCCCCTGCTGCTGCTACTGCTGAGAATTACACCTGTGACCTCTTTGGGGTCGCGAGTCTTTGGGTTCCAGCTTCTTAATGTGAATATTTTCTGCTGTCTTTAGTCTTCTATGACAGTAAACTGACTGTCTTTGTGTTGTGGACTGTTGGTCAGGACAAAATAAGACATTTGAGGACGTCATCTTGGGCTTTGGGGGAAAAGTGATCAGCGTTTTTCATCATTTTGTGACATTTTATAGACCAAACGACGATTAGTCGAGAAAATAATCAATAGTCTTATCAATAAAGAAAATAATAACCCTCTGAGTTATTAGTGAGTCTCTCTATTTCAGCTGTAAATGTCTTTTCAGCCAGCTTAATAAGGCAGAAGGAGCCAGGTGGAATGTATGCAGACATCTCCTCCTCCTTGCAGGCACCATCTCCTGTCCAGTTACACTCTAATCGTGTCAGCTGCAGAGACACCTAACGGCCTCTTCGGCTATTCAGTCAAATGACATTTAATTAACATGCTCTCCCTTTTACCAGTCCAGAATAGACCTGTTCATTTGTGCTGCGGACAGTAGCTAAACAGATGGACAAGCTGAAAGGAGATTGTGCTTCTGCTCTCTTCAGCTTGAAGGTGTGTGTGTGACGAGGTGATGGGCTGTCACCTCCGATGGCTCTATAGATGGTTTTCACCAGCTGCAACCCCACAGCACTTCCTTTTTCTCAGCTTCTTCTCATGTGTTTTATGGCGGTTGGCATCCTTAACTGTTGCATTACCACCACCTACTGAATTGTATCGTCTTCACAGTGCTAACTATTTACACTCACAGTGTGCACTTTCCCAGCTGTTCAGGGCGCAACACTGACATACTTCTATTTATTTTTATTTTTTTTGCTACGTAAACGTTTAAATGTAAATCTATGGGTGCAATAACGTACTGATAGTCAGCTTACTCTGTAACGTGCTAGCTCCGGACTAGATGACAACGCTTCCGCGTGTGCATGTCTTTCCCACAGGGGTGGTTGTTATGGTAACTATCAACAACAACAACAACTACTACTAACTACTACAAGACATAAAGAGCGAAATAGGCTATGTTGTTACTGTGTCTGTCGGAGACACGGCCTAACGTTAACATTTAATATGAGCCGAATCTGCGCTCAGCTATGTATACAGGAAGTAAAGCGGATATATTCAGGTGGGTTGTGACTGTGTGTTATTGTTAGGTTCAAACCGTCTATAAAGCATGAAGACTTTTACCTTCATCTGGGTGAGACGGCTCTAATTGAGACACTTGGTCAGTGTTGTGATGGGAAGCAGTGTCTCAATAATAATGATGGCAAGAAAGTGACAGATAAGTACAGGCAAGCTGGGTGCTGTATAGGGCTGTGAATCTTCTTCACTGGCCTCACGATTCGATTCAATTATGATTCATCTGTCAACGATTCTATTCGATTCAATTCCACAATGCATCACGATGCATCTCGATACAGCTCAAAGTATCGCAGCTCCAAGTATCAAATCCTCAATTTTCTGTATTATTACTGCACATGGCTACTTTTTCATCAATTAATACAAGCAGTCAGATAAATATCAAGTCAATTTTTTACTTAGAAAGTCCTTTAAAATCTGAATGTCAACAGAAATTTTAAACATAAACGATTCAACGATTCATCTGTCAATGATTCGATCCGATTCGAGTCACACATGCGCATCGCGATGCATCGATTATACGATTAATTTTGACACCCCTAGTGCAGTAACCCCCTCACTGTTCAGGCCTGACATGGATTAAACACATGTGGTTTCCTCCGTTGAGACGCTATTAAGGGGAAAATGTGCTGTTTGTTTAATTGTGCTTTGCATAGCATGAAGAAAGAGCAGCTCTCTACTCGCTACAGCAAACAGCACTTACAACAGTAGAGGCAACATAGCCTGCAGATGCTATGCTGCTTTCCACTGGGCCCCAAGGCTATTTGCAACTGTCCATCGTTATAGCACTTTCCATACATTCTGTAGGGTTAGGGTTATATACAGTATATATATATATATATATATATATATATATATATATATATATATATATTAGGCACATTGTCTTTCATGATCCACGCTGACAATGTGCATCTAAGCCATGATCACATATTGACATTGGCTTATTATTAAATTGATAGCAGTCACAAAAGAGGAGATGCAGATAAAGAGAACACTTTTATGAGATAACTGAGATGTGGATTATGCACAACGGGCTGCAATTTATCAGGATGATGTCCCTAATATTTTTTCCATTCAGTTGATGTCATCGCAGTCATTTTCCCATATGAGGATATGAAATTCTATACGTGTTTGGGAAGTGCCACTATGCCCTCATTGCTTTCACAGATGTTTATCATCG
>NC_139645.1:39364644-39392144 GCF_964638095.1 Poromitra crassiceps
AGTAGAGTGGATAGGTTGTCTCTTGTGTTGGTACAGTAGAGTGGATTGGTTGTCTCTTGTGTTGGTACAGCAGAGTGGATTGGTTGTCTCTTGTGTTGGTACAGCAGAGTGGATAGGTTGTCTCTTGTGTTGGTACAGTAGAGTGGATTGGTTGTCTCTTGTGTTGGTACAGCAGAGTGGATTGGTTGTCTCTTGTGTTGGTACAGCAGAGTGGATTGGTTGTCTCTTGTGTTGGTACAGTAGAGTGGATAGGTTGTCTCTTGTGTTGGTACAGTAGAGTGGATAGGTTGTCTCTTGTGTTGGTACAGTAGAGTGGATAGGTTGTCTCTTGTGTTGGTACAGCAGAGTGGATTGGTTGTCTCTTGTGTTGGTACAGCAGAGTGGATTGGTTGTCTCTTGTGTTGGTACAGCAGAGTGGATTGGTTGTCTCTTGTGTTGGTACAGTAGAGTGGATAGGTTGTCTCTTGTGTTGGTACAGTAGAGTGGATAGGTTGTCTCTTGTGTTGGTACAGCAGAGTGGATTGGTTGTCTCTTGTGTTGGTACAGTAGAGTGGATAGGTTGTCTCTTGTGTTGGTATAGTAGAGTGGATAGGTTGTCTCTTGTGTTGGTACAGTAGAGTGGATTGGTTGTCTCTTGTGTTGGTACAGCAGAGTGGATTGGTTGTCTCTTGTGTTGGTACAGTAGAGTGGATAGGTTGTCTCTTGTGTTGGTATAGTAGAGTGGATTGGTTGTCTCTTGTGTTGGTACAGTAGAGTGGATTGGTTGTCTCTTGTGTTGGTACAGCAGAGTGGATTGGTTGTCTCTTGTGTTGGTACAGTAGAGTGGATAGGTTGTCTCTTGTGTTGGTACAGTAGAGTGGATTGGTTGTCTCTTGTGTTGGTACAGTAGAGTGGATTGGTTGTCTCTTGTGTTGGTATAGTAGAGTGGATAGGTTGTCTCTTGTGTTGGTACAGTAGAGTGGATTGGTTGTCTCTTGTGTTGGTACAGCAGAGTGGATTGGTTGTCTCTTGTGTTGGTACAGTAGAGTGGATAGGTTGTCTCTTGTGTTGGTATAGTAGAGTGGATAGGTTGTCTCTTGTGTTGGTACAGTAGAGTGGATAGGTTGTCTCTTGTGTTGGTATAGTAGAGTGGATAGGTTGTCTCTTGTGTTGGTACAGTAGAGTGGATAGGTTGTCTCTTGTGTTGGTATAGTAGAGTGGATAGGTTGTCTCTTGTGTTGGTACAGTAGAGTGGATTGGTTGTCTCTTGTGTTGGTACAGCAGAGTGGATAGGTTGTCTCTTGTGTTGGTATAGTAGAGTGGATAGGTTGTCTCTTGTGTTGGTACAGTAGAGTGGATTGGTTGTCTCTTGTGTTGGTACAGCAGAGTGGATAGGTTGTCTCTTGTGTTGGTACAGTAGAGTGGATAGGTTGTCTCTTGTGTTGGTACAGTAGAGTGGATTGGTTGTCTCTTGTGTTGGTACAGTAGAGTGGATAGGTTGTCTCTTGTGTTGGTACAGTAGAGTGGATTGGTTGTCTCTTGTGTTGGTACAGTAGAGTGGATAGGTTGTCTCTTGTGTTGGTACAGTAGAGTGGATAGGTTGTCTCTTGTGTTGGTACAGCAGAGTGGATATATGTTGTCTCTTGTGTTGGTACAGCAGAGTGGATTGGTTGTCTCTTGTGTTGTTACAGCAGAGTGGATAGGTTGTCTCTTGTGTTGGTACAGCAGAGTGGATTGGTTGTCTCTTGTGTTGGTACAGCAGAGTGGATAGGTTGTCTCTTGTGTTGGTACAGCAGAGTGGATAGGTTGTCTCTTGTGTTGGTACAGTAGAGTGGATAGGTTGTCTCTTGTGTTGGTACAGCAGAGTGGATATAGGTTGTCTCTTGTGTTGGTACAGCAGAGTGGATTGGTTGTCTCTTGTGTTGTTACAGCAGAGTGGATAGGTTGTCTCTTGTGTTGGTACAGCAGAGTGGATAGGTTGTCTCTTGTGTTGGTACAGTAGAGTGGATAGGTTGTCTCTTGTGTTGGTACAGCAGAGTGGATAGGTTGTCTCTTGTGTTGGTACAGTAGAGTGGATAGGTTGTCTCTTGTGTTGGTACAGCAGAGTGGATTGGTTGTCTCTTGTGTTGGTACAGCAGAGTGGATTGGTTGTCTCTTGTGTTGGTACAGTAGAGTGGATTGGTTGTCTCTTGTGTTGGTACAGCAGAGTGGATAGGTTGTCTCTTGTGTTGGTACAGCAGAGTGGATTGGTTGTCTCTTGTGTTGGTACAGCAGAGTGGATTGGTTGTCTCTTGTGTTGGTACAGTAGAGTGGATTGGTTGTCTCTTGTGTTGGTACAGCAGAGTGGATTGGTTGTCTCTTGTGTTGGTACAGTAGAGTGGATTGGTTGTCTCTTGTGTTGGTACAGCAGAGTGGATAGGTTGTCTCTTGTGTTGGTACAGCAGAGTGGATTGGTTGTCTCTTGTGTTGGTACAGTAGAGTGGATTGGTTGTCTCTTGTGTTGGTACAGTAGAGTGGATTGGTTGTCTCTTGTGTTGGTACAGCAGAGTGGATATAGGTTGTCTCTTGTGTTGGTACATTAGAGTGGATATAGGTTGTCTCTTGTGTTGGTACAGTAGAGTGGATATAGGTTGTCTCTTGTGTTGGTACAGCAGAGTGGATTGGTTGTCTCTTGTGTTGGTACAGTAGAGTGGATAGGTTGTCTCTTGTGTTGGTACAGTAGAGTGGATTGGTTGTCTCTTGTGTTGGTACAGCAGAGTGGATATAGGTTGTCTCTTGTGTTGGTACAGTAGAGTGGATATAGGTTGTCTCTTGTGTTGGTACAGTAGAGTGGATATAGGTTGTCTCTTGTGTTGGTACAGTAGAGTGGATATAGGTTGTCTCTTGTGTTGGTACAGTAGAGTGGATTGGTTGTCTCTTGTGTTGGTACAGTAGAGTGGATTGGTTGTCTCTTGTGTTGGTACAGCAGAGTGGATAGGTTGTCTCTTGTGTTGGTACAGCAGAGTGGATATAGGTTGTCTCTTGTGTTGGTACAGCAGAGTGGATATAGGTTGTCTCTTGTGTTGGTACAGCAGAGTGGATATAGGTTGTCTCTTGTGTTGGTACAGTAGAGTGGATAGGTTGTCTCTTGTGTTGGTACAGCAGATTGGATATAGGTTGTCTCTTGTGTTGGTACAGCAGAGTGGATATAGGTTGTCTCTTGTGTTGGTACAGTAGAGTGGATATAGGTTGTCTCTTGTGTTGGTACAGCAGAGTGGATATAGGTTGTCTCTTGTGTTGGTACAGTAGAGTGGATATAGGTTGTCTCTTGTGTTGGTACAGCAGAGTGGATATAGGTTGTCTCTTGTGTTGGTACAGCAGAGTGGATATAGGTTGTCTCTTGTGTTGGTACAGTAGAGTGGATATAGGTTGTCTCTTGTGTTGGTACAGCAGAGTGGATATAGGTTGTCTCTTGTGTTGGTACAGTAGAGTGGATATAGGTTGTCTCTTGTGTTGGTACAGCAGAGTGGATATAGGTTGTCTCTTGTGTTGGTACAGCAGAGTGGATATAGGTTGTCTCTTGTGTTGGTACAGTAGAGTGGATAGGTTGTCTCTTGTGTTGGTACAGCAGAGTGGATAGGTTGTCTCTTGTGTTGGTACAGCAGAGTGGATATAGGTTGTCTCTTGTGTTGGTACAGTAGAGTGGATATAGGTTGTCTCTTGTGTTGGTACAGCAGAGTGGATATAGGTTGTCTCTTGTGTTGGTACAGTAGAGTGGATATAGGTTGTCTCTTGTGTTGGTACAGCAGAGTGGATTGGTTGTCTCTTGTGTTGGTACAGTAGAGTGGATTGGTTGTCTCTTGTGTTGGTACAGCAGAGTGGATTGGTTGTCTCTTGTGTTGGTACAGTAGAGTGGATTGGTTGTCTCTTGTGTTGGTACAGTAGAGTGGATAGGTTGTCTCTTGTGTTGGTACAGTAGAGTGGATAGGTTGTCTCTTGTGTTGGTACAGTAGAGTGGATAGGTTGTCTCTTGTGTTGGTACAGTAGAGTGGATTGGTTGTCTCTTGTGTTGGTACAGCAGAGTGGATTGGTTGTCTCTTGTGTTGGTACAGTAGAGTGGATTGGTTGTCTCTTGTGTTGGTACAGTAGAGTGGATAGGTTGTCTCTTGTGTTGGTACAGTAGAGTGGATATAGTTTGTCTCTTGTGTTGGTACAGTAGAGTGGATAGGTTGTCTCTTGTGTTGGTACAGCAGAGTGGATAGGTTGTCTCTTGTGTTGGTACAGCAGAGTGGATTGGTTGTCTCTTGTGTTGGTACAGCAGAGTGGATTGGTTGTCTCTTGTGTTGGTACAGTAGAGTGGATAGGTTGTCTCTTGTGTTGGTACAGCAGAGTGGATAGGTTGTCTCTTGTGTTGGTACAGTAGAGTGGATAGGTTGTCTCTTGTGTTGGTACAGCAGAGTGGATAGGTTGTCTCTTGTGTTGGTACAGCAGAGTGGATATAGGTTGTCTCTTGTGTTGGTACAGTAGAGTGGATAGGTTGTCTCTTGTGTTGGTACAGCAGAGTGGATTGGTTGTCTCTTGTGTTGGTACAGCAGAGTGGATATAGGTTGTCTCTTGTGTTGGTACAGTAGAGTGGATTGGTTGTCTCTTGTGTTGGTACAGCAGAGTGGATATAGGTTGTCTCTTGTGTTGGTACAGCAGAGTGGATATAGGTTGTCTCTTGTGTTGGTACAGTAGAGTGGATTGGTTGTCTCTTGTGTTGGTACAGCAGAGTGGATAGGTTGTCTCTTGTGTTGGTACAGTAAAGTGGATAGGTTGTCTCTTGTGTTGGTACAGTAGAGTGGATTGGTTGTCTCTTGTGTTGGTACAGTAGAGTGGATTGGTTGTCTCTTGTGTTGGTACAGTAGAGTGGATAGGTTGTCTCTTGTGTTGGTACAGTAGAGTGGATTGGTTGTCTCTTGTGTTGGTACAGTAGAGTGGATTGGTTGTCTCTTGTGTTGGTACAGCAGAGTGGATTGGTTGTCTCTTGTGTTGGTACAGTAGAGTGGATTGGTTGTCTCTTGTGTTGGTACAGTAGAGTGGATAGGTTGTCTCTTGTGTTGGTACAGTAGAGTGGATTGGTTGTCTCTTGTGTTGGTACAGTAGAGTGGATTGGTTGTCTCTTGTGTTGGTACAGTAGAGTGGATTGGTTGTCTCTTGTGTTGGTACAGTAGAGTGGATAGGTTGTCTCTTGTGTTGGTACAGTAGAGTGGATTGGTTGTCTCTTGTGTTGGTACAGTAGAGTGGATTGGTTGTCTCTTGTGTTGGTACAGCAGAGTGGATTGGTTGTCTCTTGTGTTGGTACAGTAGAGTGGATTGGTTGTCTCTTGTGTTGGTACAGTAGAGTGGATTGGTTGTCTCTTGTGTTGGTACAGCAGAGTGGATAGGTTGTCTCTTGTGTTGGTACAGTAGAGTGGATAGGTTGTCTCTTGTGTTGGTACAGCAGAGTGGATATAGGTTGTCTCTTGTGTTGGTACAGCAGAGTGGATTGGTTGTCTCTTGTGTTGGTACAGTAGAGTGGATAGGTTGTCTCTTGTGTTGGTACAGTAGAGTGGATTGGTTGTCTCTTGTGTTGGTACAGTAGAGTGGATAGGTTGTCTCTTGTGTTGGTACAGCAGAGTGGATAGGTTGTCTCTTGTGTTGGTACAGCAGAGTGGATAGGTTGTCTCTTGTGTTGGTACAGTAGAGTGGATTGGTTGTCTCTTGTGTTGGTACAGTAGAGTGGATAGGTTGTCTCTTGTGTTGGTACAGTAGAGTGGATAGGTTGTCTCTTGTGTTGGTACAGTAGAGTGGATAGGTTGTCTCTTGTGTTGGTACAGCAGAGTGGATAGGTTGTCTCTTGTGTTGGTACAGTAGAGTGGATAGGTTGTCTCTTGCGTTGGTACAGCAGAGTGGATTGGTTGTCTCTTGTGTTGGTATAGCAGAGTGGATTGGTTGTCTCTTGTGTTGGTACAGCAGAGTGGATTGGTTGTCTCTTGTGTTGTTACAGCAGAGTGGATAGGTTGTCTCTTGTGTTGGTACAGTAGAGTGGATAGGTTGTCTCTTGTGTTGGTACAGTAGAGTGGATAGGTTGTCTCTTGTGTTGGTACAGCAGAGTGGATAGGTTGTCTCTTGTGTTGGTACAGTAGAGTGGATAGGTTGTCTCTTGCGTTGGTACAGCAGAGTGGATTGGTTGTCTCTTGTGTTGGTATAGCAGAGTGGATTGGTTGTCTCTTGTGTTGGTACAGCAGAGTGGATTGGTTGTTAGAGAGGCCATCTCATAACCAAGAGGTCACAGACCCCTGCAGGAACCAATGAGTCAACTCTTGTTGAGCTCTCTGTGAGCAAGACAATGGAGCCATGAAAGCTTGAGGAACATGGCTCTGATCCCTCTGCTGATCATGATGTACACGTGTACATGATCATGTCCTGTTCTTTCTGCTTGGATCTGCTCAATAAAAAGCTTGAGATGATGCACAGCATTTACACTACAGTACTGTCTTTTCATTTAAAATGACATTTTAGCTTGCCTAGGAAGTTTGCAAGGGATCCCATTTTCATCCCGGGGTCTTGCAAAGTTTTAAGTTTTGCATATGAATTTTGTACTTTAGCTTCTTATTTTCTTCCTTTCTTTTTCCTCTTTTTTGTATTTGACCAAAGGTCTCTTTGTCCTCGCTGCCTTCCAATAGCTCCCTGCACATGTGCCTTTCTCCCCCGAACGCTCGCGCTGAATTGCTTCCTGTCAGACGGATAATTGCCTGACAGTTTTGCCTCAGATGTCAAACTCAGCAGCACCTCAGGTCTTTAGAAGACAGAGAATGCTCTTTGTCATCTCCTCAGCTAAGAAGGAGAATACACCTGCTCTCAATGCATGGCTGTGACAGTGTGAACATCATGTATGAGCTGCTTTCACAGCCAAAAGATCTCTCTCTCTCTCTCTCTCTCTCTCTCTCTCTCTCTCTCTCTCTCTCTCTCTCCCTCTCTCTCTCTCCCTCTCTCTCTCCTGGCTGTCTTTAAGACATGCTGGAATTGGGCCTGGTCTATTTTCTGCTTCCTGTATACTCTCTGAAGTCAGCAGAAGTGAGCTTTTTTCCACTGTGTTGTCATCTCAGCCTCCTCTGTTTGAAGGGATTGAAGAAAGTCTATTTGTTCGTCTTGTATTTATATCAAAGAGAGCATCAGCTGGTAGCTTCCACCTGTTCTTTCTGCCTTTCATTTCCTCTCATATCTACAATCTCTTTCTACTGGAGCTCCCTGAGTATGTACCTATGTATCAATGTGTGTACCTGAGTATGTACCTATGTATCAATGTGTGTACCTGAGTATGTACCTATGTATCAATGTGTAAAGGTAAAGTAAAGGTAAAGTCCCACTGATTGTCACACAATGTGTGAAATTTGTTCTCCGCATTTGACCCATCCCCTGGGGGAGCGGTGAGCGGCAGCGTGCGCCGCGCTCGGGAATCACATGGTGATCTAACCCCCCAATTCCAACCCTTTGATGCTGAGTGCCAAGCAGGGAGGCAATGGGTCCCATTTTTATAGTCTTTGGTATGACTCGGCCGGGGATCGAACTCACGACCTCGCAGTCTCAGGGCGGACACTCAGACCACAAGGCCACTGAGCTGCTGTGTGTACCTGAGTATATACCTATGTATCAATGTGTGTACCTGAGTATGTACTTATGTATCAATGTGTGTACCTGAGTATGTACTAGGGCTGGGTCGGTTTGAAAATTTTAAAACCGGTTCGATATTGCCGTCTAAACCGGATCGAACCGGTATACCGATTTTTTTTGTAATAAAAAAAAAAAAAAAATGTAAGCAGGTTTCCCGAGTGTGGCCCATAACTGTCTGTAGTGCAACTTCAGTCCACCTGATAGCGATAATACACCTCTAAGCTGGTAACCAGCAATGATACTGAATAAAAAGAAGCAGGACACCTGTGTAACAAACACACCCTGCATTTATTTCTCATAACTATTCAGCTTAACTTTTCTTCAAACATCAACATAATAAACAAAATAAGACTTTTGCATACTAGTGCAACTTGAGAAGAAGCTAATACGAGCAATAGTGCAATCAGAATGGAGTGGCAAAAAAAAGAAAAAAAAAAAAGTTTTTTTCGGTTCGCACGTGATCAAACCGGTTTGGGCTCGTACACCGAACCGAACCGGTAAAACCGGAAATCGACCCATGCCTAGTATGTACCTATGTATCAATGTGTGTACCTGAGTATATACCTATGTATCAATGTGTGTACCTGAGTATGTACCTTTGGAGTCTGACTTTGAGATGAGACATTTGTATTCAGCTGTCGACATTATTCACTCTTACATCATTTAGTTTAGTATGTTCTCTCTCTTGGTGAGTGGGAATTTGTTCTCTTTAACCACAATTTGAAAGTGGTCTTATGGAGATTTGATAGAAATGGCAGTCAAATAGTGCTGAGGGGACTGTCTAAAATTCTGAAGTTAAATGATTGATTCTCATACTATCGTCACGAACTTTGATTTATTACATCGTATCGTGTTGTATAGAATCGTGAAGCCCATATCATGTATGGAATAGATACAGTCGGTCTGTGTGGGAACGCCCACAAAATGTTAAATGTCTGGCGCGTGAGTGGGGTAAAACCCCCACCATATATCTCAATGGCCCGACTCACCAAAGGACACTGCTGCGGCTCTACACTACAGGATCGGGGATCCTAGAGCAGGTCCATAGACGTCTGTTCAGATGTGCGGTGGTTAAATCCCTGATGGTGTCTGCCTGGGCTGGGCTAGCAGCTAAATGCTAACTATGCTGAATGAGGATTAGGGTAGAATCATGTCTGAGATCTCTCCTGCAATGTCGCTCATAAACTTGTGGCCAAGTTAAGTTAGTGCCAAAGAGACGTCCTCAGGTGAATTTGTGTGATTCATAGTCTGGAGTATAGCTCTTCGCTCTAGCTAGCCTCCATCCAACTGGCGCTGTCGGCCTGTCCCACTCGCGTGCATTAGCGTTAGCATTAGCAGTGTTTATAGATGGGTGGCTGTTGTTCCACTCTCCCCACTGTCCTGCTGTCAGCCAGCAGTGTAGTAAACACAGCAGAGCTCTGTGCCAAAGCACTTCCACAGATGGCTCGGTGAAGCACTCTGCCTCTCTGTTCCTGTTTACTCAGCACTGCTCAGCCTCATCCGCAAATGGCTTCATTACAGCAATTTGCTCTCATTCAGCATTCTGGGACAACGCGGCACAGATGCTAAAGTTGCATCGCTCAGCGTCGAGAAAATGACTCCCACTCTTCAAAACACAACAACAACAGCAGTGACTCGGGTGACACTGAAAACTTTCTGCAGTGTTGTTCTTGGATGTTTCGCTTTTGTCACTTCACTTGCATTCTAGTCACATCCCCTCACACACGCACGCACGCGCACACACACACACACACACACACACACACACACACACACACCACTTGTTCAACTAAAGTTATTCTTGTAGACTTGTTCCTTCTTATCTTCTCCTTTAACTTCGAGGCAACTTTTCAACTTTCCCACCGTTGTCGCCCCCTAGTGGTATTATTGTTTGTGCCGCTGTCGCAAAGATAAGATCCAGTTCCATGAGCACAGTAATGTATGTGACTGATGCAAACGCCGGGGGAAATGGTCGCCACCTTTGCCCACGTCTCAAGCTAGAAAACCATGAAGATTTCTTGAAATTCTAAGTTGCTGTCCAAGCCAAACTTGTATCATGTCTCATGGGGTTTTTGACCCTGATCTTTTAGAGACATTTCTAGGGGAGCTTAATTGATGCCAACTATGGTTAAATCACTATTTTGACCCAATTGGAGGCAAAGCAAGTCATTAAGAGAAACACAGCATATCACGAGTGAAGGTGAGAAGTGTACAGATGTGACAAACACTAAGCTAGCTGGACACCTGGGAGTGTTTGCATGTGTGCTTCAATGCCTCTGTTTTTATACACCAGCTGAGAGTCAGGGAGTTTATTCTTGGTGCTCAGCCATGCGATCAGTACTCTTTGAGCCAGACTAGGGAGCAAAACCAGCACCCCTCCACCCAATTATTCAGCTCACAGCCCAGTCATCATCTCCAGGCCTATTCACACCGGTGGCCTGTGACCCAGTACATCCTCTTATTATAGTCCTCCTCTTCTGTGTCATTTCACAGCACTTCAAAGGGCTCGCTGCACTTTGCTGGAACAAAGTGTGCCGCAGTACAGTGTGCTGCAGTCAAAGATCATACAATAAGAAGAGCAGTACAGTGTGCTGCAGTCAAAGATCATATAATAAGAAGAGCAATACAGTGTGCTGCAGTCAAAGATCATACAATAAGAAGAGCAGTACAGTGTGCTGCAGTCAAAGATCATACAATAAGAAGAGCAGTACAGTGTGCTGCAGTCAAAGATCATACAATAAGAAGAGCAGTACAGTGTGCTGCAGTCAAAGATCATACAATAAGAAGAGCAGTACAGTGTGCTGCAGTCAAAGATCATACAATAAGAAGAGCAGTACAGTGTGCTGCAGTCAAAGATCATACAATAAGAAGAGCAGTACAGTGTGCTGCAGTCAAAGATCATACAATAAGAAGAGCAGTACAGTGTGCTGTAGTCAAAGATCATACAATAAGAAGAGCAGTACAGTGTGCTGCAGTCAAAGATCATACAATAAGAAGAACAGTACAGTGTGCTGCAGTCAAAGATCATATAATAAGAAGAGCAGTACAGTGTGCTGCAGTCAAAGATCATACAATAAGAAGAGCAGTACAGTGTGCTGCAGTCAAAGATCATACAATAAGAAGAGCAGTACAGTGTGCTGCAGTCACAGATCATACAATAAGAAGAGCAGTACAGTGTGCTGCAGTCACAGATCATACAATAAGAAGAGCAGTACAGTGTGCTGCAGTCAAAGATCATACAATAAGAAGAGCAGTACAGTGTGCTGCAGTCAAAGATCATACAATAAGAAGAGCAGTACAGTGTGCTGCAGTCACAGATCATACAATAAGAAGAGCAGTACAGTGTGCTGCAGTCAAAGATCATAGTATTTATTTTAACTATAGGCATGTAACATTTAACATGCTACTTGTGTTGTTTCTTGTCAATGTTCTTATTTGTATGTCTATATGCTGCAACTCAATTTGCCCTTTGGGACACTAATAAACTTGAACTTGAAGAGCAGTACAGTGTGCCGCAGTCAAAGATCATACAATAAGAAGAGCAGTACAGTTTGCTGCAGTCAAAGATCATACAATAAGAAGAGCAGTACACAGTGTGCTGCAGTCAAAGATCATACAATAAGAAGAGCAGTACAGTGTGCTGCAGTCAAAGATCATACAATAAGAAGAGCAGTACAGTGTGCTGCAGTCAAATATCATATAATAAGAAGAGCAGTACAGTGTGCTGCAGTCAAAGATCATACAATAAGAAGAGCAGTACAGTGTGCTGCAGTCAAAGATCATACAATAAGAAGAGCAGTACAGTGTGCTGCAGTCAAAGATCATACAATAAGAAGAGCAGTACAGTGTGCTGCAGTCACAGATCATACAATAAGAAGAGCAGTACAGTGTGCTGCAGTCAAAGATCATACAATAAGAAGAGCAGTACAGTGTGCTGCAGTCAAAGATCATACAATAAGAAGAGCAGTACAGTGTGCTGCAGTCAAAGATCATACAATAAGAAGAGCAGTACAGTGTGCTGCAGTCAAAGATCATACAATAAGAAGAGCAGTACAGTGTGCTGCAGTCACAGATCATACAATAAGAAGAGCAGTACAGTGTGCTGCAGTCACAGATCATATAATAAGAAGAGCAGTACAGTGTGCTGCAGTCAAAGATCATATAATAAGAAGAGCAATACAGTGTGCTGCAGTCAAAGATCATACAATAAGAAGAGCACTACAGTGTGCTGTAGTCAAAGATCATACAATAAGAAGAGCAGTACAGTGTGCTGCAGTCACAGATCATACAATAAGAAGAGCAGTACAGTGTGCTGCAGTCAAAGATCATACAATAAGAAGAGCAGTACAGTGTGCTGCAGTCAAAGATCATACAATAAGAAGAGCAGTACAGTGTGCTGCAGTCAAAGATCATACAATAAGAAGAGCAGTACAGTGTGCTGCAGTCAAAGATCATACAATAAGAAGAGCAGTACAGTGTGCTGCAGTCACAGATCATACAATAAGAAGAGCAGTACAGTGTGCTGCAGTCAAAGATCATATAATAAGAAGAGCAATACAGTGTGCTGCAGTCAAAGATCATACAATAAGAAGAGCACTACAGTGTGCTGTAGTCAAAGATCATATAATAAGAAGAGCAGTACAGTGTGCTGCAGTCACAGATCATACAATAAGAAGAGCAGTACAGTGTGCTGCAGTCACAGATCATACAATAAGAAGAGCAGTACAGTGTGCTGCAGTCAAAGATCATATAATAAGAAGAGCAATACAGTGTGCTGCAGTCAAAGATCATACAATAAGAAGAGCAGTACAGTGTGCTGCAGTCAAAGATCATACAATAAGAAGAGCACTACAGTGTGCTGTAGTCAAAGATCATACAATAAGAAGAGCAATCTTAGGCAAACAACAAAGTGAGTCATTCTCTGAATTTCGCTCTGCCAAGCCTCACCCTCTATTCGTCTCCTTCTGTCCTCGATATATCGTGCATCCCTAGTATGAGCCAATGACCATACATGTTTAGCATCCAGCCAGTCCAGCACTCACTCATTGTTAAAGATCATTTTCTAATGTCTTAAAGGTCACTTAAAACACGTCAGGCGCAAGACAAAGCTTGACATGTCTTCACAGGTCTGAGTTGACCTTTATAACATGATGAACAAAAATAATGGCTGCAAGGGAGGTTTTCACTACCTTTCCTCCTTTCTCTCATCTCTGCTCATGTGGGTGGTGCGTCATGTGGGTGGTGCGTCATGTGGGTGGTGCATCATGTGGGTGGTGCATCATGTGGGTGGTGCATCATGTGAGTGGTGCATCATGTGGGTGGTGCATCATGTGGGTGGTGCATCATGTGAGTGGTGCATCATGTGGGTGGTGCGTCATGTGGGTGGTGCATCATGTGGGTGGTGCGTCATGTGGGTGGTGCATCATGTGGGTGGTGCGTCATGTGGGTGGTGCGTCATGTGGGTGGTGCATCATGTGGGTGGTGCGTCATGTGAGTGGTGCGTCATGTGAGTGGTCCATCATGTGGGTGGTGCGTCATGTGGGTGGTGCGTCATGTGGGTGGTGCGTCATGTGGGTGGTGCATCATGTGGGTGGTGCATCATGTGGGTGGTGCATAATGTGAGTGGTGCATCATGTGGGTGGTGCATCATGTGGGTGGTGCATCATGTGAGTGGTGCATCATGTGGGTGGTGCGTCATGTGGGTGGTGCATCATGTGGGTGGTGCGTCATGTGGGTGGTGCATCATGTGGGTGGTGCGTCATGTGGGTGGTGCGTCATGTGGGTGGTGCATCATGTGAGTGGTGCGTCATGTGAGTGGTCCATCATGTGGGTGGTGCGTCATGTGGGTGGTGCGTCATGTGGGTGGTGCGTCATGTGGGTGGTGCATCATGTGGGTGGTGCATCATGTGGGTGGTGCATCATGTGGATGGTGCATCATGTGGGTGGTGCGTCATGTGGGTGGTGCGTCATGTGGGTGGTGCATCATGTGGATGGTGCATCATGTGAGTGGTGCATCATGTGGGTGGTGCATCATGTGGGTGGTGCATCATGTGGGTGGTCCATCATGTGGGTGGTCCATCATGTGGGTGGTGCGTCATGTGAGTGGTGCGTCATGTGGGTGGTGCATCATGTGGGTGGTGCATCATGTGGGTGGTGCGTCATGTGGGTGGTGCATCATGTGGATGGTGCGTCATGTGGGTGGTGCATCATGTGGGTGGTGCATCATGTGAGTGGTGCATCATGTGGGTGGTGCATCATGTGGGTGGTACATCATGTGCATCATGTGGGTGGTGCATCATGTGAGTGGTGCATCATGTGAGTGGTGCATCATGTGGGTGGTGCATCATGTGAGTGGTGCATCATGTGAGTGGTGCATCATGTGGGTGGTGCATCATGTGGGTGGTGCATCATGTGGGTGGTGCATCATGTGAGTGGTGCATCATGTGAGTGGTGCATCATGTGAGTGGTGCATCATGTGGGTGGTGCGTCATGTGGGTGGTGCATCATGTGGGTGGTGCACCTTGTACAATCTTTGTTTTGAATAATACCTTTGGTTAATTCTCCTCAGTGGGGTGAGCAGAGCACAGAGCTGTTTTACAACATCAGAGGATGAAGGTAGTCTTTGATCTAAGCAGGGGTGGATTAGAGACACGCTGTTGGAGAAAAGGCTGGGCAAACTGCTAGAATCTATAGCTGTGATGGAGAAGATGTGAGGAGAGAGCAGTCACAGCACATCACTTAGCTGAGCGTTCAGTCTTTCTGCCAAACTAACACCTGACATCTCAGAGCTACGAGGCCGTGTTTGACATGGCTTCTTCCACAAAGGTCCTTGTCGCTCCTCGTGTTGGTTTAGCTCGTGCTTCTTTTGAGCGATTGAATCCGTCTCATCCATGCATGCAGGAAAGTAGCCAGATCAGTAGGAGACAAATAGGAGAGGACACGCTAAAGAGGACTGAAGGTGACAGTGACATTACGTGAACAGAGCCAGAGTAAATAAAAAGGACGATGACCCCATCTCGTCGTGCGGTTGCTGACAGGTGACGAGGCCTTTCTGTGACAGGAAACCCACGGGCATAATTGCCATTTGGATCAGATAGACGAGCACCTGCTAAGTTTAGCTCCTAATGTCAGACATATTTAATTGCTACTTGCAGACTGTGAAATGAACGGCGTCTGACTGACAGCAGGCTGGTGAGATAAGCTCTGGAGAAAGCAATCTTCATATTGACTTCCTACTGCACATATGTTTAGCATGTGATAGATTGGGATCTATATGGACTGGTACAAATGTCAGAATATGATGGAATGTCATTGAAGTTCAAATGGAATACAGCTACAGCAGAGAGACTGGAAGCCAACAGTGGGTCACCTGGCCCTGAGAGCAGCTCACACTCCGCCCCACTAGTGTTGTCGCGGTTTTCGGTACTTTGGTACTTAGTCGGTACTACATTGTTTTCGGTACTTCGGTACCTGTTTTTGCATGGTACCGAGGGTATCATTTTTTTTTTTATTCAATAAACAATACTTGAGGGCTACATGCCACTGGTGTTGCACTGTGCACTCACTGCCATACAGAGTTGAATGTAAGAAGTAAGCAGAAGCACATTGTTTTGTTTTAAAGTTGAAGGCTACATGCCATTTGTTCATTGGAAATGGTTGCATACTTTAATAAAGGAGAATATGTTGAAGAGAAGATTTTCAGAAGCCTTCTGAAAATCTGCGCAAGATCGGCGCGGCCTGAGGTCCTCCAGGCTAGAGCGAGGTGCTCGACGCAGGTAAATGACGTGCAGCGCACAGGCCCTCTTGAGGCGTCCTTGAGGTATTCTCTCAGCCTCTGGATTGCCTTTGCCACGGGAGGGTCTGGTGAGACGAAGGAGGAGCACGGCCGGGAGTAACCCACAGAGCCTAGATCCTCCATGCACCGAAGGGCCAATACTGCGGCGTAGCACTAGCTCTATTGCAGCGGATTGGGCGTTCTCGTTTACCCCTCCCGCGGGCAACGTTGCAGATAGAGTAGTAAGGCTGATCCGTGAGCGGCTTCTGGGACGCGAGTCGGGGTCTTAATTGGCCTCGGCTGGGTCTACTGGGCGAGGGTGTATGATGTTGACAGACCCGAAACACCTAACGACCCCAGATAACATCACTGATGACGCGTCCCAGCGCATGCGGCAGTAGTGTATTTGAGAATAAGAAATATCAGTCTGTTTTTTTTTTACCGTGGTACCGAAATTGGTACCGAGTACCGTGGAAATTCACTAGTACCGGTACCGACTACTGAATCATTGGTACCGTGACATCACTCCGCCCCACCTCACTTCATAGCTTCCTCATGTTTGCTTCATGATTTTTGTCTCCGTCAGCTCTGACTCAGTCTCAGACAGTCAACGCAGACGATCCTGGAGTGCTTTCAACACTTGTCTTGGCATCAATGTCTTTGATTTGAATTGGAGATGATGTTCAGTGAAGACTAGACAGGCTTATTTTGTTTGGTTTCGTCTCCCTCTACTGCTCCCTATGAGAGATGGTCTGATGGTGAAGTGACGTAATGTGAAGGGCTACAAACGGGCCTGTTCTACCAGAGGGGCCTATTGAAACAACAAGAAGATAGATAGATAGTCTCTCCATTTCTAGGAGCTATCGTCTGGTTTAGCGCTCGTAGTTGTAGGAAGGCGTGCGTCACCTCATTCACCATTGTCATACAACAGAGCTTGATGGTGATAAACGAGGCTTTTAGGTCGTGAGTCTTTAGTCTTAAGTGATCTGATAATTGAATGGCTCTGCCTGCATTACATGCTCCATGGAAGTGGATCAGGACCGCAGCCAGGAGAGCCTGAAGATCCACGCTGCTCACTTCAAATAGACCCTGAATGTTCTCCTAATGAATGTTCTTAATGAAGATGATGGATCCATTCAAATCTACCTCTTTCAAGGAGGGAACAAAAGCACTTTGATGGAATAATAAAACCCTCCTCAGCTGCCTTTCATCCATTCATGCTTTATTCATGACTTTTTGAAATGGTCAATATTGTTCAGCCGTGCTGTCAATCTGCGAGCCGGCTCCTGTCCTGTCCTGTCCTGCTCCTGTCCTGCTCCTGTCCTGTCCTGTCCTGTCCTGTCCTGTCCTGTCCTGCTCCTGTCCTGTCCTGTCCTGTCCTGTCCTGCTCCTGTCCTGTCCTGTCCTGTCCTGCTCCTGTCCTGTCCTGTCCTGTCCTGTCCTGCTCCTGTTCTGTCCTGCTCCTGTTCTGTCCTGTCCTGTCCTTTCCTGCTCCTGTCCTGTCCTGTCCTGCTCCTGTCCTGTCCTGTCCTGTCCTGTCCTGTCCTGCTCCTGTCCTGTCCTGTCCTGTCCTGCTCCTGCCCTGTCCTGTCCTGTCCTGTCCTGCTCCTGTCCTGCTCCTGTCCTGTCCTGTCCTGTTCTGTCCTGCTCCTGTCCTGTCCTGTCCTGTCCTGCTCCTGTCCTGTCCTGTCCTGCTCCTGTTCTGTCCTGTCCTGCTCCTGTCCTGTCCTGTCCTGCTCCTGCTCCTGCTCCTGCCCTGTCCTGCTCCTGTCCTGTCCTGTCCTGTCCTGTCCTGTCCTTGTCCTGCTCCTGTCCTGCTCCTGTCCTGTCCTGTCCTGTCCTGCTCCTGTCCTGCTCCTGTCCTGCCCTGTCCTGTCCTGCTCCTGTCCTGTCCTGCTCTTGTCCTGTCCTGCCCTGCTCCTGTCCTGTCCTGCTCCTGTCCTGTCCTGTCCTGTCCTGCTCCTGTCCTGCCCTGCTCCTGTCCTGTCCTGTCCTGTCCTGTCCTGCTCCTGTCCTGTCCTGTCCTGCTCCTGTCCTGCTCCTGTCCTGTCCTGCTCCTGTCCTGTCCTGTCCTGCTCCTGTCCTGTCCTGCCCTGCTCCTGTCCTGCTCCTGTCCTGTCCTGTCCTGCCCTGCTCCTGTCCTGTCCTGTCCTGTCCTGTCCTGCTCCTGTCCTGTTCTGTCCTGTCCTGTCCTGTCCTGTCCTGTTCTGTCCTGTCCTGTCCTGTTCTGTCCTGTTCTGTCCTGTCCTGTCCTGTCCTGTCCTGGGCTCCCTGTTTCACAGATCGCCTGGAGAAAGGTCAGCCATCATTCAGTCTTGTGTTTGCTGCTGCTTCCACATCCTCCTCCACTGTGTGTCCACAGGAATTTAGACAAAATGTCAGCACACAGAAAGCATGGCGATAAGACTCACAGGACACCTGACTACCTCTTTGCGATTTAACAGCCAGCGGGAATCTGCGTGTAGCGATTAGCAGAGAGTGAGCTGTCAACAAACAAGCATAGAAAGTCTTGTCTCACTTGTCTTGTCTCACTGTATCCTGCTGTGATAATATGAACCCACTTGTGTACACATGAGAAACGGGTCATAGTGCCTCTCTCTCTCTCTCCTGTGTGTCACACAAAGCCTTTTCTCTGGACCTGGTGTCTGAAGGAAGGCGCTGACATGTTCTCCAGAATGGAGGCCAGCAGAAACGGGCCCCTCCTGTTCCGGACAGGATTCTGGTAGCTTCCTATGTCTCAGCAGGAAGTGCAAGAAGTCAGACTTCTCCGCCTTTTCATCTCCCCACAGCTCCACCCACCCACAGCTCCACCCACCCACAGCTCCACCCACCCACAGCTCCACCCACCCACAGCTCCACCCACCCACAGCTCCACCCACCCACAGCCGCCATGGAGCCTCTGTCTCCTCCATATTCTGTTAACTCATTGAATGCCATGGACGGACATGTTCGTCATTTCAAATAGTAACGTAGAGTGCCAAGGACGGACATGTTCGTCAATTGCGTTTTTTGACGGTGGGGCGTCGATCAAAGCCTTCTGCCTCTCCTGTACAAATATTATAGCTATTGGAGGTCTATAACCTATTTTACAGAACCCTTAGGTGGCGACAGTGCTCTCCACATAACAGAAAGGCAAGGAAAAAACAAAGAAGAAGTCGTTATGGAAACGGAAATCGCATCGCATCCGTATGCATCGATATGCTGAAGCACGTTACTGCAGCTGTGCCTGCAGCAGCCAATCTGCTCCCACAATTGAGCCGCTCCGTGTCGGTTGCGACAGCACATCCGCACATCCACACCGTGGAGTTGTTATTATTCTCAACTGGAAGCATCGTTGCCGGTGACAAACACACGCGGAACGCTGTAAAAAAGCTGGATGTCGCGCACAGCAAACTCAGCAGAGAGCCACCACAGACAGGAGGAGGAGTGTGCAGTTGAGGCGAGGCGGGGCGGGGCGGGGCGGGGGGGGGGGGGCACGCAGAGCAGCACGCAACACCCAGACAGACCCAGGCAGCAGGACAGGATTGACAAACGCAAGCCAGAATATCCGATGCCCACCAGCAGCAAGCTTCAGAGTCAGTGATGTGCTTGAAATGTTTAATTTCACAAAAGGCCAATTATCTCAGCTTCTAGAAAAAAATTGCTGTTTTTGGATGAATCAAGCTATTTTCTCCGGCTCATAACTAAAGAACGGAAAATGGGATCAATATACTTTTTTTTGCAGATGATAGAATAGAGTCTCATCGTTCTTTGTGCGTGTTCAGTGTTTACATAGTAATATCACACAATATTCTGTGGGCCTCGAGAAATCACTGAAAACGCTCTGAAACTCTGGCACTGGGAGCGTCCGTTCTCCAAAAGTGGCTGGCACTCAATGAGTTAAGCAGGCTGCCGCATATTAGTTGATGTGTGTCAGTCTATCTGTCTGTCTGTGTCTGCCTCGCTATAGCTTAAGCTTACACACATTATATAGATCAGTGCCCTCACAGAATATAGACACCAAACGCCCACTCAGCATCAATCCGAAGTTTACATGCTACCAGACTTGGCAGAGATTGCATTCCGCTTTCCCTGCTCCTTTTACATTTCTTCATCTGCCTAATTTCCTGTCAGTCCCTGAAGGCACCCCCCCCCCCCCCCCCCTGTTCTCCCCCCCCCCTTGTAAAATATGTTTTATTCATGGGTGAAAACAGCGGAGTTGAGTTAGAATTACACTTGTCAGAGGTTAGAGGCACAACTGTGCATAGCAGAGAGATTATGACTGTTAGACATCCAGCCAGCTCACCAGTGTGGAATTCACTGTGCGCTCCCTGAAGAGGAGGAGGAGGAGGAGGAGGAGGAGGAGGAGGAGGAGGAGGAGGAGGAGGAGGAGGAGGAGGAGGAGGAGGAGGAGGAGGAGGAGGAGGAGGAGGAGGAGGAGGAGGGTGTCAGCAGCTCTGGGCTGGACGGGTCTAGTCAGCCCACTCTTGGCACACTGTGGGCAGGGAGGACAGGGGGCTGGGTGATGTGTGTGAGTGTTGCCCTTGGTATGTGTATATAACAACCTGACGCGTGCTTATGCCAATCACCTGTGCGTCACTTGTATCCGTGTGTCGTCCATGAATGCGTAGATATGTGATTGCCAAACTAGCATGCCTACACATATGTGATGTGACACACCGCAGAGGAAGGGACCACATGGAGGCTAATTGTAGAAAATTAGAAAATAGTTTCTTAAAAAAAAAAAAAAAAAACGTTTTTTTTTTTTTTAAGGTTTTGAACTATCCATTCCACATAAAATGCAGCCGTTTCAGAATCAGTAAATAAGTGTATCTTGTTAAATAAAAGTCCTTGTTGTCCAGTTCCCCCCTTACCTGACTGCCTAGGTGTGAAAAGCTTCTCCAACTTTGAGGGCCGTTATCTCTGAATGTGGCTTTTAGGAGTGTGAACATTCAACTGAGCAGAACTCCTTCATTTCCTTTCAGATTACAATGTGCGACACATCATTTGAAAGTGTACAAATGACCTCCGCCTACATGTGGGTGTAAATAGCAGCAGCTGTCACATATACGCCTACATGTGGGTGTAAATAGCAGCAGCTGTCACATATACGTGTATAGCTGCCTGTCCACAGGCGTCGCACAAGTAGGACAGGAATCCAGAACAGGCCTCCCATTATGCCACTCCTCTCATTGACCGAATAGCAGGCGAGCTCCGGCCCCCTGAGGTCAGCCTGGAGGAGCTCCGGCCCCCTGAGGTCAGCCTGGAGGAGCTCCGGCCCCCTGAGGTCAGCCTGGAGGAGCTCCGGCCCCCTGAGGTCAGCCTGAAGGCCCGGACATGGTATTTTAAACCTCTCTAATGGAAGGTTTCACTGCACGAGGTGGAGTTTGTTTGTGTGTGTGTGTGCGTGTGTGTGTGTGTGTGTGTGTGTGTGTGTGTGTGTGTGTGTGTGTGCGGATACGTCTTTACGTGTGCGTTTTGCTCTGTGAGCGAATGTGATAGCAGGGTACGGGCGGAGTGGCATTCCCTAACCAATAGTGACGTAGGGAAAGGGAGATGGCTTAAATCAACATGGGCATTCCTTTACAAAACATGTTGGATAAAAGTCATCCCTGCCTCCCCGTGTGTCAGGATGAGCTTGGCGTGCTCGGCAGCTTCTTTGTGATTCGCTTGCATCCACAGTTTGGGAAACGGGATTCTGGCTCAGGAGGAAGCAGGCATTCCTGCTGGGGTTGAAGGAGGCAGCCAAACCACACAGAGGATGATTGCACTCCTGAGGGAAAGTGCGGATGCAGTGGGAGAAGCAAACCTAGCTGGCCACATATCAGCGCTGTGTGTTTCACCAACTGCTCTCTCACCTACTTTTCAACAGTACTAATGGTATTAAAGTGACGATCAGTGTGTGTGGGTCCATTATGCGTTTGTTTGTAGTGTGTTTTTGAATGATCACCTCCAATCAGTGTCTGTAACGCAGTAATGTAACACGTTACGGTTCTAAATTCAGTCATCACATTACAGTTACGAATCAAACATTTATATCATTACTTGTGTTACATAAGTAGCCTACTGTATATAGACGGTTTTCACCAGAGTGCAACCCCACAGCACTTCCTTTTTCTCAGCATTTGGCAAACTGCAGAAATATTCACTCGACATCGTTACTTTTGTTTTCGCCGCTCAGCTGTATAGACGGTTTTCACGGAATGGTCAGTCCTGCACTTGAATGTTTTTTTTTCTTTTATGTCCATAGCAAACACTGCAAGAGGAAGTGAGCGGGGGTTCAATTTAGAATGTTTTTGTTGTCAAGTTAAAACCGTCTATATTCAGGAGTATATTCAGGCTTTGTGGGCTAAACGTACGTAACCACTTTTCAAAGCTTCTGGAAGCTGTCAGATTGTGCTGTGTGAATGAGACAGAACCTGACCTGCCCTATATTAAATGCAGTATATTCATATGCAGTTTGATATAAAGTCGTTTTATTTGAGGCACTTATACTGCCAGCGACTCTGCCAGTGATTCTGCTAGGCAGGCAGGCAACTGAGCCTTGTTCTCGCGTTCATGTTTCTGTGAAGTAAGTGCTCTTTGACTTTCCCCACTTTCCCGTCGGCTTTGATATTAAGAGCATGAAGAAAGATCTTGTGTATGTCCTGCTTATTTGTGTGATACTGTAAGGTTTGACGTCGTCAATGTCAATGCATCTCAGCTGATACCACGCAGTAACCTAACGCAAAAGTAATCTAATGAGTAACGTAACAGATTACTGCAGGGAGTAATTAAGTAAAGGACTTACTTCAAGTAACGAGTAAATGTGTAATACATTACTTGTTTTTACTAAAGCGCAAATTATGCTCGTAGGGGGCGTGCAGCACGTCGAAAATGTGAGTCTGCGCCGTCAATCCATTGTTGTGAGGAATCAGCAAATGCCATTTCCTCATTTAACAGTGCTTGTCCCTCATCTAGCAAAGCCTTCTGCAGGCTCACCGGAATGAGTTTTGAAATGGAGGGACAATAAAATGTTCCCCCACCGACATGATTGCAAGTTCTTGGTAAACGACACGATAAGGTTTTGGACAACTTACGTTCGAGTATGCACAGTCTCGCTGTCGCCGCTCGTCGGCGGCAAAAGGCTCCAAGTCGTGGCTGCGCAAAACCATGCTGGGCGCTTAACGACCCCAACACTACCTCCGACTACTAGATGGTCGTTTTTTATTTTATTTATTTTTTCTTCGTGTTCAGACTCTCAATAAGAACTTTACGGCGCGCTCAGCTGACTGATTGTGATTGGGTTTGTCAGCTCAGGAGTCTCCAGAGAACAGGCTGTCGATGAAGCACATACATTTCCTCCCCTTGGCGGTGGCAGGACTGAGGGTCAGCTAAGTGTGCTAGAAGTGTGCTGCCCCACGGGACGCATATTAAAGCAGGGGCAGGAAGTGAAGGGAGGTAGCAGGTAGGGGTGGGAATCACCAGATGCCCACGATACGATACTAAAACGATACTTGAGTCACGATACGATAGTATTGCGATATCGCCGATATTGCGATATATTGAATATTGCGATATATTGAATATTGTGATATATTGAATATTGCGATATTTCGATATATTGTCTAACTCCTTTTCCTACCTTTTCCTTGACCTCACCGGGAAGTAAAACATGTAGTGTTTTTGTGTTTTGTTTTGTTTTTGCCCAAAATGTAGGCTATATTATTAAGCTTCTCTGGACTCAATACGCCACTGCAGGCGCGGACTGCAACATCAGGCACTTTGGGTAGATGCCCGGTGGCCTGGCATGGCATGGCCTGCATTTTTTTTAAATATTGATACTTGGCGTCCAAATATCGATACAATATCGTCAGGCAAAATATCGCGATACTATGGTGTATCGATTTTTCCCCCCACCCCTAGTAGCAGGTATGACTAAGCAGGTAGCAGATATGACTAAGCAGATAGCAGGTATGACTAAGCAGATAGCAGGTATGACTAAGCAGGTAGCAGGTATGACTAAGCAGCTCTCCTCACCTGGAATCTTAACGTCATCACACATCGGCCTCCTCTGTTGCATCACTGCTGTGATTCATATTGGAATTCTTTCCAGCCCTGTGCTGTGTTGTGCTGTGCTGTGCTGTGCTGTGCTGTGCTGTGCTGTGCTGTGTTGTGCTGTGCTGTGTTGTGCTGTGCTGTGCTGTGTTGTGCTGTGTTGTGCTGTACTGTGCTGTGTTGTGTTGTGCTGTGCTGTGTTGTGCTGTGTTGTGTTGTGCTGTGCTGTGCTGTGTTGTGTTGTGCTGTGCTGTGCTGTGTTGTGTTGTGTTGTTGGGTCCGGGAATGGATGAGGTAGACATTATTCACCCGTCATCATCCGTCTTTATTGGTTGAGTGTTTCTTTACGGGATTGCCGTTGACTTTTTCCCACTCCGGGCTACACAGAATGCATTCTTCCTGTTCGCGCCATGCGTCTCCCCAGCCTCATTCCTTCCACTGTGTGTTCCCTCACATTTTAATCACTACTCTGCTGCTTGTGACTCTGCCTTTCCCAAAACAGCGTGCCTGCAGAGACGACCCTCATAGGCCCAGAGTTTCATTAGTGGTGTTTTTTTTCAGTTTTTTTCCGGGACCCGTCCGGGCTATAAAAGCCAGTGGTCCCGCTGACTGATGTTTGGCAGAGGTTCCACAGCTACTACTGGGCCTGCAGCGTGCCACGTGGGGCTCCAGCAGCAGCCACATGCCTGGTGCCGAGCCAACAGAAAGGACTCATAAAAAACACCAACATAGTATTACCATGGCTGTTCAGCAGCCATGGACCTTCATAGAGTCAGCTGTGTCACTCTTTCCTCTTTCTAATTGTTAATTGTTCCTTGCGTTGTACAGCGGTTTGTAACTTAGTTAGGAGGAACATTAGAAATGACTTTAGAAACGGTTATGATGATTGTTATTATTAGGATTCCAATGGAGCCTTATTCGAGCAGGCCCACATGGCCCATCAGCAGTTTAATGAATGTTATTGGCTTGGTACAGTATGACGCTCAGGTGAATATTATTGACATTAACGTTTTGACATTATGAAGAGAAAAGGAGCTGATGATGTACAGTGTGGACAGAGCTTGATACATTATGAACTACATGAGTCTGGTACAGTATTAATGCTCTCCTTATGGAATATGGGTGTGAATGTCTGAGCGCAGATTAGCTTCTAATGGAGGAAGTGAGACAGTGAAATCACACTTCTGCGGCTCAGACACATTATATATCTCATCATCATATCTCCACGAGGAAGTGCACAGATCTTTGCCTTGTCAATTAAATATGCTAATGCTAACGACTTCTCCATCCGGAGCTTATATTGGCGTAGCAGCAGTGACAAGAAGTCATTTAACCCGAGGTTACGGAGGAATAAGCCAGAAATCTTTAACCCTGATCCCCCAACTGTACATATCTCCCACACACCATCAATCACCAGCCAGTCCTGTAGCAGTCCTGCTCCTGCAGTATATAAACCTGATGTAAAAATGGCGATATGAGGTGTTAGAGGATTTTCTCATTAGCCAGTAATAGAAGTAGCTTATTCAAGGTTTACATTGCAGCTTGGCTTTTCTTGGGTAATCAGTTTTGTTTACAAGAACTCATTTCCTCCAGCTTCACCCTCGGGCTCAATTTGCACTCACTGTTCAGTCTGCTGGACTTTTTCCACTGTGTGTTTTACTCATTAAGGGGAATTAGCTCGCCTTTAATGGGACGCCTCCTGTAGAATGTGAATTAAGCACATTTGGAACGAGGAAGTTCATTTGGAGTGAGATTGGACTGCTGTTCTAGTCTCAAGCTGTTGTGATGCACACAGTATACCAGCTGGCAGGATGTGTGTGTGTGTGTGTGTGTGTTTGTTGTGTGTGTGTGTGTGTGTGTGTGTGTGTGTGTGTGTGAGTGTGTGTGTGTGTGTGTGTGTGTGTGTTTGTTTGTTGTGTATATATTACCATAACTACACGTCTCCAGTAAATGTTTGCAAGTAGACTCAGCCTGACTGAAGCTGTTGGCCTCACCAAAAACACAAACGTCATCAATTCACAGGCAGCCCTCAAGACGGTTGGAATGTATGTATTATTATTTTGCCTTCAATCAAAATGGCATCCCCTTCTTTTTGCAAGCGTTCTTGTCTTTGTCTTGTTTGCTCCTCGGGGGTTATGGCTCAGCTCAGCAGTATTGATGTATTAGCAGTAGCACTCCCCGTGAATTTTAAAGCTCTTTGATTACCAGTGAGCGATGTGAAAGGCTAATTAAATTTGAGTAGGTTATCCCTTTACAGAAACATGCATCATCCCAGTTGCAGCGCTGTCAAAATGTTAAAGTATTGACTCCAATGCCGATGCTGGCTCCAGAAGGTTGATTGTGATACTGATCTGATGAATCAATCAGGTTTCCACAGCTAGCAAATATCACAGCTGAGACAATGTAGCAGAAGCAGCTCATAAATGGCAACAAATCAAGATTTGATGAAAATCAAACGGAGTAGATGGCTGCTACATGTCTGATGCGATGTAGCTGTGACAGCTTCACCAATACAGTCAGTGAGGGAACTGCCACAATGTATCTGTGACAGCTTCACCAATACAGTCAGTGAGGGAACTGCCACAATGTATCTATGACAGCTTCACCAATACAGTCAGTGAGGGAACTGCCACAATGTATCTATGACAGCTTCACCAATACAGTCAGTGAGGGAACTGCCACAATGTATCTGTGACAGCTTCACCAATACAGTCAGTGAGGGAACTGCCACAATGTATCTGTGACAGCTTCACCAATACAGTCAGTGAGGGAACTGCCACAATGTTGCATCTCGTCTCAAACAAATCAGAGGCAAAAACAAGATTTCCTGCTATGAAATGTTTTGCTGAAAAAAAGCATTTTTGGTTTATTCGTTTGCGTTTGACATTTTATGACAATGATGTAAAATAAAGATGACGTTTTGATTGGAACTGTCCTGAGCTGAATGTGGAACATTTTATAATATAATACATATTCTTTTAGCACTGGTTTGAACACGGCATAACACTACAATCCTGGTCACACAGAACATACATTTGCAGGAACAACATGATGTGGATTAAATTAAACATGAATGAAATTGAACAGGTTGTGTGTGGAGGTGAGGTGTTATTGACTTCAGTATTGTTTGTGAAGCTGTAGATGTACTGACTTCAGTATTGTTTGTGAAGTTGTGGCTGTACTGACTTCAGTATTGTTTGTGAAGTTGTGGCTGTACTGACTTCAGTATTGTTTGTGAAGTTGTAGATGTACTGACTTCAGTATTGTTTGTGAAGTTGTAGCTGTACTGACTTCAGTATTGTTTGTGAAGTTGTAGCTGTACTGACTTCAGTATTGTTTGTGAAGTTGTAGCTGTACTGACTTCAGTATTGTTTGTGAAGTTGTGGCTGTACTGACTTCAGTATTGTTTGTGAAGTTGTAGCTGTACTGACTTCAGTATTGTTTGTGAAGTTGTAGATGTACTGACTTCAGTATTGTTTGTGAAGTTGTAGCTGTACTGACTTCAGTATTGTTTGTGAAGTTGTAGCTGTACTGACTTCAGTATTGTTTGTGAAGTTGTGGCTGTACTGACTTCAGTATTGTTTGTGAAGTTGTAGCTGTACTGACTTCAGTATTGTTTGTGAAGTTGTAGCTGTATTGACTTCAGTATTGTTTGTGAAGTTGTAGCTGTACTGACTTCAGTATTGTTTGTGAAGTTGTAGTTGTACTGACTTCAGTATTGTTTGTGAAGTTGTGGCTGTACTGACTTCAGTATTGTTTGTGAAGTTGTAGCTGTACTGACTTCAGTATTGTTTGTGAAGTTGTAGCTGTACTGACTTCAGTATTGTTTGTGAAGTTGTAGCTGTACTGACTTCAGTATTGTTTGTGAAGTTGTAGCTGTACTGACTTCAGTATTGTTTGTGAAGTTGTGGCTGTACTGACTTCAGTATTGTTTGTGAAGTTGTAGTTGTACTGACTTCAGTATTGTTTGTGAAGTTGTAGCTGTACTGACTTCAGTATTGTTTGTGAAGTTGTAGCTGTACTGACTTCAGTATTGTTTGTGAAGTTGTAGCTGTAC
>NC_139645.1:39397144-39399644 GCF_964638095.1 Poromitra crassiceps
TTCAAAACGTACTTAATACACTCACAGAAATCATTTCACCAAGTTTTATATTGAAAACTCAGACCCAAAAAGGATTGATACACTCACTGAAATCATTTCTCCCTGGCTGCACGTCTGCATCTGGGAGACTGTTGCCAACTTTGGTTGATGCTGGACAGTATTTACCAAGTTATTCAAAGCACTGTAACCACGGTAACACAGTAATCACAGTACCACGGTTTTAATGATAATGACAATTTGAAACGGTACGATTATCGTAAGGAATTTGATCACGGTTATCATTAGAAACGGTTATCATTACGTCCCTACTTCCTACTCACTCCTCTCCTCTCTTGTTCCCTCCCCTCTCCTCTCCTCTGACCTAATATCAATTTGTCATGTCTATCCAGAGTGCATATATTTTTTTGCGTGGGTGTTTCCAGTGGAAATCAAACCTCCAACCCTTTTATTGTTAGTGCCATCATTCACCACCACCCACTGAATGATCCTCTCCTCCCCTGCGCTCACTCATCTCCTCGCTCCTCTGTCGTGTGGCTTCCAGCAGCCATGCAGGAGCTGAACTCTGCGTGCACTCTCTCCTCTAATCCACAGCCAGCCTTATCTCAGCCCGGGAACAATAGCTGCAGAACCAGCGCCGCAGAGCGAGCACAGCTCAGAAGAACCAGAGAGGCTGCAGGAAAACAGCTCCTAGCTCCTCTCTGCATCTAGCAGGCCATCAGCAGCTTCACATGAAGTCCTCGTCTTCTCTGCCTCTCAGCAAAGCAGGATTCCACTTCCTCACTATTCCATCCTAATGGAATTTCTGCTGCTGCAATGAAATCAGCCAGAGGGCTCTGGGTTCTTCAGATCCATATATATTCATGTGAAGGAGCTGCTATCCATTCATAAATAATATCGATCATTTAATATAATCATGCCTTTTCCCGTCGATGCTTGGAGCTTTAACCTCAAGAGACTCGCATGGTTTGGTTCTTAGAGATCTCGTAAACATTCTGTCATATTTTCTTCACTAACGCACCAGGTTCGAGGGTTCCTTGTACAATTTACCACATTCGTTTTTTGAGAATCTTTCATAATCCAAGCAAAATTGGTATTGTAACTGAAATATCGATATTGAATTGTATGTATCGTATCGAATCGAATCGGGACCTTGTGTATCGGAATCTTATTGAATCGGGAAATCAGGGGCACCGGCGACTGACTGATCTCTTCTTAACCTGCTGTTGCCCTGTCAGATCTCCTGCTCCTCTGCTGCTGCTCTGTGATTCATGCAGGTAGAGAGGGCACCTCTCCAAGCCCAATAAGCTCATTCATCTTGTCTTAACGAGCCTTCACCTCGGTGCTAACGAGGTGTAATTGCCGCGGCGGCCAGCAGAGGATCAATGCCGCGGTCCAGGCGCTGGCCCCAGAGTGGACAACATTAGCATAGGAGATGCACCGCGAGTGTTAAGCAGCGAGTCCCCCGCCGACGTGACATCAGCCCAGCGCTAAAACCCCCAGATCCAGATAATGACTCGTTACTGGATGCCACACTTTGTTAATTAGCGATCCTTTTCACGACAACGGGAAACTCAATTTCTGCTTTAGCTTGTCTGTGATTCTGTGATTAGGATTTGACCCCTTGCTGTGTTTTGTTTGCTTTCATGAAGATTGAATTAATCACTCGCTCGCAAGCCGTCATTTCTCAACTGCTGCTTGTCTTGCATCAGGAGCTCGGGGGTTAGATGTTGCATATGAATACACAGCGTGGTTCTTCTCCCTGCAGAGAAGAGAGGCAGACAAACCAACCAACAAAAACCAATCAACATCTTGACTTTGGAGACCACGAGGGCTTTGTGGAAGAAGGGCTGCATGAGAATGTCATGGCGAGCTCCTTTCATGTGAGAGAAAGCGTCTTGCACAGAGGCAGTGCTCTGACCTGAACGTCACAGAGGCAGAGCTCTGACCTCTGACCTGAACGTCACAGAGGCAGAGCTCTGACCTGAACGTCACAGAGGCAGAGCTCTGACCTGAACGTCACAGAGGCAGTGCTCTGACCTGAACGTCACAGAGGCAGTGCTCTGACCTGAACGTCACAGAGGCAGAGCTCTGACCTGAACATCACAGAGGCAGTGCTCTCACCTGAACGTCACAGAGGCAGAGCTCTGACCTGAACGTCACAGAGGCAGAGCTCTGACCTGAACGTCACAGAGGCAGAGCTCTGACCTGAACGTCACAGAGGCAGTGCTCTGACCTCTGACCTGAACGTCACAGAGGCAGTGCTCTGACCTCTGACCTGAACGTCACAGAGGCAGAGCTCTGACCTGAACGTCACAGAGGCAGAGCTCTGACCTGAACGTCACAGAGGCAGAGCTCTGACCTGAACGTCACAGAGGCAGAGCTCTGACCTGAACGTCACAGAGGCAGTGATCTGACCTCTGACCTGAACGTCACAGAGGCAGAGCTCTGACCTGAACGTCACAGAGGCAGAGCTCTGACCTGAACGTCACAGAGGCAGTGA